>NC_052074.1:941250-1250000 GCF_015852505.1 Tachyglossus aculeatus
AAATATAAGTAAATTAGATTCCACATAGGAATGTAAAAGCACACCTCACAGTCAAAGCAGCAATTGGAAGCAATGGGCAGAAGCATATAATAATAATAATAATAATAATAATAATAATAGTAACAATGATAATGATATTTGTTCAGGGTTTACTATGTGCCAAGCACTGTACTAATCACTGAGGTAGATACAGCATTTGCAGATCACACACAATCCCTATCCTACATAGGGCTTGTAGACTAAGAGGGAGGGAGTACAGGTATTTAACTGCATTTTATAGATGAGGAAGTTGAGTGAGAAGTTGAGTGATTTGCCCAAGTTCGCACAACAGGCAAATAGCAGAGCCAGGACTAAAATCCTGATCACTGTTAACAACACCATCATTCTCCCTGTTTCACATACCCAAAACCTTGGCATTATCCTTGACTCATCTCTCATTCAAAGTACATAATCAGTCTCTCACCAATTCCTGTGGGTTCTACCTTCACAACATCTCTAGAATCCATTGAATTCATCCCTTCCTCTTCATCCAAACCACTGCCATGCTGATTCTTGAATTTATCTTATCCCACCTTGATTACTGTATCGGCTCCTCACTGACCTCCCTGGCTCTCCCCACACTGGTCCATACTTCACTCAGCTGCCCAGATGTATTTCCAGCAATCCATTCAGTCCAGGTTTTTTTTAATGGTACTTGTTAAGTGCTTACTATGTGCCGGTCACTGTCCTAAGCACTGAGATAGATACAATGATAATAATAATAATTCTGGTATTTGTTAAGCGCTTACTGTGTGCCAGGCACTATACGAAGCGCTGGGGTGGATACAAGCAAATCGGGTTGAACGTAGGCTCTGTCCCATGTGGGCCTCACAGTCTCAATCCCTATTTTACAGATGAGGACACTGAGGCACAGAGAAGTGAAGTGATTTGCCCAAGGTCACACAGCAGACAAGTGACGGAGCCAGGTTTCAACCCATGACCTACTGACTCCAAGGCCCATGCTCTATCCACTATGTCATGCTGCTAAGATAATCAGGTTGGACCCAGTCCCTGTCCCACATGGAGCTTAGTCGTAATTCTCATTTTACAGATGAGGTACCCTGAGACTCAGAGAAGCCAAGTGCCTTGCTCAAGGTCACAAAACAGAAGAGTGGCAGATCTGGGATTGGAACCCAGGACCTCTGACTCCCGGGCCAAGGCTCTTTCCACTAGGTCAGTTCTCTGTGGGAGGGAAGTGTTTATTGCTGCCTTCCTGCCACCTGGAGGGGGGAGCAGCAGCAAATATACTGAAAGCAGAATGGCAGGCAGAGGGCATCATGGCCCGGTTTGGGGCACACACCTAAGGGCAAGGGCCTGGGGGCTCCCTTAAAGGGGCTCTGGTGCCAAGAGGTGGTGGGATCTCCTTATATCGGGTGCAGGAGACATTAGAAGCATTGGAGGCAAAGACCACGCACCTGGGAGTCAGAGGGCCCAGGTTCTAATGTCGGCTGCACCAGTAGTCTGCTGTGTGACCTTGGGTAAGTCACTTCTCTGTGCTTTAGTTTCCTTATCTGTAAAATGGGGATGAGATAAGAGCAAGATAACCTCTTGCTCTTCCGGCACAAGGCAGCGATGGCTGCTCCTCTGACTGGGGGATCAGGGATTCTGAAACAGTGTGGCTTAGTGGATAGGCCTTAGTACAGTGCCTAGCCCCTAGTAAGTGCTTAACAAATACTATTATTATTATTATTTTTATTATTAGAACGGTGGGGAGAGAGGACTTGGATATTGGCCAGTTATCTCCACCAGCAGTGGGTTTCCTTCCAAGTCCCAGACTCCTCCACATGTCATCCAGCACTGCGCCGAACTACCAAGTAGGTTTTCTCCTTCTTCACCCCTTCATTCATTCATTCATATTTATTGAGCACTTACTGTGTGCAAAGCACTGTTCTAATCACTTGGGAGAGTACAGTATAACAACAAACAGACACATTCCTGCCCACCGATACACACACACACACACACACACACTCTCTCTCTCTCTCTCTCTCTCTCTCTCTCTCTCTCTCTCTCTTTCTCTCTCCTCCACCACCACGCCCCCCCATTTCCCAAGCTGTCCCAAAACTTGTCCAAGGAACTCAAACCTTCCGATCTGGAAAATTGTTTGAGTTTTATACAGAATAACGGTCTTCAAATTCCATTCAGGGGCCCAATCTCAGCAGGACGTAGTTCAGTACAGAATCTGTCATTTGGAGTTTCTGCTTCTTCCTCTTCCAGCTGGAATCCAATTCAGTTAATGCCACGAGTTGGGATTTTTACTGTAAGCACCTGTACTGGACAAGGGTTTGCCCAGAACCTATTTCTCCCTGGATGTAGTAGGTGGCATAGTTCAATTCTGTACTTAAACCGTCATTCAGAATTTCTGCCTCTTCCTATTCCAGTCAGAATCCAATTGAGTTAATTGCCACAATTTGAAGTGTTTGGGATAAGCACCAACATTGGACAAGGGTCTGCCCAAAACCCGCTTCTCCTTGGACACAGGGGGTTGACATGCTCCCAGCACAGTCTGCACTTGACGCTGTGGGCTGGCCCATGACCGTTTCTTCCAATGCCACACTGTGCCGGATCCAGAAAGACGGTGTCCTGGGGAGAATGCTTCCTAATCCCAGCTCTGCATTCCAGCAAAAACGCAGAGTGAAAACCTGTGTTCCAACAGAGCTGCTGGCAGCATTTTGTCCTCAAAGAAACTTCGGTGGAATTTAGACTTTCTGGTTGGTCTCAAAAGAAAAGACTCCCTCTTGCCTTTCTTGAGCCATCCACCACCCTGATAAGGTTTGGACCCTCCCCACCCCCCCCGCCGTACCTCCTTCCTCCCCACAGCACCTGTATATGTGTTTGTACAGAGTTATTGATCTATTTATTTTACTTGTGCATATTTACTATTCTATTTATTAATGATGTGTATAAAGCTATAATTCTATTTATTCTGATGGTACTGACACCTGTCTACTTGCTTTGTTTTGTTGTTTGTCTCCCCCTTCTAGACTGTGAGCCTGTTGGTAGAGACCGTCTCTATACGTTGCCAACTTGTACTTCCCAAGCGCTTAGTACAGTGCTCTGCACACAGTAAGCGCTCAATAAATACAAATGAATGAATGAATGAATGAGAATGTTTATCCAAAATGGATCCCAGTTTTAGAATCAACAGACTCACTGTAGAGTCTAGAAGATTCTATTGATCACAGGCTGGGAAAGTACAGTACACTCATCTGTCACCCAGTCACCACTGTTAGCTTTCTTTTCGGATCGGATTCCTTCTCCCCCCGGTCACCTCCTCTGAGCCCATTTGCCCAGTGGCTTCCCAAGTCTCTCTCTCCCTCCTGTATTTTCTTGTTTCACTCTGGCACCGATTGAGCGATTGAGCGATTGCCCGCTACAAAGGCAGGAATCGCCGTGGCGATCATCCAAGGCCTGTCTTCCGGAGACGAGCCGGGTAGGCCCCGCTGCCACCACTGCAGGCTCTCCCTCTTTCAAGGCTCATGCCGAGCTTTCCAGGGCCTTTTCTGGAGTGATTCAAGGAAGAAGAAAGCTCCAAGAAAAAAAGTCGTTCATTCTTGATTTTGAGGGGTAACTAAATTTTTTTGTTGTTTGTGCTTTTTGGAATTCTGATAAAGAAAATCGTGAAATTAGGATGACTGAGTGCACGCTTTTTCCCGAAGGCTTTTACCTTGTTTATTGCTTCCATCAAAAAACACAAGCAAACCAGTCAATGTTCCCCCTAATTTATTTTTACACTTCCAGTGACATTACTTTTAACTGGCTACATTGGGGTGTAATAAAAGCCATAGATTTTAAACCGCTTGGTAATTTGGTTTCATTTTTAACCCAAATAACACCTTTTCATCCATTTTATATAAACTTCAAACAACATATGTTTTAACTTACTGCCAAATAAGAAGAAATGTGTTACATTAAAGTGCATGTTGTTTGCTTGCGCATTGGAAATACCATTCATTTTATAGCAATTTTGAGTTATTTTTCTGTCACTTTGTATTCCCATTCAGAGCGCCACACAGAAACCCTCACTCCGAACAGCTCCCCCAGGGTTTCCTCTCAGATCTCAGTCTTCGGGAGCAGGAGGGGCCGGGCCCCACACCTTTAGGGTCGGGAGGATGGTGGCTGTGAGGATGGTAGCCGAGGGCCAGGAGGATGGCGGCCGTGGGGAGAGGAGCTGGCCGGTGACTTCAGGGTCGGGTCTCCTGGGAGTCCCCAGCCGGCTGAGTGGGAGACATCTCCTCACTGTGACTCAGTGGGAACAGCCAACCTGTACTGGATGCTTTAGCTTTTCTCTCATGCAGTGTGCACCTGCAAGCTGCTGACCTCACCCCTCTCCTTCAAAGGTGGGGTTCTACTGTTCCAATTTAGGACTGCCCTGTTTCAGGATTGTCCCACTGCAGGGGTGACTCTACTGTGGAATGGCCCTGCTGTGGGATTGCCATGCTGGGAGACAGCCCCACTGTGGGACTCCTTTGCTGTGCTTTAGGACAGTTCTACTGTGGGATGGGCCCACTGAAGGCAGTCCTGCTGTGAGATTGTCCTACTAACAGGGTGACCATACTGTGGGACTGCCCTGCTGCAGTAATGTCTTCCCATGGGCAGGCTGGCCAGCTGGCAGAGCCCGGATGGTAGAAGCAGCCAAAGCCAGTGACTCGCTCACCAAATTGTTCTGCCAAGAGCCATTGGCTCTGAGGAGCCAGTCAAACCATCAACAAGTCAATCATTGTTAATCCATCAATCAATGGCATTTATCATCAACATCATCATCAGTGGTATTTATTGAATGCTTACTGTGGGCAGAGCACTGTATGAAGCGTTTGAGATGGTACATTGTAACAGAGTTGGCAGACATGCTCCCTGCCCACAATGAGCTTACACTCTAGAGGGTGAGACAGACATTAATATAAATAAATAATGTGTAAATAGAAACATAAGTGCTGTGGGTCTGAGGGCAGGGTGAATACCAAGTGCCCAAAGGGCATAGATCCAAGTGCACAGACAATGCAGAAGGGAGAGGGAGCCTGGGAAAAGAGGGCTTAATTAGGGAAGACCTTTTGGAGGAGATATGACCTCCATCTTTGAAAGTGGCTTTGAAAATGGGGAGAGTTTGGCATGTTTGGAGGGGGAGGGGGTTCCAGGCCAGTAGGGAAACATGGAAAAGGAGTCAGCAGCGAGGTAGACAAGATGAGCAAGCCAGTGCTAGAGGAGCAAAATGTGTGAGTTGGGCTGTAGTAGATCTGTAAGGTGAAGGGGCGAGCTGATGGAGTACTTTGAAGCTGATGTTAAGGAGTTTCTCTTTGATGTGGAGGTGGATGGGCAACCACTGGTGGTTCTTGAGGAGTGAGGAGACGTGGACTGAACATTTTTCTAGAAAAATGATTGGGGCATCACAGTGAAGTGTGGACTGGAGTGAGGAGAGATGGACTGGATTGGAGAGTCCCATAGTACCTTCAAACTCCCCACAAGTTTAGATCTTGGGCGAGTCACCTAACCTCTCTGGAACTCAGTTCTTTGCTCTGTCTCCCTCTTAAATGGTGAGCCTTATCCAGGACAGGGACTGTGTCTGAGTTGATTATCCTGGAGTGTCCCCCCTAGAGCTTTAGTGCAATGCTTGTCAAAGTAAGTGCCCCCCAAATAGCACAGTTATGATTGATTCATAATTACCACTTGGCACTAAGTCAGAAGCAGATCCCTTGTTCTTCTTAAAGATTTGAGCCTTTAAGGATTTGAATCTTCTAGACTGTGATCCCGCTGTTGGGTAGGGACTGTCTCTATATGTTGCCAACTTGTACTTCCCAAGCGCTTAGTACAGTGCTCTGCACACAGTAAGCGCTCAATAAATACAATTGAATGAATGAATGAACCTCAACATCTATGAGGATGGAGAAGCCAGGGAAGAGACAACGATCAACCTTTAGGTTTGATTTCTTGAAGATGAGAAAGAAGCAAGTTCAGCAGGGAGCATCATGCCCTGATTCAGCTGCTGTGACCTTTATCCCTCCAGTAAATTGGTTCTGCCAGGCTGGAAGCCTGGCATTGCTGCCTTAGTTGGGTTTGGGAACACATGCTCAGGGAGTGGGCAACCTCCGGCTGCCCCCGATGGAGATGCAGTCTGTGTAGAGTGGTTCAGGATGTCTTTGGGCTTGGGCATCAGAGCAAGGCCTTGGGTCTCCCAGCATTTGTGCATTAGTTGCCGGGGTCCCAGTAGCCCCTCTCTTCTCAGTGCTGTCCCTCCATCCCGATATAGCGTGGGAAAACTTTTTTCGCTCAGGCCCTCCCCAGGGATAGGGGCTGGTTCATCTCATATCTCCTCCTCAGGACCACTCTACCCATGTTCCCAGTGCAATCTTTGTTCATCCATCCATCCATCCATCCATCCATCCATCCATCCATCCATTCATTCATTCGTATTTATTGAGCACTTACTGTGTGCAGAAAACTGCACTAATCGCTTGGGAGAGTACAACAGTAAACACACATTCCCTGCCCACTACAAGTTTACGTCTAGAGAGGAAGACAGACATTAATATAAATAAGTAAATGATAGATATGTACATAAGTGGTTCAGGGTTGTGAGGTGGAGATGAATAAAGGGAGCAAGTCAGGGCAGTGCAGAAGGGAGAGGGAGAAGAGGGAAGGAAGGCTTAGTCAGGGAAGGCCTCTGAGTTTTTATTCCTCTGGGAATGGTGCTGTCTCTCAGACCGAGCCCTGCCGGGCACTGGGACTGCTTCTGATCTGACTATCGCACATTTACCCCAGCACTTAACACAGTGCATGGCACAGAGTAAATGCTAAAAAAGCATCAAAATGCCAAATACTGATCATCTGACAGCCGTGGCTCCTTTGTGGCAGCCAGCGGGGAGCTGCAGTTCCTCGGCTTCAGCTGTCCGAGAGATTGGGCCGTGCGATCCAGGAAGATGCCCGGAAAGGAGGGAGTTGGCGAGACTGAGCTGAAGATGGATGTTCCAGAGCCCCGTGTGAGGAAGCTGGAACTGTTCAGGACTCGGGGCCATTCTGGGAAGGGAGGGACAGCTTGGACTGTGGACACTGGGGGGGCAGTTTGGCACCTGGATGCTGCCCTGTCCTCTTTGTTCTTTGGCCCTCAACACCTGGGGAGTTTGTGTCTGCTTTTCTGCCAAGAGCGGTACCTGGACTGAACTGTCGTCCTCCGCTGGTCCCTGGGAAGAAGTTGGCATTTCCCTGCCACCTCCACGGGCAGTCAGGGCTCCGGTCTCTGCACTCTACTTGATTATGTTTTCCCTTTGATAGGTCCCTGCTCTGACCTTTATAAAGCGGTGGGGTTTAAGTTTAGTTGTCTGACATCATCAGCCTCTGGTATCTCAAGGTAGACATTTCCAGCCAACCCCCAAAGGGACACACACACACACACACACGAAAGCAAAGATAGAGACTGAGAGAGACAAAGAGGGAGAGAGGCGGAAAGATGAGGGGAGAGAGTGGGAGAGCAAAGGATATGGACTCATGCAGTCTGGCCATTACAGTCTCTGAAATGTACCCAACCTGCCTACCTCTCCATGTGTTCACTGGTGTAATTTGTTTTGTTGGCCGTCCACCGGTTTTCTCAAGACAAAAGGGAGCAATTCAGTCAGCCCTGGATTTGACCATCCATCTTGCTTTTCAAGGGGCCAGTGGGTTCATCTAAACCCCGGCTAACTGGAGGACCAGCGGTCCGACTGTGAGGGATCTGTTCCTTGAGACCTGGAAGGCCGTTCTGTTTGCTAAACAAAGGAATTGTTGATTTCACTGATTTAATTCCTCTTTTGGCTGAGGGCTGCTGTCATGAAAACAGTGCGTATTTGAGAAGGAATCTGTTGCTAAGGCAACTGATATCTCCTTAATTATTGACCAATATTCCCCCATGAGATTGCTTTCTTTTGTATGGTTGGAAAGAACCAAATCCTTTTGGGGACTCTACCCCCTTGAATGCTGGTGGGATTTTACTGTAGAACCTACTCTGAAATCCTCAAGTTGGGGTCGGTACGGGGACACCTCAGCAGGGTGATGGAGAGTGTCCGAGCTGGAGGCTCTGCCACTTAATCCCAGTCATGTTTTTGAGAGGAAGGCTCCCCGTGTCCAATCCCGCCCTGAGGTCATGCCCTGCTGGGCTTTCAAGGCTCCGAATTCGGACTTATGGCCACTGATCCTGGGCTTGAAGCAGTGGTAGAGCATCGGCCTGGGAATCAGGAGGACCTGGGTTCTAATCCCAGCTCCACCACTTGTCGGCTGTCTGACCTTGGGCAAGTAACTTAACTTTTGTGGGCCTCTGTTACCTCATCTGTAAAATGGGGATTCATAATAATAATAATAATAATAATAATAATTATGGCATTTGTTAAGCACTTACTATGTGCAAAGCACTGTTCTAAGTGCTGGGGAGGATACAAGGTGATCAGGTTGTCCCACGTGGGGTTTACAGTCTTAATCTCCACTTTACAGATGCGGTAACTGAGGCCCAGAGAAGTGAAGTGACTTGCCCAAGGTCACACAGCTGACAATTGGTGGAGCCAGGATTTGAACCCATGACCTCTGACTCCCAAGCCCGTGCTCTTTCCATTGAGCCACACTGCTTCTCTAATTCTGTGAGCCTCCTGTGGGGCATGATTCATGCTGTGAGCCTCCTGTGGGACATGGACTTTGTCCAACCTGATTAGCTTGCAATTACCCCATTGTTTACAACAGTGCTTGACACCTAGTAAGCGCTTAACAAATACCATCGTCATCATCAGGGCTTAGTCAGGGAAAGCCTCTTGGAAGAGATGTGCCTTCAATAAGGCTCAATTTGGACTTTTCAATTGAAATGGTTCTGAATATTATAGGGTGTCTACTCTGGGTCATTCACTGGGGTGTCCATCATGTACGTTCTATGGGAGTAACGGTCAAACCTGCTGTTGGGGGCTGGGGACAGGGCATGGTCCTGGGAATCAGGAGATGGGAGTTTTAATCCCTGTTCTGTGCCATCAGGGGGAAAGATTTCTGACCAAAGAACCACCTAGGGTGTGCCGCAGGTTCGTCTGGGGTCCTCTGAGGATTGCTTTTGTATCGACTGCAGACTGTAAGCTCCCTGCAGACAGGGAATGTGTCTTCCAAGTCTGTTGTATTGTACTCTCCCAAGCGCTTAGTACACTGTTCTGCACACAGTAAGTCCTCAATAAATACCTTTGATTGATTGATTGAGGTTTTTTATGTATGTAGGTTTCATCATTTCTAACGACGTTCCTATTCTGTTACTCATTTTGTGTTTGTGTCTGCCTGTTGGTAAGATCCTTAAGTGCAGGACGTGTGTCTTTTACTTCCATGATGTATTACCAGGCAACTGATACAGTGCTCTGCACCCAGTAGATGCTCAGAACAGTGCTCTGCCACCAGGAGGGACTCAGGATGACGCTCTGCACCCGGTAAGGGCCCAGTACAGTGTTATGCAAGTGCAGGCACCTGGTACAGTGCTCTGCACACAGCAGTGGAGAGTACAGAGCTCCCCGCACCCAATAAGTGCTCAGCATAGCACTTTGCATCCAGTAGGCACCCAATACAGCACTCTGTACACGCCCTGTTTGTCCTGGGATGGTGCTGATGGCAATGGTGGAGATGACTGCCCCCTTTGAGATCCGTGAACTTTGATCACTTACCTGTGAAATTCGCCATTTCTCACGCTTCCCGAATTTTGTCTATAATAATAATAATAATAATAATAATAATAATAATAATGATGGTATTTGTTAAGCACTTACTATGTGCAAAGCACTGTTCTAAGCACTGGGGAGGTTACAAGGTGATCAGGTTGTCCCACGGGGGGCTCACAGTTTTAACCCCCATTTTCCAGATGAGGTAACTGAGGCACAGAGAAGTTAAGTGACTTGCCCAAAGTCACACAGCTGACAATTGGCAGAGTTGGGATTTGAACCCATGACCTCTGACTCCAAAGCCCGTGCTCGTTCCACTGAACCATGCTGCTTCTCAGCACGCTGCTTCTATTCTTTAAAATACTAAAGGAATAGAGCACAACTCCGCCATCCCATACTGGAATCCTCAAGTTGACATCAGCTCGTTAGGAATCTTGATCTGTTCTGGCACAGCAGTGGATCTGGGGGAAACCTGTTCATCAGGTGACTTTTTGCAACACCTTCAATCTCATCGTTTTCTTGTCTAATTGGGTGTTGCTCGCTAAAGAGCGAACGGCATTTTAGTAATTCTTGCTTTTTGTTCCATTTCCAAATGCACCAGGAGCTAATAATATTTGAAATAATCAAGGAAAATATAGGTTCTTTTTGAGGTATTTTTATCTTGCAAATTTATGCTAATGAAAAAAATCTTCAGATTTGAAGTGTTTATAAAAATGATTGTGACAGAGCGGCAAACATACCCTAAAATGGTATAATTATAAAACATCCTACCCAGCTGTTTGATAAGGTGCTGTAAGCGCTAAGTGAAAAAAGTGCCAGTGCCCGTCACTACTATGAAATGCACCTGCTCGCTGCACCCGCTGACCCGGGAGAGGTGTTGGGGTCGGGAAGAGACGAGAGAATGTCTGAGTGGCACTGGGATAACCACTACTGCCATAGTCAATTCCTATCCATCCATCCATCTAACGATCAATCAGTCATTTATTGAGTGCTTACTGTGTGCAGAGCACTGTACTAAGCGCAGGGGAGAGTTGGTAGATGTTCCCTGCCCACAGCAAGCTTACAATCTAGAGGGGGAGATGGACATTAATATAAACAAGTAAATTAAATTATGGATATATACATAAGGGCTATAAGTCCTTCACCCTGGGTCTCCATTTCGGGATCTTTGTGATTGGACTCAGCCTCTTCTGTTGTTCCCCCTGGGAAATTCCCTCCTTCTCCTTCTCCTCCCCCTCCTCCTTTGGTGAACCATTTGCCAAAGAACGTTGGATCAGTGGTTTCCATTTTGGTATCCTTTTCATGCAGCGTGGCTCAGTGGAAAGAGCCTGGGCTTTGGAGTCAGAGGTCATGGGTTCAAATCCCAACTCTGCCAATTGTCAGCTGTATGACTTTGGGCAAGTCACTGAACTTCTCTGTGCCTCAGTTACCTCATCTGGAAAATGGGGATTAAAACTGTGAGCCCCCCGTGGGACAACCTAATCACCTTGTAACCTCGAAGCGCTTAGAACAGTGCTTTGCACATAGTAAGAGCTTAATAAATGCCATTGTTATTATTATTATTACCATTATCCTTCTGGTGAGACCTCCTCATTGTCCCCGAGGCCCCACAGGGAAATGAATGTTTCAAACCAAACTGAACACAACAGATCCCTCATTACTAATGGCGTTGTCCTTATCGGGGTAGTTATAAAACCCAGGACGTCCCAGGAACAGTGCTGTAGAACCAACCAGATTTCCTTCTAATTTTGTTCACCATCCCAGTTAGAATCATGCTGTAAATAAATGAAGCTCATTTCACACTGGGAGTTTTTTTAGAAACACTTAAGTAAATTCCACCCTGAGTGGTCATGTTATTGTGTTACTTTTAGTGCTCCTTGTGAGTCTCCCACCAGTTGCTTCCTTCTGATCAATCAATCAATCAATCAATGGTATTTACTTAGTGCTTACTATGTGCAGAGCACTGTACTAAGTGCTTGGATTTTGCAGATACTTTTTCTGCCCACAAAGAGTTTCTATTCGTGGAGAGTCAGACCGACCGTGGAATCCGGGGGCTGGAGATTGGTGTGGCGGGGGCTGAGCTCTATTCCTAGCCCAAGGGAATAGCCAAGCCTCCCTCCCCTCTGCACTAAAGGTCCCCATTCTGATAAAAGGAGCTCTCCACAGCTTGTTGCTTACAGGGCACGTGCCATTCAGGATTAAAATGAGCACTCATTATCCCCATCTGTCTCCAAGTGTTTGCTGATCCCAAGATCAATTCATGGATGACCAATCAATCAGTGGAATTCACTGAGTGCTTTCTGTGTGCAGAGCGCTGTACTAAGCACTTGGGAGAGTACAGTGTAAAGGAGTTGGTAGACAAGTTCCCTGTCCACAAGGAACTTACAGTCTAGAGAAGATCCCAGGATCAGTTGCTAGCGGAGGAAGTTAGGGACGTTGAGTGATCCAACTCTAGCCAAGAGAGAGGATGGGTGTTCAAGAAGGTAATCACCAAGCTTCTTTGGCCACTGGCAGATTGCCGTATGATTGGGTGGACCAGTCTCTGGGTCCAGTATTGGCATTTCTTAGCCCATTTGAGGCTAAGAAGACTACATTCCTGGGGCTGTCTACTGTCCTTGTGCAAAAACCAGCAGCGAGAAACACCATAGCAGGGCAGGAGATGGCAGTGCTTGGGAAATCCTTGAAATCTTCTAAAGGAAAGGTGCCATATTCACCGTATTTTTGGAAGGCTGTATAGGTGTCTTTGAGAGAGCCGAGACAGGGTTAGAAAATGTCTAACTGATTCTAAGTGTCTCTAGTAGTCATTAAGTGTTAAAAGCAGTGATTGCATAGGCAAGAGGGGTTGCCAAGGTTACTCAGTAGCCTTTGGCCATTATCGGTCAAGGATGAAAGGAGCCAGGTGCCCGGATGTGGAGGTGGTTCTGCTTCTGGGCAGGGAAGCCCAAGAGGAGTTTAGCCAGTCGCATTTCTGCTGCGGAGGGGGATTCAGGAGACCTTTCCCAGCAGATGGCTGTGTGCCAGAGATCCCACTTTGGGGTGCGCCATTGCTTCAGCAAAGAGATGAGCCTCTTCCCTCTGCCCCCCGAGCTAGTTAATCCGCGTGGCTGCGGGCACAACGGGGCACTCTGCTCTCTCTTAGCACCGAGCCTGGAGTAAGTGCTGGCCAGTCTCTTTGCAATTTCCAGGTAATCAGAAAGTATTGAGAAACATAATGGGGAAAAAGTAGAAAGCGGCAGCATCCTAAGTTACGGGCCAGATGGGTAACCCTAAGAGAATGATTTTCCGCAGCCGTGAACACTTCCTTTATGGCGGCCCCGGGCTACTGTTGGAGATCTGAGAGTGGCAGGAGCACTGGGCATCGGCCTGCCACTCAAACTCTCTCTGGGCCTCCTACTGCCCCTCAGAAATTTCCTGCACCACACTAACGAGCAGCTTCTTGGGCCCAGAGCAGCTCAGAATTCATTTGTTTCTAAAATGAGAGAGGGTTTGTTCCAATTTTCATGCCATCTCTCTGGATTCTTAATACATTTTTCCTCCCGAATTTAGGGAATTCATTACACTTCATTACGTCCATATCTGTATACTCTGCCGTTTCTCATAACTGTAATTTATTTTAACATCTGTCTCCCCATTCTAGACTGTAAACTCCTAGAGGGCAGGGATCATTTCTACCCATAATATTGTTTGATACTCTCCCAACCACTTAATACAGTGCTCTGCATACGGTAAGTGCTTAATAAGAGAAGCAGCATGGCTTAAAGGAAAGAGCCTGGGCTTGAGAGTCTGAGGTTGTGGGTTCTAATCCTCACTCCACCACTTGTCAGCTGTGTGACTTTGGGCAAGTCACTCAACTTCTCTATGCCTCAGTTAACTCATCTGTAAAATGGTGATTAAGACTGTGAGCCCCACTTGGGACAACCTGATAACCTCATATGTCCCCTAGCATTTAAAACAGTGCTTGGCACATAGTAAGTGCTTAACAAATACCATCATAATTATTATTATTAATAAATAACATGGATTGATTGAAAACAGTGAGAAAATCTTGCATATTTTCTAGTGCTACCGTGATAATCATCTGTAAAATGGTGATTAAGACTGTGAGCCCCACCTGGGACAACCTGATAACCTCATATCTCTCCTAGTGCTTAAAACAGTGCTTGGCACATAGTAAGTGCTTAACAAATACCATCATTATTATTGTTATTAATAAATACCATGGATTGATTGAAAACAGTGAGGAAATCTTGCATATTTTCTAGTGATACCTTGATACTGTTTTTTTGTTTGTTTTTTAATGGTATTTGTTAAGCACATACTATGTGCCAGCCACTATATTAAGCACTGGGGTAGATACAAGCTAATCCGGTTGGACACAGCCCATATTGCATGTGGGGCTCACTGTCTTAATTCCCATTTCACACATGAGGCAACTCAGGCACAGAAGTGAAGTGATTTGCCCAAGGTCACACAGCAGACATGTGGAGGAGGCAGGATTAGAACCCAGGTCTTCCAACTCCCAGGCCTTTGCTCTTTCCATTAGTCCTCATTGTTTCTCCTCTCTCAGGTTTCAGAGTCTCTGACGGTCTTCAGGAACCCCCAGCCCACCACCTTGAAAATATTCCCACCCCTTCCCACTTCCTCCCACCATGGACAGGCCCTTGACCCACTCTGTCCTGCTCCCCCCTCCTCCCTGGATGACTCCCTACCGGTGGCGATTGCTCGGGTCCATTTTCTCCCTGGGCCTCCAGGAAATGTTGCATATTAACGGGACAGTTCAGAGGTGCTATTTGATAGCACTGAAAATCAAGCAGAAAGTGCTTGGTAAAGGTCATTTCTCAGAAGCAGCTGCAAGAGCCATCTCGTAGTAATAGCCAAGTACGACCTGCCCCTGGGTTTTAAGACCACTTTTCACCGAGGTGATTTTGAAGACAAAAATACTATTAGAAAAAAAAATGCCCAACACAAATAAAAAACATTTTCCATGGAGCTGCTAGCAGAGACCTTGGGAAGGATAGAGATCTGGGCCTTCACCCAGACACCCCATTGGTCCCAGGGCTTTTAATGAACGCCCCCATGCCTTCCCCTCCCCATTCCCCTGTTCCCTCACTCCCCCTGCTTCCCTGCTTCCAAAGCTCCATCTGCTCTCCCTTCTGCATCACCCCGACTTGCTCCCTTTCTTCATCCTCTACCCCAAGCCCCACAGCACTTATGTCCATATTTGTAATTTATTTATTTGTATTAAAATCTGTTTGCCCCTCTAGACTGTAAGCTCGCTGTGCACATTGTAGGCGATCAATAAATACAGCTGACTGACTGACTCACCGGGTCCTGGGAGCTGAGGGAGGCTGCTTCTCTCGCCTCCTGGGTCCGCAGCCAGGCAGGGCACTGGCGGGGGTACAGGGTGACCAGTGTCCAGTTGTCCTGTGCTGTCTGATCAGGGTACAGGGCTTAGAGGGATGGCATGGAGCCCAAAAGGTCTTGGGGAAGTGTCTCTAGTGGGAGTGGATGGGCCGGGGATGAAGGTGAGTGGGCAAGAGGGCTTAGAGCTTGTCCTGGCTGAGAGGATGCCCCACGGGGCTGGGTGAGGGGTGGGGGTATGCCCACTGCTGAGTGGGGAAGATAGACTAGGGAAGTAGCATAGCCTAGTGGATAGAGAAGCAGCATGGCTCAGTGGTAAGAGCCCGGGCTTGGGAGCCAGAGGTCATGGGTTCTAATCCTGGCTCCGCCACTTGTCAGCTGTGTGACTTTGGGCAAGTCACTTAACTTCTCTGGGCCTCAGTTCCCTCATCTGTAAAATGGGGATTAAGACTGTGAGCCCCACGTGGGACAATCTGATCACCTTGTATCCCCTCCCAGCGCTTAGAACAGTGCTTCGCACATAATAAGTGTTTAACAAATGCCATCATCGTTATTATTATTATTATTATTATTATTAGAGCATGGGCCTGGGAGTCAGATGGACCTGGGTCCACTTGTCTGCTGTGTGACCTTGGGTAAGTCACTTCACTTCTCTGGGCCTCAGTTACCACATCTATAAAATGTAGATTAAGACTGTGAGCCCCATGCGGGACAGGTATTGGGTCCAACCTGATTAGCTTGCATCTACCCCAGCACTTAGAACAGTGCTTGATGCATACTAAGCACATAACAAATACCATCATTTTTATTATTATTAAAGCCTTGGAGAAGAAGGAAGTCCACCCACAGGGCAAACAAAGCCTCCTGTCTGTTAGCCGACCCCTGCCCCAACCCTCAGTCTCTCCCCGCTCTCCCCCAACCACACCCCTCTAGCAGGGAGCAGCAGTAGTAGCCCCAGTGTACTTGGGGTTGAATTCTGAGACCCAGAAATGGTGCTTTGCCTCAGTTACAGGGGACGTGGGAGGTGCAGTCGGCAGCTCTGGCCTCCAGGCTCCTTGGGCCCCACCAGCTCCATGCTGACCCTCTGCCATTTGATTTGGTTTCTCAGATCCACTCTGACCTGAGAACCACCATGCCCACAATCTGTCTTCTCGCGTGTCTCCAAGAAGCCTTGTCTAAGCCCTCTTCTCCCTCTCCCTTCTGCGTCACCCTGATTTGCTCCCTTATTCACCCCCACCCAAAGCCCCACAAGCACTTACGTCCCTATCCATAATTTATTTATTTCTATTAATGTCTGTCTCCCCCTCTGGACTGAAAGCTCGTTGTGAGTAGGGAAGGTGTCGACCAACTCTGTTATACTGTACTCACCCAAGGGCTTAGTACAGTGTTGTGCACACAGTAATCATTCAATAAATTGATTAATTGATTAAGGCACGAGTATGGTAACATGAGGTTCATCAAGAAGATGACCTTCGCAGTGTAAGAGAAATGGGGACATGAGGCCTTGGAAGGGGGCTGTCAGGGATCCTCCTAGTTGAGGTGGAGAGGGAAGGGTAGTGGGGTTTGAGGAGAGAAGTTGGAAGAGTGGGGAAACTTGGAAGTTTCCAGCCTAAGAACTCATATTCCCCCTTGGGCCTCTGGCTGCCCTCTTGGACAACCTCTAGGTTGGGTTTCCCTGTAGGTTGTACAGGCCAGGGCTGTTGGTCTGCCTCTCCACCTGTCTGTCTTTCTCTCTCTCTCTCCCCCTGGAGAGCTGGGTAACTTTACCTACTAATCTTTCCACATTTTCTGAAGGCTGATTAGTTGCAGGTGGAGGGACGCGGGAGCCTACAGCCCTTAGCCTATCTTGCTTGTCAAAGTTTGGGTCCATCGTCATGTTCCTTTCTTTTCCATCATGACCTGCACTGCTATGAGACAGCTGCAGCTGTAGGGGTTGAGTGCCTGCACTAAATTTGATCTTCCCCCGTTAGATAGTGTCAAAATGATATAGCTACATATCATCATTGTCGTCATCACAGCTATTTCCTATTGCCTCCCCCCATGTCCTGTCCCAGGGTGCTGGGAGGGATTGAACTCAGCAGTGCTGGACAGCAACTAGAACTCCATAACCCAGCCTAGCTGCCGGGCTACAAGAACACATCGGGAAAATAACGGAAAGGAAAAGAGTTAAAACAGTGACAGACAGCTATTTTCTAGAGGGAGAAGTAACATCACGAGGAGGGATTGATTGGCCTAGTAGACAAACCATCAGAAGACCTGGGTTCCAGTTCCGGCTCTGCCAGTTGCTTCCTGTGTGACCTTGGGCACGTCACTTAACTTTTCTGTGCTTCAGTTCCCTCATCTGTAAAATGGGGATTAATTCCTCATCCCTTCAATTTAGACTGTGAGCAACCATGAGGGACAAATATTGTGTCCAAACTAATAAACTTGTATCTGTTCCAGTGTTTAGAACAGTGCTTGACATATAGTAAGCACTTAACAGATGCCATTTTTTTAAAAAAATGGGTAATGTTCATAGATTAGAGACTCTGGCATTCCCTCCAGTGGTCGCTTCCCCAGCCAGGTAAAAAACTGAACCCAAGGGCCCAGGAATCCAACCATTAGCTTTGGTGAGTGGCCTGGGTTGAGAGCAGTGATGGACAGGGGACATTTTACCCACAGCCTCCCCTGATCTTTCTCTCTTCCTACTCTCTCTGGTTCCCCAACTCGCACGTGGGACCCAGACTAAGGGATCCACCAAAAACACAGGACCGCTGAGATAATTTTGTCCCTGCCCCAGTCCAGAATCAAACATATCCTTTTATGTGGCTGCTTGCCCTGTGTATAATTTATTTTAAGGTCTGCTTCCCCCGCTAGACTCTAAGCTCCCTGAGAACAGAAATCAGGTCTGTTTCCTCTAGTGTACTCTCCCAAGTGCTTAGCACAGTACTCTTTGCCCACAGTAAGCACTCAAGACTGTAAGTGTGTTTTGTGCAGGGAATATGTTTGTTTATTGTTCTAGTGTACTCTCCCAAGCTCTTATTACAGTGCTGTGCACACAGTAAGCACTCAATAAATATGATTGACTGGCTGACTAATGGATTGATCACACTGAAACCAATGGATTGGTCACACTGAGAATAGTTGTGGCTCAGGAGCTTCAACATCTAGGTTCCTTGTCCCCTGTTTTGTTTGTTTTTGTTTTTATTCATTCATTCATTCATTCATTGTCATATTTATTGAGTGCTTACTGTGTGCACAGCACCATACTAAGCGCTTGGGAAGTACAAGTTAGCAACATATGGAGGCGGTTCCTACCCAACAACGGGCTCACAGTCTACAAGCGGGAGACAGACAACAAAGCAAAACATATTAACAAAATAAAATAAATAGAATAGTAAATATGTACAAGTAAAGTAAACAGAGTAATAAATCTTTACAAACATATATACAGGTGCTGTGGGGAGGGGAAGGAGGTAGGGCGTCAGGGAAGGGGAGGTGGAGAGGAAGGAGGGGGCTCAGTCTGGGAAGGCCTCCTGGAGGAGGTGAGCTCTCAGTAGGGGGAAGGCCTCCTGGAGGAGGTGAGCTCTCAGTAGGACATTTTATGATATTTGTTAAGCTCTTACTATATGGGAAGCACTGTACTAAGTGCTGGGGTAGATACAAGCTAATCAGGTTGGACACAGTCCCTGTCCCACGTGGAGTTCAGAATCTTAATTTTACAGATGAGGTAACTGAGGCCCAGAGAAGTGAAGACACTTGCCCAAGGTCACACAGTAGACAAGGGCAGAGCTGGGAACAGAACCCAGGTCCTTCTGACTGCCATGCCCAGGCTGTGTTCACTAGGCCAACCTCCTTCTCCCCTGGGGAAGGGAAGGGTCTGGGCTCATTTCAGTGAGTTGCAGTTGAGTGGCTAGGAGCTGTAGTTTAAGTCCAGAAAGGAAGGTCAGACCCAGGCCCCCTCGAGCCTTCTGGGTAAACACTGAATGCTAAAGAGAGAGGGCCCGACCCGACACAGCAACATGTTAGTCCCGAGTGTTGGGCTGGGGATGGGAGGGGGCAGGACTTAAGCTTTACCCTCAACTTGACCCCCCTCGGGAACCTGGAGTCCAGGACCTGGAGCCATTCCTCGAGTGTTTCCGCCCCTCGAGCTTCTTGTCGCACCTCTTGGGATTAATTTTCCCTCGAGGAGTCTGAGACCTCCCCCACCCCCAAGGAGAGCAGTGGAACTCACCCCCTTCGTGCATTAGGCAGCCCTTTGTGTCAGTCTTGTTCAATATTCATGAATGGCGGCTCCTTGTTGGCCCGTCCGGGCCCTTACTCAGGGTGCATTTTTATTGCCCAAGTGGCTTTAGGCGACCCTAGAGTGGCTCAGAGAGTATAAGCCCGGGTGACACAAAACTCTCTGAGCCACTTACCCAGATGATTATCCCCCAGACTGCTCTGCCTCGGCCGCCTGATGGCTCACGACCATTTGAGGCTCTCACGAAATGCTCATCACACACCCAGCTGGCTCTCTCCTCCCGTCCCCCTCTCTGAAAGCACGACTTAAGTTGGCCTGGCGGGAAAGCCAGGAATTTTCTCCTCGAGACACAGAAGCACAAGTGCGTTCCCCACACGCTAAGTGGGAACGGAAATGGTGCCGGAAGATTAGCCATGTCCGTGTGAAGCGGCCACTCCGGATAGGCTCTTCAACCACCCCCGGGCTGGCTCGCCACCTGGCCACAGTGCCTGGTGTTCGATCCGCAGGCCCTGGAAACAAAGCTGATATTGGCCTCTCTGGCCAGCCCTGTGGTCTTGGGTCCCAGCCGATGGTCAAAGACCAAGACAGTGGGTTTCTCCGCCTCCCTCAGGGCATCCAGTCCAGATTTTCTCCCCAGCTTCACTTGTGAAACATCCCCTTCATCCTGGGAAGCTTTCCCACTTCTTAGCCTTCCAAAGTCTCCATTGTGCTGTGGCCTCTTGCTGAAGCCCCCCGGCCCCTGCCCCTTCCTTTGGAGCTGAGGTTATCCATCAGCACTGCAGAGGAAGAGGAGTCTTGGGGCTGGAGGAGATCTGCTTTGATTAACTTGTATCTACCCCAGCTCTGCGCACAGTAAGCGTTCAATAAATGATTGAATGAATGAACAGTGTTTGATACCTAGTAGGCTCTTAATGAATGCCATAATGATGATAATAATATCATAATCTCATTGAAAAGCAGTGTGGCCTGGGAGTCAGAAGGACCTGGATTCTAATCCTGGCTCTGCCATTTGTCACGGATCTGCCATCTGTGACTTTGAACAAGTCACTTCACTTCTCTGGACCTCAGTTACCTCATCTGGAAAATGGGTATTAAGATTGTGAGCCTTATGTGGGACAGGACCGGTTGTGTCCAACCTGATTATCTTGTATGTACCCCAGTGCTTAGTACAGTGCGTGAGACATAGTAAGTGCTTAACCAGTACCAAAAAAAAAAAAGAGGGGCTCAGCCCCAACGACTGATGCCCCAAGAACGGGGTGGGGCTGTCTGTGGGGCCATGGAGAAGATTGCCCTCTGGGAGTCATGGGTGAGATTTTGAGCAATTTTTAGGGGCCCACAGTGGAATCAGTGTCAGATTCGGTGTTCCAGGGCACCGCTGCATTGGTAATGTATATGCAGCCTATACCGAGGGCTTTTTCAAAACATTGACATTAAACCTGTCAGGTATTTATGAATAGCAAAAATTAATTTCCCCCAGTTCTGTCATCAGAGGGAGAAATGGATTCTAGCACAGAAGACTGTCAACGTTCCCTGCTTACCAGAACCCGCACTTCAATGTCACAGTATTACACCAGGTGGCCTTCTCCAGCGCGGCTTAATGTGCTTTCAAATGATAGGGTAGAGAATGGGAGGGAAATTAAAATAGTATCATACTTATGATTTAAAAGCAAGTTAATTACCAGGGCTTGTTAATAAACAAAGAAAAATTCCGAATGTATTATCTGTTGTATAGTGTATCAATAACAGATGTGATGCCAGGAAAACAAAAATCCATCAGCATATGACTTGGAGACAACTGGGAAATAGTTCATTAAATTGTTGACACATATGTGGGTTAGGCATGCTAATGGCTTCTTTGTGTTTGGCAAGAATTTTTAAATGTTCATTTTAGCTCTCAAAGTATTGGTAAAGAGCATTGTTTAACTGCCAGTAGAGGTGAAACGGGAGGCATTCTGTCTGGAAAACATAAATGATGAATTTGATATGAATGGTTATTCATTAAATATAAAGGGTTTGGGTGGCCTCATGGACAGAGCACAGGGCTGGGAATAAGCAGGTCTGGGTTTGAGTCCCAGCTCTGCCTCTGGCCTGCAGCAAGGCCATGGGCAAATCACCTAACCTTTCTGAGCCTCCCTTTTCCCATCTGTAAAATGGGGCTAAGATTCCTCCCTCCCTCTTAGACAGTAAGCCCTGGGTGGGACAGGGACTGTGTCCAATCTGATTATCCTCTATTGAGAGGGAACAAGTTGGGCTTAGTGGTCCACGGGCCAGTCCATTCTCTGGATAGCACCGGGAGTTACCAGACCATGGTTTCTCCTGAAGGGTGCAACAAAGGGGGAAGAGAGAGAGAGAGAGAGAGAGAGAGAGAGAGAGAGAGAGAGAGAGAGAGAGAGAGAGTGTGTGTGTGTGTGTGTGTGTGTAAGTTATTGTACAACTTGCGCCTCCATCCTTGGCCACGTTTGCACAAGTCAGTAAACATGGAGCTACAGAAAAGCTACTGTCCATTCTGAGGATAAGAGCCTGCCAGTGAGCTCTCTGTGGGCAGGGAATGTGTCTGTTTATGGTTATCCTACTCTATCCTAATCCTCCTCGATCTCTCAGCTGCCTTCGACACTGTGGACCATCCCCTTCTTCTCAAAACGCTATCCAACCTTGGCTTCACAGACTCTGTCCTATCCTGGTTTTCCTCTTATCCCTCTGGCTGTTCATTCTCAGTCTCCTTCATGGGCTTTTCCTCCCCCTCCCATCCCCTTACTGTAGGTGCTTCTCAAGGGTCAGTTTTTGGTCCCCTTCTGTTCTCCATCTATACTCACTCCCTTGGTGAACTCATTTGCTCCCATGGCTTCAACTTTCATCTCTGTGCTGATGTTATCCAAATCTACGTCTCTACACCTGTTCTCTCTCCCTCCCTCTAGGCTCGTATCTCCTCCTGCCTTCAGGACATCTCCATCTGGTTGTCTGCCCGCCATCTAAAACTCAACATGTCCAAGACTGAGCTCCTTATCTTCCCTCCCAAACCCTGTCCTCTCCCTGACTTTCCCATCACTGTAGATGGCACTACCATCCTTCCCGTCTCACAGGCCCGCAACCTTGGTGTCATCCTTGACTCCACTCTCTCATTCACTCCAGACATCCAATCCATCACCAACACGGGCCAGTCTCACCTCCACAACATCTCCAAGATCCGCCCTTTCCTCTCCATCCAAACCGCTACCTTGCTGGTTCAATCTCTCATCCAATTCCGACTAGATTACTGCATCAGCCTCCATTCTGATCTCCCATCCACCTGTCTCTCCCCCGCTTCAGTCTATACTTCACTCTGCTGCCCGGATTATCTCTGTACAGAAACACTCTGGGCATATCACTTGCCTCCTCAAAAATCTCCAGGGGTTGCCTGTCAACCTTCGAATCAAGCAGAAATTCTTCGTTCTTGGCTTCAGAGCTCTCTTTCACTTCGCCCCCCACCCCACACCTCACCTCCCTTCTCTCCTTCTACAGCCCAGCCCACACACTCTGCTCCTCTGCCACTAACCTCCTCACTGTGCCTCGTTCTTGCCTGTCCCGCCATTGACCCCTGGCCCACATCCTACCTCTGTCCTGGAATGCCTTCCCTCTACACATCCGCCAAACTAGCTCTCTTCCTCCCTTCAAAGCCCTACTGAGAGCTCACCTCCTCCAGGAGGCCTTCCCAGACTGAGTCCCCCCCTTTTCCTCTCCTCCTCCCCTCCCCATCACTCCCCTCCCTCCCTCTGCCCTACTCCCTTCCCCTCCCCTTATTCTTTTTATTTTATTAATGATATGAATATAGCTATAATTCCATTTATTCTGATGGTATTGACACCTGTCTACTTGTTTTGTTTTGTTGTCTGTCTCCCCCTTCTAGACTGTGAGCCCATTGTTGGGTAGGGACTGTCTCTATGTGTTGCCGATTTGTACTTCCCAAGTGCTTAGTACGGTGCTCTGCACACAGTAAGAGCTCAATAAATATGATTGAATGAATGAATGAATGAATATTGTACTCTCCCAAGTGCTTAGTACAGTGCTCTGCACACAGTAAGTGCTCAATAAATATGATTGAATTGAATGAGTGAATGAATGAATGAAGCTTACTGTTGGTTGCATGTGTGGCTCAAAAGGCCAATAGTGGCAGAATAATGGTCCCATGCCCCAGGACTACTGCTGCGGTTCCCCAGTAGCTGACCTCTAGCCACAATCGTTTTTCACCAGCCACGCCATGTTATGGCCCAAGTCACAGCACCATCCCAGGAGCAGCAGTCAATGGCCAGTCCAGTGGGCCTGGGGCACCAGGGTCTCACTAGGAATGGGACCAATGAGGAGCAGTGACAACTGGCACAAACTGACATTTCTCCAGAGACCAGCCGGGGATAGAGTGGGTTAGACATCTGGACCGTTTGAGGGAATGAGAAGCAAAGGATGACAGGTAGGTTGGCGAGGCGGGGCGGTGCGGCCAATCACAAAGCTCTCCCACTATGACTAGCCGAAGAGCCGAGAAAGGGGAGCCCAGGTAGGCAACCAACAGGGAGAATAGGAGACCACCGATTCCAGAGGCCCACCTCCTCTGAGATCTATGCAGGTCTCCAAAGTGGAGCAATTCACATGCTCAAGGGGATCAGTAATAAGTTACTCAGCAATGGAGGAGGAGGGGACTCTGTCAGTTCATTCAGCCATGTATGGGATGGGGAAGGCATTTCATTAAAAAAAAGAAAAGGAAAGATTTTACGGAGAAATTTCTCCGTGATCCCCTCCCTGTTTCCTCTTTCCCTTTAGTTTCAGTTGACATCTACCCTCACCATTTCTTGAAATTCCAGGGGAAATCACTTAACGCGAACAATGAAGAAGAAAGCTTTTATTATCAAACACCGTCCTTCAAAGTCACTTAAATCCTTTAAGATGAATATAATTCTTAGAGAAGCTGTTAAAGGCAAGTTGCCCAGGTCTAGCTTCCAATAGGCAACTGTGGTTCGGTGATCAGCACGTCTAGACAGTCTGTGTAACACCGAATCTTTAAAGTTCCCCAGTCAATTAGGCTCGATGCCTTCAAGTTGCTCAATAATCAAGCGAATAATTAGACTCTTTAACACCTGGGGATGCTGTCCTGCAACACACTTAATTATGGAATTTGTGCTGCACTTTTTTATGGCATTTGTTAAGGGCATACTATGTGCTAACCACTCTACTAAGCCCTGGGGTAGGTACAAGCTAATCAGGTTGGACATAGTACCTGTCCCACATTGGAGAAACAGCGTGGCTCAGTGGAAAGAGCACAGGCTTTGGAGTCAGAGGTCATGGGTTCAAATCCTGGCTCCACCAATTGTCGGCTGTGTGACTTTGGGCAAGTCACTTAACTTCTCTGTGCCTCAGTGACCTCATCTGTGAAATAGGGATTAAGACTGTGAGCCACCCTTGGGACCATCTGATCACCTTGTAACCTCCCCAGCGCTTAGAACAGTGCATTGCAGATAGTAAGTGCTTAATAAATGCCATTATTATTATTATTATTATTATTATTACGGGGCTAATAATCTTAACCCCCACTTTCCAGGGGCCAAAGAAGTTAAGTGCCTTGCCCAAGGTCACACAATAGACAAGTGGTGCTTACTGGGTGTCGAGCACTGTACTAAGCACTGGGAAGATACAAGATGTTCAGATTGGACACAGTCCCTGTCCCGTATGGGGCTCACCTTCTAAGTAGGAGAGAGTAGGATTTAATCCCTACTTTACAGATGAGGAAACTGTACTGTCCATCTGGGCGAGGGCTACTATTCACCTCTGCTCATCCACTGTGTTGCTCTTCATTCTTTTCCTGCTCCCCACCCCGGCCTTTCCCTCTGTTCCCGGATTGAGATCACCTGTTCCTTTTCTTAAGGGCAGTTCTTCTTGTATGGCTATCTATGGAATCTCTCACCTCCCTCCACTCCTCCTTCCTCAACTCATCTCTTTCATTCAACCCACATTTTCGTTCTGTCTCCAAATCCTGTCACTTTTTCCTTCACAACAGCGCTAAAATCCGCTCTTTCCTCTCCATCCAAATTGCTACTCTGCTGACCCAAGCCCTTATCCTATCCTGCCTTGACTACTACATCTACCTTCTCGCTGACCTCCCTGCCTCCTGTCTCTCCCCACTCTAATGGTACTTCACTCTGCTGCCCGGATCATTTTTCTGAAAACACATTCAGTTCACATCTCTGCACTCCTCAAAAAGCTTCAGTGGTTGCCCATCCACCTCCGCGTCAAACAGAAACTCCTTGCCATCCACTTTGAAGCACTCAATCAGCTTACCTCCTATCTTACCTTGCTAATTTCCTAGTTCAACCCAGCCTGCTCACTTGCTCCACCAATGCCAATCTATTCACTATATTTCAACCTCATCTATCTTGCCACCTACCCTTTGCCTACATCTTCCTTCTAGACTGAAATTCTCTCCTCCTTCTTAGATGACAAACCACCACCCTCCTCACCGTCACAGCCTTATTAAAATCACATCTTCTCCAAGAGGCCTTCCCTGACAAGCCCTCATTTCCCCTATGGGTTCTCCCTTCTGCATCACCCTTGCATTTGGATCTGTACCTTTCAAGCGCCTGATATTCATCTTGCCCTCAGCCCTATAGCACTTTTGTAGCTATCCATAATTTATTTTTGTGTCTGTCTCCCCCGTTAGACTGTAACCTCATTGTGGGCAGGGAATGCGTCTACCAACTCTGTTGTACTCTACACACAGTAAGCACTCAATTAATAATGATAATAATGATGGCATTTGTTAAGCACTTACTACGTGCAAAGCACTGTTCTAAGCATGGGGGGGATACAAGGTGATCAGGTTGTCCCACGTGGGGCTCCCAGTCTTAATCCCTATTTTACAGATGAGGTAACTGAGGCTCAGAGAGGTTAAGTGACTTGCCCAAGGTCACACAGCAGACATGTGGCGGAGCTGGGATTAGAACCCATGACCTCTGGCCCCCAAGCCCGTGCTCTTTCCACTGAGCCACGCAGCTTCTCTAGCCACGCTGCTTCTCAATTATTACCATCCTCCCTGCCCCTGATGCTCCCAATCTTGGATTTATCCTTGACTCCTCAATCTCTCAACCCTTCAAATTCAATCTTTCGCTTAATCCTCCCGGTGCTTTCCCCAGATCCATCTTTTCCTCTCCACCCAGATGTCCACTCCCCTCTGGTTCTAGCTGTCATCATCACCAACTCAATTGCCTCAGCCTCCTTGCCGACCTCTTGGAAGCATTACCAGTTCATACTTCTGCTGTCTGAAACATTTCTCTAAAACGTTGTTCTGCTTACATCTTCCCACTCCCCAGAAAGCTCCAGTGTTGCCTGTCTCTCTCCATGTTAAGCTGATGGTGACCTGGCAGACTTCCATCAGCTCAGTCTCCCTTATCTATCCACCCACTTTTGCTATTATGTCCCAGCTCACACTCTCCATTCTGCCCAAGCTCACCTTCTCGCTATACCTCATTCCCACCCTTCCTCCTGCCTGGAACTCACTCCCCCTTGAAAACTGTTAGCCCACAATTTCTTTTGAATGGTATTTGTAAAGTGTGCCAAGCACTGTACTAAGCACTGGGTAGGTACATCATAATCAGGTTAGAAAGGTCCCTGTTCCACACTGGGCTCACAGTCTAATGGGGAGGGAGAACAGGTATTGAATCCCCATTTTACAGATGAGGAAACTTGGGCACAGAAAAGTTAAATGACTTGCCTAAGGTGTCACAACAGGACAAGTAGCAGAGCTGGGATTAGAATCCAGGTCCTCTGACCCCCCCAGGCCCAGGCTCTTTCCACTAGGTCACACTGTTTCCCAGTTTCAAAGCCTTCCTGAAAGCCCACCTCCTCTGGGAAGTCCCATTTGAATTCTACTGTCCCGGGTGGTGTCATCCCAACCCCTACTTTGACATGTCTGGCACATACAGTCAACCTTAGCCTTTATGGATATATCAGTCCATGAACTCCTCTACTTCATTCACTAGTGGGAATTCAATTAGCAGGCACTGCACAAACCACTGTAGGGGGTCACTGAAAGGCACCGGTTCACGGTCATGGCGCTCACAGATCCTCCAGAGTCGGGAATATGACACAGACGTTACCGCCAGCTCTTTTTAGATGTCAGAGAAGTGACCTCTTCACAACATCCCCTCCAGCACGAGCTCCAGGAGCCAGGACCCAGTCCCCAGCAAGCCCAGAAACCAAGGGGAGGCGATCCTAGTCAGGCCCAAAAAGCGAGGGAGGCAGGTGGCCCACAGTCCCACCCCAAAACTTCACAGGCATTGGGAAACCAGATGCCACTTGAGTGTCCAGAGGGGGAGGCCCCCATGAGGCCCTAAATCAAGTCGGTGTCCTCAATGGGCATTTTTGGGGTTTTGACTTTCTGCTGGCTTCCGATCAGAACTCAGCCATGGTTTCCATTGATCTCAGCCAATTTCCCCCCCCCCCCCCCCCCCCCCCCCGCCACCCTGGAGGGTTTTGGAGGTCCAGCTAAGGTCTGGACAGCCACCCTGAGGTGGACATAGAGACCTGGAGGCACTGGGGTCGGGCCGAAGCTGCAGCTTTGCCTATCCTGCATGGCCCCAGCCTCCCAAATGCCCTTCTGGCCACGAATCTGTCCGGCTGATGTCTCTGCCTCCCCGGGGTGGGGCCCGGCCGAGCTCAGCCTCATTCTGCCAGGACCATTTCCATCATCGCGAGGACTTGATCTGTTTCCCGTTTTATGGAATCGATAAACCTCCTCCCTAAAGAGTCCAGCAGGCCTTTGATTCCTGACCTGACATTTGCTAATGCTCTTCCTGATGACCCGCCACGAAGGATTTCAGAACTGCACTCTGTGTTTGACAACACTCATAATCTGAATCAATATTCAGCATTCAGTAAGTGAGCCGGGGAGTCGTTTTATTGCCGCAAAAGGCCACGTTGCCCCCGGGCGGCCGTCAGAAATGGGGAGTTATTAATAGCCCTCTCTCTTCACTTAGCATAGTCAGTAGGGGTCAGGCATGAAATGATTTAATCAGTTTATGATATCTGTGACAGAGAGCACTTAAAACGTAATCACAAAATTTAGGTGGAAGGGTCCCTGGGCTGTTGTAAATGTTTTCCTCACTTAATTTTCCCCGATGTTGATACAGTGCCGGGTGGAGAGAGGTTGGCCGTGCAACAGACCTCGGTTCCAGCTTGGGCTGGAGCTCTCCCACCTCCCTCAGCAGCGGCGATGGTGAGGCCACGTCCTTGGTTGCTTTTCCTCCTAATGGAGGCTGGAAGTATGATCTCGATGCTCCGGGGCCTTGGGACTTAATAATAATAATGATGGCATTTATTAAGCACTTACTATGTGCAAAGCACTGTTCTAAGCGCTGGGGAGTTTGCAAGGTGATCAAGTTGTCCCACATGGGGCTCACAGTCTTAATCCCCATTTTACAGATGAGGTAACTGAGGCACAGGGAAGTTAAGTGACTTGCCCAAAGTCACACAGCTGACAAGTGGTGGAGCCGGGATTTGAACCCATGACCTCTGAATCCAAAGCCCGTGCTCTTTCCACTGAGCCACGCTGCTTGGGGCCAGAAGAGAGTCAGGGAGAGTGAAGGAAGGGGCAAGCTGAACCCTATCGCCTTTAGCTCAACGGGACTGGGAAGTCCCTGGGGTTCTGGGGTGAGCTGAACTTGTCCCTTCCAGCTCACTAGAGTGGGAAAGGTCACCGCTGGGGTGGGTCAAGCTACCCCCATTCCGTTACACTCAGAGTGGGTGAAGGTCACTATAGGGATGAGGTGAGCTACCCCCATCCCCCTCCACTCAATAGATGAGGAACTTGCCCCTTCCTACCTCAACTCGCTTCTTTCTTATTACAACCCAGCCTGCACACTTTGCTCCTGTAATGCTAACCTTCTCACTCTATCTCATCTATCTCGCCTTCGACCTCTCGCCCACGTCCTCCCTCTGGCCTGTAATGCCTCCCTCCTCGTATCAAACAATGACTCTCCCCCCATTCAAAGTCTTATTGAAGGCCCATCTCCTCCAAGAGGCCTTCCCTGACTAAGCCTTCCTTTCCTCTTCTCCCACTCCCTTCTGCATCACCCTGACTTACTCCCTCTATTCATCCCAGGTCATAGCCACACAGCACTTATGTACATATGCATAATTTATTTATATTTATTTTAATGCCTGTTTCCCCTTCTAAACTATAAGCTTGTTGTGGGCAAGGAATGGTACTCTCCCAAGCACTTAGTACAGTGCTCTGCACTCAGTAAACACTTAATAAATACAAGTGAATGAATGGATGAATCAGGTGAGGGTGAGCTACCTCCAAGCCCTGCTGTGCTGAAGTAACAGTTGGGGGTGATATTGGGAGGAGACCTGCGAAATTAGTCAGGGAAGGCATCCTAAAGGAGATGTGATTTCAGAAGGGCTTTAAAGATGGGGAGAATAGTGGTCTGTTGGATGTGGAGTGGGAAGGAGTTCGAGGTAGAAGTGAAGACATGAGCAAGGGATTGGCAGTGAGAAGAACAATTTGGCTTAAGAGGAGTGAACAGTGTGAGCTGGCCTGTAGTGGGAGAAGAGAATGGCTAAGTAGGATGGAAAAAGCTAATAGAGTGTCTTAAAGCTAAAGTTTGGGAGTTTCTGCCTGATGCAGAGGGGAATAGGCAACTATTGGAGGTATTTGAGGACTGGAGAAACATGCACAAAATAATTCTTTAGAAAAATGACCCAGGCAGCAGAATGAAGAATGGACCAGAGAGAGGAGAGGCTGGAGGCAGGGAGGTCTGTGAGAAGGTTGGTGCAGTAGTTGAATTTGGATAGGACAGATGCCTGACCATCGGGGAGACCATTTGGTTGGAAAGAAAGGGGTGGATTCTGGAGATGTTGTGAAGTAAGAACTGACAGAATTTTGCACACAGACTGAATATAGGGGTTGAAGGAGAGAGAGGAGTCGAGGATAATACCAAGGTTGTGGACAGGAGCAACGGGGAAAATGGTGGTGTTGTCAACAGTGATGGGAAAGTCAGGAGGCGGAGAGGATTTGGGAGGGAAAATGAGCTTAGGACATGTTGAACCTGAGGTGCTGGCAGGTGGCAACAGTGTGCATCTGTGCGTTGTGTCAGTAAAGATATGTGTAAAACACTGCCCATTGTCCTTAGTGCGGGCTTAGAGAGGATCAACATTTCTTTTATACTCTCCCAGGTGCTTAATACAGTGCTCTGCACACAGTAAGCCCACAGTAAGCCCACAGTGAATACTACTGATTGACTGATCCCACTTTGTAAAAGACCCTACTGTGGCTATTGATTATCCAATAAAGTGGATGGGTCCTTTTTCTCTGCTCTCTCTTCCATGGCTCTGGATGGGGAGCAGTGGGGATGGGGCCCCTCATCGTTGTCATCCTCCTCCTCCTCCTCATCATCATCATCCTCATCATCATCATCATCATCTGCCAATAATAATAGTAATTGTGGTATTTGTGAAGCGCTATGTGCCAAGCTCTGTACTAAGCTCTGGAGTAGATACAATGTGAGCAGATAAGATATGGTCCCTGTCCTCCATCCGGTCCACAGTTCCTCCATTCAGCCCACAGTTTAACGGGGAGGGAGGACAAGCTCTCCATTTTATGCATGAGGAAAGTGAGGCACAGAGGAATTAAGTGATTTGTCCAAAGTCAAACAGTAGGCAAGTATGGAGCCGGGATTAAACTCAGTCAATCAATGGTATTTATTGAGTGCTTACTATGAGCAGAGCATTCATTCATTCATTCGGTCATATTTATTGAGCGCTTACTCTGTGCAGGGCACTGGACTAAGAGCTTGGAATGTACAATTCAGCAATAATTAGTACAGAACACTCTACTGAGTGCTTGGGAGAATACAAGATAACAGAGTTGGTAGATACATTCCCTGCCCACAAGGAGCTTAGCGTTTAGAGGGGGGAGATGGACATAAATATTAATAAATAAATTACAGATATGTACATAAGTGCTGTGGGGCTGAGGGAGGGGTGAATTAAGGGTACAAATCCATGTGTCAGGGTGATGCAGAAGGGAAAGGGAGAAGAGGAAATGAGGGCTTAGAACCTATATCTCTGGACACCCAAGCAGACTCCCAGGCATGGGTTCTTTCCTCTAAGCCACACTGCTTCTCACCTAGCCTTTACTGGGGGCAGTCCCCAGGAGCCTGAGGTACTGGGATATCATGGGGGCTTTGGGCCAGGCCTGGTTAGGTTGACTGAAACCTGTCCTTCTGGTCTGCCGCCCCCCACCCCCAGGCATATATTAGGAAAAAGGGACTGAGGGAGTGGGATGTTAGGAGATGGGAGTGGGGCCCGAAGAGCCTCTAATTGCATCCGGCACCATTATAGGCCCTTCTGCATTCATCCACAAATGACTTTCATTTTAGTATCTCGTTACTGTGGCTGTATACGTGCGTGCGGGTTTTCTGGCCCATATCTCCCCGTAATAGTGAACTTCCACACCTGAGGCATCTTCAGCAAGCAAGGACAACCATATAGTTAAATAATAATAATGATGGTATTTGTTAAACGCTTATACTGTGTGCCAAGCACTGTTCTAAGCGCTGATGTATATGTATGCTAAATATATATTATATTATAATAATATAGTTAAATAGATAAAGTTAAATGTTTATATATATAAACTATATATATATAGTTAAATGTTCACACATACTCACCCATCATATAACTTCATGAATGCCTACTTTTACTTGGAAAACGGTCATCATGACACCGTTTCCTTAAGATGCCCTCCCCGATCACTAAGAATAACAATATCACTTACAGCATTGGAAAGTAGCATCTCCTTCTCTGTCAAAATAAGGTAAATTCTCATCTACCGGGGATGGTTTTGTTGTGTCAATAAGAAATACTTATTGAGAGCCTACGGGGTATATTAGCCCTGTGCACGGGGAAGGTTGAAATTGCCGAGTTTATTGCTCTTCGTCTCTCAGGGGAGCCAGGAAGGAGAAAATGCACCCTTGAGAGTCGATTGGAAACTTTCAAAAAATAAAAATCCAATCATGTAATCCTCGGGACAAAAGGAAGCTCCGTCTTCAAGTTACTGGGTAACGCTGTGGACAATGGAAGCCTGTCCCGGGGTTACATTTCAACCTGTGTTTTCAGGAGTCAGTGAGAGCTTGTTAGCCGCACTTGGCAGCCATTCATTCCCGCGGCAGAAAAGAAGTCTAAAATGGAGGAGGTTTCTATGCGGCTGCTCTCGTGGCCTCCGGGGTCACCCGGTCAGCCAATTGTCAGACACAGGCTATTGTACTGGTCAATCACAGTCAGTTGAGTGGTGCCAGCCACTTGGGAAGGCGTTCCCGACGCCCCAACATAGGCCTTGACTGCGTCGCCTAATTCCGGATCCTCGCCTGTGCCTAGCATTGGTTCGGGTTCCGTGATCCCCAAAAAAGCCTTCATGCCAAAGGCGGATTGCTGGCCATTCTGGGCTAGCTAGCATGGTCCCAGAGCATGTGAGACAGGGATGGCGTCCGATCGGATTCCCCGGTGCTTAGCCCAGTGCTTGGCACATAGAGTTCAGCGAGTACTTCATTCTGGGATACTGGCACCCCAGCTGGTGAAATGTACTGTGTCAAAATTCAGTTTGGTGCTCTGTGGTGAAAGTCCCGAGAGATGGAAAATCTCTTTAGTATAAGTAACGTTTCACCCTTGAGAGAAAGTCCAGTCAGATAGACACACCTGGGTCCCAGAGCTGCCATTTCCTGCCTCCTCCGCGGACTGGGCATCATGGTTCCCGGGGACCTTTAGCAGCTGCCCAACCTGTCTGGCACTCACTCGGTTCTGCCCAGCTGGGGTTTCTCTCTGCCTCCTGGAGATGGTGTGGTCAGGAATGAGGGAGTATTCTACCATGGTGCCAACCTACATGGGCCCAGTGTGCCCGGGGCCAAAAGTCGAGGTGGCACGTGGGTGCTGGACATGGTGAGTGTGCCCGGGGCCAAAAGTTGAGGTGGCACGTTGGTGCTGGACATGGTGAGTACCAGAGTAGCATGTGTTTGATGTGATGTGATGTGAGGAGAACTGGCTGGCTCCTAACAGGGAATTCTCCCAGGAGAAAGGAAGCAGCTGTTGCGATCCAGAGGTGAGGGTACAGCTGGGGCGTTGCTCTCTGGCCACCATGCACAACGGGCTTCTGGCAGCCCTTCCTGCTGGGGCTGGGGCTGCGGAGGGGGCAAGCGGCCTTTGCTCGAGCTGCAGTGTTCATAGCCCGAGGTGCCAGGCACTGTTTTCCACTTTTGCTTCTTGGCATCACATTCTTCCTGGAGGTTCTGCTCTAAAATACTGACCCTTTTCCAGTGTGCTCATATATAAGGCATCAGCCACCTCTTTGAGTGGCCAGCTGTGGACCACTCTCCTCACATGCCCGGCCCAGAGTTTGTCCGTGCCGCTGGATTGACTGTTTTCAGCGGGTCGTGGTGTGATCCCATCTGGCCGTCTGATGGTGGCTAAGACACGAGGTGAAACTGGTCGAGAAATCCATGTGGGATTTGGGGGTCTCTCCCTTTAGGTCACCCATTCTGCTCAATAGCCCTTCTGCCTGACCGAGTGGTTGGCACACTGTCAGTCTCCCACAGGTCATGCTGGCTTTCTTTTCCTGGTTGCCATTCTTTGTCAATCTGGGCATCAGGCAGTGAATCTGACAGCACCATTCACAGCTTTCTCCCCATGAATGGGCCTGCCCCCAGTGCAGTATGTTCAAGGGAGCACACATTCTTCATTGAACAGGAATTGGGGCCATAAGAGTAAAGAGAAGTCAAGAGACCTGCTTGTGGGCCCAACAGGCAGACCAGGCATCCTTTGGGCTGGGACACAGAGGTAGAGCAGGGTGCGGGGTGGCAGTGGCAGATCCATGATTCTGCTCATGGGGGAAGTCACAGTTCCTTGCCCCAGAGATGCAGGTCAGGCAGAAGGTTTTCATTTGCTCTGTGATGGGCTGAGACAAGGTTTGTGTGTGTGTATGTATGTGTGCGTGCGCATCTGGACTCTAATCTCAAAGGGGTTTCAAAGAAATGTGTCATCCCCATCTCTCCAGCAGCTGTAGAAGATTTCATGACAATTAACCATTTGCAAAAAGGCAGGAGAGTATGATCCCTCATTACCATTAGCTGGCTGGCAAGCCTCCACCCCACAGTAGCCTCTGCCGAGACTCCCGCACCACACTGGCGTAAAACAGAATAAAATGGGATCCCCTTGGACATAATGAACAGTAATATAATTTTGTAGTTATTCTCCTGGCATGATGAAGCCATAAGCCAAATTGAGTTTCTAGATAAATTTTGACATATGGGTCTTATTCCTAAAGAAAAAAGGTCTATTGTTGCCTTGGCTTTGTTCCAGAATTCTGCAGCAATCCACATGGTAGCTTATTGTTGTATCACAAAAAGGTACCACAAAGTATTTTTTTCTGAAAAAGAACAAATTGCTAAATTCAATTAGTCCCCTTTGGGGAAGAATTTGGCATTTCTTTTCAGGCCGGCCGCTGGGCCCTAGCAGTGCTATTGTCCCAAACGCGCTGGGCCCGTCTCAAGAGCCTGAGAGTCATTTGGCCACTCTGGGACGCCCGGCGGCTGGCGGGTGGGTCCAGCGGTCCCCTCTGAGGCAGGCCCCGAGCCCGTTACCATCATCCCTGCTGTGCGTTTCGGGAAGCCAGAGGAAGGAGGGTGCTTGTCCCTACTGGCGAACATCTGGATGGTCAATTGATAGTATGTAATGAGTGCTTACTGAGCGCAGAGCACTGTACTAACCAATATAACAAAGTTTGTAGACACGGTCCCTGGCTCAAGGTGCATACAGCTGGGGGAAGGAGTCAGCATCATCAGTGGTATTTATTGAGCGCTTACTGTGTGCAGAGTACTGTACTAAGCACATGGAAGAGTACAGAGCTCAACTCCTCCAGGAAGCCTTCCCAGACTGAGCCCCCTTTTTCCTCTCCTCCTCCCCATCCCCCCGCCCTACCTCCTTCCCCTCCCCACAGCACCTGTATATGTTTGTACAGATTTAATACTCTATTTATTTTACTTGTACATATTTACTATTCTATTTTGTTAATGATGAGCATCTAGCTTTATCTCTATTTATTCTGATGACTTGACACCTGTCCACATGTTTTGTTTTGTTGTCTGTCTCCCTCTTCTAGATTATGAGCCCATTGTTGGGTAATGACCGTCTCTGTATGTTACCAACTTGTACTTCCCATGTGCTTAGTACAGTCCTCTGCACACAGTAAGCGCTCAATAAATACGATTGATTGAATGAATGAATGAATGAATACAGTGCAACCAAGTTGGTAAATACTTTTCCTGCCCACAACGAGCTTGCAGTCTGAGACCCACCCAGACACCCAGAGAAGCTGCCACGTATGCTCTGGCCAAGAGATTCAGGGAAGCAGAGCTCATGGTGTCTCTTACATCCTTCCACCCCTGGGCTTTCCGAGGAGGCCTTTCTTTCCACGTGGAACAAGTGCCTCATTGCCGGGCAGGATGCAGGTGGACAAACGGGCTTGTGCCTCAGACTCAGTGAATGGGCATGGCTCAGTTTTCATCTTTTTCCTTGTCTCTTGCAAGGAGAAGGAAATGGGACATGTTGAGCTTCCATGGAGAGATGTCCTGGAGGTGGGATGTGGAATTGTAGAGGAGAGAGGTAGATTTGGGGCTCTTTCACAAAGAAGGGACAGTTGAAGCCATGAGAGCCAGTGAACTCCCTAAGGGATTGAGTGTAGATGGAGACTAGAAGGGGTATCTTTAAAAAAATTTAAATTTCCTTTTTTAACTTGAATAACCTTCGCCACCCAGGAGTTCAAAGAGTTTCCTTGCAAAGGGTTTACTTGCTCTACTTGTGTGGATTCACAGAAAGTCATATCTCCTCCAAAAGGCCTTCCCCAATTAAGCCCTCTCTTCCCCTCCCTCTCCCTTCTGTGTCATCTGCTGAGGTGTACTTTCCAAGCACTTAGTACAGTGCTCTGCACACAGTAAGCACTCAATAAATATGATTGAGTGAAGGGGACCCCCAAATGAGCCTTGGGGAACTTTTTTTTGTATTTTTAAGCACTTACTATGTGCCATTCGGTCAGTCAATCATATTTATTGAATGCTTACTGTGTGCAGAGCACTGTACAAAGCACTTCCCCTGACTTTCCCATCACTGTAGGTGGCACTACCATCCTTCCTGTCTCACAAACCCATAACCTTGGTTCCTCTCTGTCACTCAACCCACATATTCAATCCATCACTGGCGGTCCCACCTTCACAACATTGCTAAAATCCGCCCTTTCCTCTCCATCCAAACTACTACAACTTTAATACACTCACTCATCCTATCCTGCCTGGACTACTACATCAGTCTCCTTGCTGACCTCCCAGCATCCTGTCTTTCCCCACTCTAATCTAATCCTGGTTCCTCCACTTGTCTGCTGTGTGGCATTGGGCAAATCATTTCACTTCTCAGTTACCTCATCTGTAAAATGGGATCGAGACTGCGAGCCCCATGCAGGACAGGGATTGTAGCCAACCCGATTTGCTTGTGTCCACCCCAGTGTTTAGTACAGCACCTGGCACACAGTAAGAGCTTAACTAATGCCATTATTATTATTATTATTATTATTATTATTATTATTATTATTATTATGGAGCCCAGCAAGAAGCATCTACATAGCGTTAAGAGCTGTGCCATCCACCGCTGCCACCAATAGCCCCCCGCAGTGGCTGCTCTCCTTGGAATCTCTGAAGTGCCTCTTGGGTGCAAGTGGTTGTGCCCTGCCTGAATCTTCAGTCCGACAGATGGAATAGCTTTGGTCCTGTTTTTTGTTTTTTGGGTTTTTTTATGGCATTTGTTCAGTGCTTACTATGTTTCAGGCACTGTATTAAACACTGAGATACAAGCTAATCAAACTTGATGCCACCCATATCCGACATGGAGCTCACAATTTTAATCCCCATTTTACATTTGAGGTAGATGAGGCCCAGAGAAGTGAAGTGACTTGCCCAAGGTCACACAGCAGACAAGAGAAGCAGTGTGGCTCAGTGGAAAGAGCACGAGCTTTGGAGTCAGAGGTCATGGGTTCAAATCCTGGCTCCACCAATTGTCAGCTGTGTGACTTTGGGCAAGTCACTTCACCTCTCTGTGCCTCAGTTCCCTCATCTGTAAAATGAGGATTAAGACCGTGAGCCCCCTGTGGGACAACCTGATCACCTTGTAACCTCCCCAGCGCTTAGAACAGTACTTTGCACAGAGTAAGCACTTAATAAATGCCATTATTATTATTATTATTATTAAGTAGCAGAGCCAGGATTAGAAACCCATGACCTTTTGGGAGGAAAGCCCGATTTGCCTGCTGGAGACATTCTGAGAAGCCGTCATCTCTAGTCTAGCTACGGCCAAATGATAGGCGAATGGAGTTTCTGTGCAATTCACTGGTGACTTGAACCCAGGCGAAGTCCCATGGCAACACTAAGCCCGTTAGACAAGTAGATTTAGCATATTTTTTTCCAACAGTTGCATCCAGGGAGTTCAGCAAACACTATTATCTCCGTCGCATCATAATGAAGATATCCATTAATTTGCATAAAGCCAGGCCGCTTCACTGTGTGTGTCAGTTCTCAATCTGTTTACTATTATCGTTAATAATACCAGCAGCATTACAGAAACCCTATTCCCAGCACTCTCCCGTCTCTTCCAGATTTGATCCCAATTCAGGGCTCATTTCTTGTCTGATGCCTGCCGGCCTAACTTATTTTTCTTTTCAAGTCAGCATCCCTTTCAAGGAGGAGTGTGATGGTTTGATTGAAAAAACACCGTAACATGCTTGTTTTTAAAGCCAACAATGGGTTATGAATGACGTTCTCCATAAAGAGATATAAATTTTTCTAGACTGCGGGGCTGCTTCCCCCGCGAACGGACGCCACCGAGGGAAAGTTTCATCTCCACAGGGAGTCTGACCCGTGTCTGCCTGAGGGCTGAGAAATATAATAATAATAATTATGGTATTTGTTCAGGGCTTACTATGTAACAGGCACTGTACTAAGCGCTGGGGTGGATACAAGCAAATTGAATTGGACACAGTCCCTGTCCCACGTGGGGCTCCTAGTTTCCATCCTCATTTTACCGCTGAGGTAACTGAGGCCCAGAGAAGTGAAGTGACTTTCCCAAGGCTAAGCCCGTGCTCTATCCACTGTGCCATGCTGACATGTGGTCCATGCCCTGGGGAAGTTAGGAGGTCCCGGTGGGTTAGAGTGGTATCAAAGGTAATGCAACTTTCAATCCGTCAATCAATCAGTGATATTTATTGAGTGCTTACCATGTGCAGAGCACTGTATTAAGCGTTTGGGAAAGTACAATACAACAGAGCTGGTAGAGACTTTCTCTGCCCACAAGGAGCTTACGGTCTAGAGGAGGAGGCAGGAAGTAAAATAAATTACAGGTATGTACGAGGGTAGGTTTTAGCTCTACTCTGCCACTGGGCTTCAGTTTCCTCTCAGCTCCAAAATATTAATGGTACTATTTATTGTGCTCTCAGTGGTGCAGGGCACTGAACTAAGTGCCTGGGTAGTTCAGAATCAAGAAGGATAAATTAGACCTGAGCCCCGTGTGGGCCAGAGAACGTGTTCAATCTTATGACCTTGCATTTACCCAGTGCTTAGCACATAGTAGGCATGTAACAAATGCCATAATTGGTTGTTAAATGCAGAATGTAGTGCAGCTCAGATGATGGCCTCGCCATGGAAAGTTACCCTTGCTCCATCCCCACTACGCTCACTGATCTTTCTTTTTTCTGCCATCTGCCATCTGCCATTCTTTATTCACTTGGAATTTCTAGTCAAACTAGGATGTAAGCTTGTGATATCACAAATGTACAACTGGTTGGCACCACCATGTAACACCACCTCCCCGCCCTCTCCTCTGCATCTCCTTTGCACTCCGTTCCCTTAAGCAGTTGATATTCACCCCACTCTCAAACCCACAGCACTTATGTCCATATCCTTGCCATTTCCCCTGTCTATAATTTATTATAATGCCTGTCTCCCCCACTAGTCTGTAAGCTCCTTGTGGGCAGGGGTCGCGTCTACCAGCTCTACTGCACTGCATTTTCCCAAATGCTTAGTACAGTGCTCTGCACACATAAGCACTCAATAAATACCATCGATTGACTGATGTTCTGTTCTCTTTGGAACAAATGTGTTCCTTGAAATGCCACATGAGTCATTTTTCCATGTCAGATGTTGGAAAGTAATGGGAAAGTGCAGAGAGGATGCCCCAGTAATTCATGCACTAGTGTAATGGAGCAAATGAAATGCAAAGCTCTTGTTCAGGTCCAATTTCAGCACCAAATGCTTATCCGTCAGTCAGCACAATTGTTCCTGCATAGAAATGAGCCCTGCCGGAGAGGAGAAGGGCTGACTACCCATCAGACTTCCTATTGACTCCACTGCCAGGAAGAGGCAGGCCGGGAGAAAGCGTAAGGCTGAAAAGGAACCCAGACAGCAGCGGCAGAGGGGGCTGAAAAATCTTGCTCACTCACTCACTCTCCTGTGATCCGTCGATCAGTCACTCATATTTATTGAGAATTTTTTAGGTGCAGATTACTTGGAAGACTTCTGTGGAGTTTAGAAGACATGATCCCTCCCCTTGAGGAGTTTTCAGTCTAGTGTGTGCAGAGCGCTGTACTGAGCGCAGGGGGGAGTTCAATAAAGTCAGTAGGCATGATTTCCATCCTCGAGAGCATCTGGGAGCAGAGCAGCTTTTAAAAATTGAGGCCCTTGAAAAGCGAGAAAAGTCGGCCGGAGTGGAATGGCACTCATAAGGGCTTCTTCTGGTCAACTTTTCCACCCAAACCCAGCTACTCCATGCTGGAGAAGCGACCCCTGTGAGGAAAGTTCCCATGAACCCTCTTTAAACAATAGGAAAGTAGTGTGGCCTAGTGGAAAGAGCACAGGCCTCGGAGACAGAGGACCTGCATTCTAATCCTGGCTATGCCGATTGCTGTCTGTGTGACCTTGGGCAATTCGCTTAACTTCTCTGGGCCTCGGTTCCCTCGTTGGCAAATTGTGGACTCAATACCCGTTCTTCCCCCTGTAAACTCCGAGATCCATGTGAGACGGACTGTGTCTGACCTGATTATCTTGTGTCCACCCCAGCACTTAGCACAGTGCTTGACACATACATAGTAAGAATTCAACAAATACCACTATTATTATTATTATTACTATTATTATTATTATCTAAATGGCACCCAACAAACAAAGGGGACCCGGTCACGGTGTGGAAAATGCGTTTTAATCCTCTGGTTCAAGTGGCCCTAGAAATCATTTCTGCCAATCTATATCGCATGACTTTTGCAAGATGTGAAAATAGTGTTTTTCCCTAAATTGTCACTTATTATTGTTCATTTAGGGCCACTAACATAGAAAAATGCCTCAGCTATGGCGTCAAAAGAATAGGGACAATTTGATGTTTTCTTTTGATGCTGTTTGTTGATATCTAGAGCACTGTCGCCTGATTGCCTAACATTAAACCTATAATAACTGTGCAATCATATAGCAGTATCATCCTGAACGTCGTTACAACAGAAACCACATTTACACGGCTTTAGAATGGTAATTATCAAACTTTTTTGTCATGAAGCGCTTATTGGTGAGCATTGATCTGCCCTGGTCAGTTGTTAGCTCTTCTCATCTGAGGTGTATTGATTGTATAATCAGTAGATAAAGGCTGTGGGCAGATGAAATTCAGTGTTGTTGGGAAAATTATCGGCTGCTCGCCGGCCGACCCGGGGCCCTGCTGGCGGCACCTTAGACTCTGGTGGGATTATTAGTCATCTCCGTGAGCACTCAGTGGCAGAGAACGCAGTACCATTAGAGAAGATGAATGCCATCCTGCTCTCTAGTGGCCGGGGTACAGGAGTCCCCGCAGCCTGGAGACGGCCATCCTGGAGGCCTGGGGTTGCCAACAAGGCGTAGTGGATGGAGCATGGGCCAGGGAATCAGAAGGTCATGGGTTCCAGCTCCTCCATTTGTCTGCTATGTGACCTTGGGCAAGTGACCTTGGGCAAGTCACTTCACTTCTCTGGGCCTCAGTTACCTCATCTGTAGAACAGGGATCGAGACTGTGAGCCCCACATGGGTCAGGGACTGTGTCCAACCTGATTTGCTTGTATCCACCCCAGCGCTTAGTACAGTGCGTGGCACATAGTAAGTGCTTAACAAATACCATCATTATTAAATACCATAATAATTATTATCACTTTTGTAGGACAAGCTGAAAACAGGAGACTAACTGGCTGAGGCCTCTCTTCCTCTTCCTGACCGATCCCTCGTGGAATCAGAGTGATGCGGCAGGCAGCCTTCCCCCCATTTCACCCCCACCCTCCCCGGAGGGCCCACCACTGCAGAATGTGTCCAGAGAAATGGGTGGTCTGGCCCATGGTAATAATAATAATGATAATGATCATCATAATTATCATATTTGTTAAGTGTTTACCATGCATAAAGTGCTGTACTATAGTGCTGGGTTAGATTTAATGTAATCAGATTGGACTTGGTCAATTAGCAGTATTTACTGAGTACTTACTGTGTGCAGAGCACTGAACTAAGGGTTCGGAAGAGTACAGTATAACAGAGTTGGTAGTTCTGATTCCCCACCCACAAAGAGTTTATGGAACTTGTCCCACAAGGGGCTCCCAGTCTGAGAGGGAAGTTGGTCCAGCCCAGGGATGTTCCAGCCTAAGGATAGCCCAGCCCACGGTTGCCCGGCCCACGGTTACCCTGGCCCATGAGACCGAGGAGTGAGAGGCCAAGCAGCAGTGTCTCCCCTTCCGCCGGCTAGCCCACTAAAGCCCCCGGCCCACATCTGCCCATCTCCTTCAACCTCACTGGGCCTGGGCATCAGGTGGGTCATCCGGGGCGGCCGGCCCTCGCGCTTTTTTATGCAGTCAGTTCTGCCTACTCTGGCATTTGTTGATCATGTCTCATCCCGATCCGCCTGTCTGCCCGCCGGTCTGTTCTGTCCACTCTGAAAAATCTGGAGGGTGCAGCTCCCCAAAAAGGGTCATTTGACCCAGCCGAAGAGCTCGGGTGTGTGAGTAGCATGCTAGGGGGAGGGGAGGCCTGCATCCCATTGCTCATAAGCCATTCTGAGTGCTAGAAAACCACCACAGTTCTTGCATTTTCATTCTTTCTGGGACTCCCCAGGTTCTGCGGCCGCAGCGAGCAACCCATTTCCTTCTGGCCCCCGTGACTCGCCACGGTGATGAAAGTCACTGGGGATCCACGGGATAGCAGCATGGCCTAGTAGAAGGAGCACGGGACTGGAAGTCAGAGGACCTGGGTTCTAATCCCGGCTATGCCACTTGCCTGCTGCATGACCTTGGGCAAGTCATTTCACATCTCTGGGCCTCAGTTACCTCATCTGTGAAATGGGGATTAAATCCTCCCTCCTGTTTAGACGATGAGCTTGTATCTACCCCATTGCTTAGAACGGTGCCTGGCACATAGTAAGTGCTTCACCAGTGCCATTAAAAACCAAACCAATGGCATTTTAAGTGAGGCAGCCAATACCGCCACTTCTGGGCTGAACTATACCTTGTCCTCTGGTGCCCAAGCCTCTCACGTGAGGGCAGAGGAGCCGCCGCTCATCGGAGTTCTGGAATTGTCTGCCCATTGACAGAATCACCGTTGACTCGGACCTAGGGAGGCAGTCAGTTTCACAGCTGGATCTTCCACTCCTCTGCACCATGATGGAGGCCATCACGTTAGATGGAGGCTACCATGGGTGGAGGCTGCTGTGGGCAGAGGCTGCTGTGGAGGGTCAGGCCAGTCCAGGGCTCCAGGAAAGAGGAGCTGTCTGTTTGTTGTTCTCCATTTTGGAGAGAAATTTCTCAGAGCCCCATTGAAAAAGAGGGCTCTGGGTCCTGAAATGGGTCAGCTGACAAAACCAAGCCTTTGGAACTGTTAAAACATTGAAAGCTCAGGATCCCAAAGGTCATAGATGGTTCTGGATCCCCCATGCCGGCCTGAGTGGTCACCTCATGTCTGCTCGCCCTTGTCCGTCACGGTGCCCAGCAGACTAAAAGCAGAAACCACGGTGCCCTGACTTTGAGTTGAGCTAAGTCAAAGCACAGATGTTCCATGCATGTGCCAAGCCCCATATCCCCAGGATGCTGCTGACATTGTCTGCTGTATCGCAGGAGACAGCAAGGCTTAGGAGAAAGAGCACAGGACTGGAAGTCAGGAGACCTGAGATCTGGGTTTTAGTCCAGGCTCTCCCACTTATTTTTATGGTCTTTTTATGGTCGTTTACTGTGTGCCAGACACTGTACTAAGTGTGGGGTAATTACAAGTTAATCAGGTTGGACATTATTGTTATTAATCCCCCCCTTCCTCTCCCCCTCCTTCCCCTCTCCATCCCCCCTGCCTTACCTCCTTCCCCTCCCCACAGCACCTGTATATATATATATATATATATATATATATATATATATATATATGTTTGTACATATTTATTACTCTATTTTATTTGTACATATTTATTCTATTCATTTTATTTTGTTAATATGTTTTGTTTTGTTCTCTGTTTCCCCCTTCTAGACTGTGAGCCCACTGTTGGGTAGGGACCGTCTCTATGTGTTGCTAACTTGTACTTCCCAAGCGCTTAGTACAGTGCTCTGCACACAGTAAGCGCTCAATAAATACGATTGAAGGAATGAATGAATGAATGAATGAATAATCATATTTATTGAGTGCTTACTGTGTGCAAAGCACTGTACTAAAGTTTGGGAGAGTACAGTATAACAACAGACACATTCCTGCCCACAATGAGCTCACAGTCTAGAGGGACGTAATCCATGTCCCACATGGGGCCCACGGTCTTAATCCCCATTTCACAGAGGAGTTACCTGAGGCACAGAGAAGTGAAGTGACTTGCCCAAGGTCACACAGCAGACTAGTGACAGAGCTTGGATTACAACCTGGATCCTTCTGACTCCCAGGCCCATGCTCTATCCAATAGGCCACATTTTTTCTCTAGGCCACGTGCCTGTTGTGTGACCTTGGGCAAGTCATTTCAAATGTCTGGGCCTCAGTTTTTGCATCTTTAAAATGGGGTGGGATACATGTTCACCCTCCATTTTAGACAGAGGTCCACATGGGGCAAGGACTGTCTGAACTGAATAACAGGAATAATAGTAATTGTGGTATTTGTTAAGCATTGAATGTGTCCAACACTATACTAAGTGTTGGGGTAGATAAAAATTATGCTACTTGTTAAGCTCTTACTATGTGTCAAGCACTGTACTAAGCCCTGGGGTAGGTACCAGCTAATCGAGTGGGACATGGTCCCTATCGCACATGGGGCTCCCTTTCTAAGTAGGAGAGAGAACAGGTATTCAACCCCCAATTTACAGTTGAGGAAACTGAGGCACAGAGAAGTTAAGTGACTTCTGACCAAGGTCACACAACAAGCAAATGGCAGAGCCAGGATTAGAACCCAGGTCCTCTGGCTCCCAGACCTGTTCTCTTTCCAGTAGGCCACACTACTTCTCATTAGATAATTAGATCAGACACAGTCCCTTTCTCATAAGGGGAGTTTAGCACAGTGCTCAGTACATAGGAAGAACTTAATAAATACCATCCTTATTTACCGATCATGAGTAATCACCCAATTTCTGTGAAAAACAGAGGCAGCGTGCCCAATTTGGAAAGGCCTGCTCCTGTGAGAAGTGAGTCGAATATCTTTCCCGCCGTCTTATCCCGCTCCCTGCCTGTCAGGGGAGCTCGAGGTGGATTAAATAACGAACGTTAAAGATTAAATTGAGATGGGGAATGGGACGAAAGATCAAGGGGGAGCGACGCATGAGTCATCCCAGTGACTCAGAAGCGGAGGGACTGGTGTGCTCCCCACTCGGAAACAAGACCGCCGATCACTCCGTATGTTTACAAGCGGGAAATAATGTTTCATAAAGCCCACCAGCTTTCGAGCTCGATTGTATCTGTCCTTGTCTGGAGGGCTCCAATAACACCCCTGAAAGGTATTTTCCTCTAACCATCTGGCAGTGCTTAGAGACCAATCCACCTCAACAGTCTACAGATACTGCACTGGTTACAGTTAATCCTTTCAATGAATGAGCTGGAAAATGGAGACACATCAATATCATATTCTTTTAGAATCCGTTTAATCTGTGCCCTATTATTACTTCGTTTAATAGGACCATTATCTTCTCAGGGAAAGAAAAGTAATTTGTCAGAATCATTTCTGAAAATTTTTAGATCAATCTATGTAAATTTTTTTTTAGATAAAGAAAATGAGAGATTTTGATCGGGACTGTCACACCAAACAATGCGAGGGGCTCAGAATCCTGAATCTTGCACCCAGGTTCCAACCAGTTTGGTAGTCCAGACGTCACCCTGGGATTTGAAATGTCCACTCAAACTCTCTTGCGTGTGGCTGGCGTGGACCGGAGGGTTTGGTGAACGATCAGGGCTGGGGGCTGTGGTGGACCAGGATGTTTGATCCAGTGGTAAGGAAATGGGCTGGTGGGGAGAGGGAGGCTGCGAGTTTGTTAATAATGACGGTAATAATAATGATGGTATTTGTTAGGTGCTGGGGTACATACAAGATTATCAGGTTGGATGCAGTCCTGGTCCCACGTGGGGGGTCACAGTCTGAATATCCACTTTACAGATGAGTAAAGTGACTAGCCCAAGGTCACACAGCAGGCAAGTGGCAGAGCTGGGATTAGAACCCAGGTCTCTCTGGCTCCCAGGTTTGTGCTTTATCCATTAGGCCACGCTGCTTCTCATTGGCCATGCTGCTGGTGAAATGATTAGGAAGTCAGACACGCTCTCTGCCTGTGATAGATTCATTCTAAGCCCCCTTCCCTGCCTCCCGCCCGCCCATAGGACTTGATTCACTTTGAAGTTGGAGATGTTCTTCATTTTTTTTCCTCACCCGTGTCAGAACCTGGGTAAATCTCACTGGCGATTGCTTCTGGAGCCCTATCCATCAGTCAGTCAGTTCCTCAGTCAATTGGTGATATTGACTGGGTATCTTCTGTCTTCCCCTGTCACTGATTTTATCATCTTCCTCCCCCTTCAGACTGTAAGCTCTTTGTGGGTGGGGATCATGTCTACCAACTCTGTTGTACTCTCCCAAGGGCTTAGTACAGTGCCCTTCTAGACCGTGAGCCCACTGTTGGGTAGGGACCATCTCTATATGTTGCCAACTTGTACTTCCCAAGCGCTTAGTACAGTGCTCTGCACACAGTAAGCGCTCAATAAATATGATTGAATGAATGAATGAATGCTCTGCACACCATAAATGCTCAATAAATATGATTGATAATTTACCGTGAGCCGAGAGAGCACTGAACTAGGCCCTTGGGAGAGAAAAAAATAAGCAGGAGACATGATCCCTTCCCTCATGGGGCTTCCTGTATAACTTGTGATCCATGGTCCAAAGCCAGGAACAGAAAGTGCACGTTGTAGCTAGGTGTAGCTAGGTGCTTCCCCAGAGCTTAGAGCAGTGCTTGACACACAGTGAGCACTTAACAAGACTGTGACCCATGTATGGCTTATATTGTACATAGGAGGAAAAACAGATATTGACTTTCCATTTTACAGATGAGGAACCTGAGGCACAGAGAAGTTAAGTAACTTGCCCAAGATCATACAGTAGGCATGTGGCAGAACCAGAATTTGAATCCAAGTCCCCTGGCTCCCAAGCCCATGCTGTTGTCATTAGGCCTCGCTGCTTCTTTGCAGCTGCAGTTTGCCCCTGGAAAGTGTTCTGGGTGGAAGGGAAGTCAGGCTTCCTTTCCTTTTTTCTCCCCTCTATATGCTGTGCTCTTAAGATCCTAGACGGATCCTTCCCTGCTGTTAGAGTGGAAACTCCTTTTGGCCAGGGAACATGCCACTTCTCAGCTTTCTGCTTCCCAGGCTCTTAGTACTGTACATTGCACCCAGGGGGTGTTCAGTGCATACCATTACTTCCACCGGACCTAAGAACATATTAAGAGTCTGCACCTTATACCCAGGCCCCAGTCTGCTCAAGCCTGCTCAAGACAGCAAGCTAGTTTACTGAGGTTGTGATGAGCAAAATGGGAATAGCTTCCTGTGCTCTGGGCTCACCCTCTTCAGAAGCCACTGGTCATCATGCTGTCCTAAGCCATCTCCCTGGCAGTGCGTTCTTTGGGCCTTCTGAAAGTTGGCCTGTAGCCCCATCGTGGGCTGCTGTGGAGAACGGAGCCATTGGGCATTTGACCCTAGGAATCAGCCCCAAGTTTTTTGGTTTGGTTTTCTTTTTATGCAATTTCTTAAGTGCTTACTGTGTGCCAGGCACTGTTCTAATTGCTAGGTAATCAGGTTGGACCCAGTTCACGACCCACCTGGGGCTCACAATCTTAATCCCCATTTTATAGAGGAGATAACTGAGGCAGAGAGTAGTGATGTGACTTGCCCAGAATCACACAATGACAAGTGGTGGTGTCAGGAGTAGAACCTAGATCTAGATTCTGACTCTCAGGCCAGTGTTGTATCCACTAAGCCATGCTGCTTCTCAGCTTGGGCTGGCTCACCTGTGGAAGGGGAAGGGTGGGGTCCTCCCATCTCCTCCACCCTCTTCCAGCCACTGCCAGCCTGCTCCAGCCTCTGCCAGTGTTCTCTAGACTCCTATACTTTCTGCCAGTGTCCTCTAGCCTCCTCCAGCATTCACTATTCTCTGCCAGCCTCTGTCAATAAATGCCCTCTAACCTCCTCCAGCATTCCCCAATCTCCTCCACCCTCCAACAGCCTCCTCTGCCCTTCAGTAGCCTCTGCCACTGTCCTCTAACCTCCCCAATGCCTGCCAGCCTCCTCTAATCTCCGCCACCCGTCTCTGCCAGCCTCCTCTAGGCTCCACCAGCCTCCTCCGGCCTTCTCCATTCTCCACCAGCCTACGCCACAAAGGTCCTTGCAGGGAAGTGGTCACTCTCACCCCACCTGGGCTGTGAAATGGTCCCGAGGGAAAATCCTCCAAGAGAAGACTCGCTGACCCCACTGCGAGTCCCCGTTCTAGATCCCGGCTGAGGAAGAAACCAAGAAGGCGTTCCCAAGAACTCGCCCGGAGAGCCAGGGGAAGCCAGCCTCCGGCAAGCCCGGCAAGTCGGTCGTCCCAAGCTTCTCTCGGGGTGTTGAAGACGGGAGCAACTTTGAAGGCTTCTCAGTGCCACCAGCAGTTTGTCAGCTGATAATCAACTGAAACTTAAGGAGTCACACAGCTCTCCCACCTCTAATCTTTGCCGCCTAATGCCAAGTGGCCCCCCCGCGGGTCACCCCGAAGGTCCGATCCATCTTACTTAGTTTAACAAGCACGCTCCCAAGAGGAAATCACTTTCTCTCTTACACGAATGTCACGGAGGCTTCATTGAAGTTCAGGGTGCTAATGGGTGGTCTGCAGCGCTTGTCAGTATCAGCTTTTAATCACGGGGACTGTGGGGCAGCCGCCAGGATCGCTCAGCCTCCCAGTGCAGTTTTGTGATCCCTGGGCCTGATATCCGAGGAGCCCCCCGCGGGGTCGGGAAAAGCGGTTCGTTCCGGCGGGACAGGATCTGGATCCGGCCCAGGTGGCTGCCGGCGGGACAGGCTTCCTTTTCCATTACGCTAAATCAGCACCTTTCTTGAGCACCAGTCTATTAGATCGTGAGCCCCATGTGGGACAGGGACTGTTTCCAAACTAGTTTGCTTGTATTCATTGTAGTGCTTAGTACAGTGCCTGGCATATAGTAAGCGCTTAATAAATACCACAATTATTATTATTATTATTGCTATTATTATTATTATTTTCTCTCCCCTCCCCACTCCACGCTCACCCATGTGCCACTCTTTTCCCCTGCTTCCCTACTGGTGGATGAGACTGTGGAGGGAAGATGGAATTTTGCTAGCAAGGTACTTCCAAGTCACAGTGTGAAGTGGCACCTGGTCACCTGGGAGAGCACTGCCCTGCCAAAGGGCAGAGAGCTTGGGCACGTGACGTTGCGAGGCATTTCCCCGACAAGGGGTTACTTGACTTGTGCCATTGATTAGCGGTATTTACCGAGCACCTATTTTGTACCAGGCCTTTCATGAGATATTTGAGAAATTACAGTGGAGCAAGAAAGACGGGTCCCTGGACTTGAGGAGCTACAGTCCCTTGGTGGAGGCCGAGCAGGAGAACAGAACAATGCCATGGCCGCCAATGGCTTGGGTGTGGGCGGCTAGTTGGACAGACATTTGTCGCTAACCATGATGGGAGCACTCTGGAGTTCAGAGGGATGATGGATGGGCCCTTGGTAACTGTTGGATTGGTCTTGGCTGTCCTCCCAGCTTGTTGGAATGTCTAGAGCTCACTGAGAGGTCTTGCAAGCTCCTCGTGGGCAGGGGTCATGCCTACCAACTCTATTATATGCTCCCAAGCATTTGGTACAGCATTCTGCATGTCGCAGACTGTAAACATCTTGAGGCAGGGATTGTAACTACTATTGCTGTCATACTCTTTCAAGTGTTTAGGGTAGCACTCTGCTAACAGCAGACTGTAAGCTCTTTGAGGGCAGGGATTGTGTCTACTCATTCCGTTCCGTACTCTCCCAAGCACTTAGTTCAATGCTCTGCACACAGTAAGGGCTCAATAATTGCCACTGACTGATTGATTGTGCTAGCAATGCAAGGACCACATTGGAGGGATGTGTAGGGCGGCCACAAAGGAAACTGGTGTTTCTGCATGGCCTGTTGGATTTTTCTTTAGTTCCTTTTGTTTTGTGTTTTTTAATGATATTTGTTAAGTGCTTACTATGTGCCAAACACTATATAACCCAACTGTTGGGTTGCTTTAATCTGGTGAAGACACTGATCTAAATTTGAAAGAGTAATCTTGGGGTAGTTTATGATGTCTCTGGTCACCACCCTGAGAAAACCAGTAGTTTTCCCCACCTTTTAAATAGTTTTTCAAGTCCAAATGGCATTTTCCGACTTAAAAATGCACTCCTGAGTTAACAAACCCAGAACTAGAGCTAAAAAAGGCACACCATCTGCTTCAACTTCAGACCCAACAATCGAAAACTAAGAACTAAACTAAACTAAAACTAAGAAACTGTTGAGGCAGCACAAGGATTCAAAACTGATAGAATTAATGGAAAGGGCAAAGGACCTCTTGTGAGTAATCATTTTGGGAATGGGAACTCCCCACTAGAGTAGAGAAACTGTTGACAAACCTTATCGAAAGTTTGAAATGTCTGGGAAATTTCTAATACCCCCTCTGCCAGACAATGCCGATGATCACCATCCATCACCCCCATGGTCAGAGATGACGTGCTTATTGACATGCTGCTCAAGTTTTGAAAAGACCGAGAGGAAGCTTCAACTCTGGAGATAAGCCAAGTTCAAGCTGCTGCAGGTACCAAGGGAACTTCTCCACTCTCACAGAATGCATGTTCCCCCTTGGATTCATGCTCCCTGGCCCATATTGACCTCTGGTTGACAGTAACAGCAACAGGAAAAGTGGCATGTATTGAGCGGCTAGTGGGGAGAGAGCACTGTACTAGGTGCTTTGGAAGAATAAAACAAAGAAGTGACACATTCCCCCAATCAGCAGTACTTATTAAGCACTCTCTGAGTGCAGAACACTCTTCTAAGCACTTGGGGGAGAGCAGTAAAGTAAATAGATTTGATCTCTGCCCTCCTCTGTAGGAGGAGGAAGAGAAATCTTTTTGGAGCATTCACTTGGTGCAGTGCACTGGATCAGGTCCTTGGGAAGTACAGAATAACAAATTGACAAATTCCCTGCCCACAGGGAGCAGTGGAAATAGCATAGCCTAATGGATAGAGCACAGACCTGGGAATCAGAAGATCTGGGTTCTAATTCAGGCTCTGCCACTTGCCTACTGTGTGACCTTGGGCAAGTCACTTCACTTCTCTGGGCCTCAGTTCTCATCTGTAAAATGAGGATTAAGACTGTGAGTCCCATGTGGGACACGGGCCGTGTCCCACTTGATTATCTTGTGTCTATCCCAGCACTTAGTACAGTGTATAGTAAGCATTTGACAAATGCCATTTTAAAATAAGGAGTTTATGCTCTTAACAGGAGAGTCAGGCATCAAAGTATTTACGGTGCATCCAGTTTTAGAACCCAGGTCCTCTAACTCCCAGGCCCGTGCTCTTTCCACTAAGCCACTGGATTGAGATTTGCCAGGGTTTAGTGCTGACCCAAGTGCTTATCCTATCCCACCTTTATTACCATATCAGCCTCCTGGCTGACCTTCCTACCTCCTATCTCTCCCCACTCCAGGCCATACTTTACTCTGCTGCCCAGGTCATTTTTCTTTAAAAACATTTAGTTCCATGTTTCCCCACTCCTCAACAACCTCCAGTGGTTCCTCATCAACCTCCACATCAAACAGAAGCACTTTACCATTGGTTTTAAAGCACTAAATATCCTTGCCCCCTCCTACCTTACCTCACTGCTTTCCTGCTACAACTCAGCCTGCGTACTTTGCTCATCTCATGCCAACCTTCTCACTGTACCTCAATCTTGTCTCTCTCGCGTCTGACTTCTCGCCCACATCCTGCTTCTAGCCTGGAACGCTCCCCATCACTCTCCCCACTTTCAAAGCTTTACTGAAGGTACATCTCCTCCAAGAGGCCTTTCCAGACTTAACCCCTCATTTCCTCTTCTCCCACTCCCTTCTGTGTCACCCTTCCACATGTGTTTACTCCTTTTATTCACCACTTCCTCAGTCCCACAGCACTTATGTCCATATCCATATCATATTAATGTCTGCCTCCCCTCCTTGACTGTAAGCCTGTTGTGCGCAGGGAACATGTCTACCAACTTTCTTATATTGCGCTCCCTCAAACACCTAGTGCACTGCTCTGCACACAGTAAGTGCTCAATAAATATGATTGATTAATTGATTGACCCATAAATGTAGCTTTATAGAAGGGGCTGTACTTCTCCCTTTCTCTATACAGCCCTCTTCTCCCTGAGCTGCCTCACTTCCACGAGTATTATTTGGTTCTAAATAAATCAGAACCTGAATCCCATTCCCCTCATGCATATCACCCCTAGCATTTAGTACAGTGCTTGGGCCATAGCAAGCACTTAACAACTACCACAATTACTAATGTTATCTCAAAGGCCCACGGTCCTAGGATAAAGGTAAAGACATTCAGTTATACCCTTGTTCCTAAATGTTCTTGCAGGGCACGTGAATCAAAAAGATCTAGTTTGAAATGGTTTTACTGGGAAGTTTCAATAAGCGCAGTCTGATAGAGGTTGGAAATAAGAATTGTCTCCTGTTCCCCAGTACAAGGCACCTCAGGACCCCTCTCCCTTTTTTCCTCCCCATTCCCCTCTCCCCTTCTCCCTCCTCTCTTCTCCCTCCCGCTCCCTTCTCTCTCTTGATTTTTAACTCTCTCCTGTCTCCCATCTCTTCGCTCCTATCTGTTCTCTACCCTCCTCCCTCCCCTCTCCTCTCCATCTTTTTTCTGCTCCCTCCTTAGTCCTCCTTTTGCTTGCTCTCTCCTCTCTCCCCTCATTTTTTCTCTCCCCCCTCCTCATTCCTCCTCTGCCCTCTTCCCTCTCTAGTAAGCCGTCCCTGACTAGGCCTTCATGTCCTTTTCTCTCACTCCTTCATTCATTTTCGTATTTATTGAGTGTCTACTATGTGCAAAGCACTGTACTAAGCACTTGGGGGAGTACAATACAACAATAGACACATTCCCTGCCCACAGTGAGCTTACAGTCTAGAAGGGGAGACAGACAATGTGACTAAATAAATTAATTAATAAATACATAGATTACAGCTATGTATATAAGTTTTGTGTGGCCGAGGGGGGGATGAATAAATGGAACAAGTCAGGGTGATGCCGAAGGGAGTAGAAGAAGAGGAAAGGAGGGCTTAGTCAGGGAAGGCCTCTTGGAGGAGATGCCTTCAATAAGGCTTTGGATGCACTCCCTTCTGTGTTGCCCTTGCACTTGGATTTGCAGCCTTTAGTCACCTCATCCTCAGCCCCACATCACTTATGTACATATCCTTAATTTACTGAGGGCAGGGGATGTGTCTACCAACTCTGCACTCCCCCAAGAGTTAAGTCCAGTGATCTTCACCCAGTAAGCACTCAAATGCTATTGATTGATTGATTGATTGATCTCGCCTCTCCCTTCTCCTGCCTCCCCTCTCCCTTGTCCTCCTCTTTCCTCTCTCTTTTCTCTCCAGCCTCCCCCCCCCCTCCCCAAGTTCAGGCTAATCGGGACTCATTGTCTTCAGTCTTTGGCCCCTGTGACCCGCCCGACCCCAGCCTCAGCCGAAGGGGATGTGAGGAGGCAGGAAAGCTTCTTAGGCCCAGGACCAGATGTCGCCATATTTAAAGACTCAGCTTTTCAGGGCACCCAGCGTCTTTCTCCCCTGGGTGAGAATCCCACCCCGAGCTAGCCCATGGGGGTCCTGGCTCCTGGGCACAGGCTGGAGCTCCGGTGCTCGCGGTCCAGCCCCCGGGCCGGGTCGGCCCTGGGCTGCAGAGCAGACATAGGCCAGGGCAGTCCGAGCCAGGACACTGGGGCGGACTGGCACAGTTTTGGGGAGGGCTGGCTTCCGATGCCCGGCGAGGCGCATGAGCCCAAGGAAAGCCCCCCTTGCCCAGGCTCACTTCCAGCTTCTCGCATGTAATATTTAGACTCACTTGTAATAGTCCGACTGCCTTTTAATGGCTTCGTTTGCCTCGGAAAGGCAAGAAAGCTGTTCTCTGCTCCGAGCAGCAGGTGTGTTTTTAATCTTTAATCGGTCACCTTCCCAAGAGCGAGCCGGCTAGCTGTTATTGATCAAAGGGGTTTTGTCGGGCGGCTCCCAGATTATTGAGTGACAAACTTTATTGAATTTGACTTAACCTGAGTCAGGAGGCGGCTGAAGCCCGAGCGCTGGCAGTCCCATCAGAGTCATTTGCCGACAGCCGGGGTGCCGGGCTCTGCGATGGATACCAAGCCCCCTCCTCGCCGGTCCTCGGAGATTAACGGCCCAGCCTCCCTCCAATTCCCCAGCCTGTCAGGAGAAGCCAATTAGATTTTCAACCGGGAGACAAGAAGGGTGGCACTTTGGGACCTTTCTGCTTTAGGTCGAAGGCTTTTCAGACGGCGATGAGATGACATTGACGATGACACGTTGAGCCGCGGTTGGTTTTAAGACAAGTTAAATTAGCAGTCTCGCAATGGTTCCAACTGTCTCCCGGATTGTCACTGTTGCCGTGTGCAGTACATCCTGTCAGGAGCAGGTTGATGACTTAATAGTCTTTCTTGAGTGGATTTGAGCACTTTGGCTGTGTGTTTATGTGTAGTTGTCATGCTTAAAATATTCATACGAAGGTTTGAAATATTTATCGGGAGGCGCCTTCTGCAGAGTTCAGCCATGGGCTCCTGGGGGCTTCTCCCCGACGTTTCTGCAGCCCCAAGCAGTTATTCCTGCCTCTGCCTCTGCCTCCTGCGGCCCTGGCCTCCTGTCAGATGACATTGTTTCTGGGCGTTATCGATCACCGCCTGCGTTTCTGGTGATGTTAAGGAGCCGGAGAGCTGGCCGGCTCCTTCCTGTCCCGCCCCAGCCACTCCAAGCGCGGCAATGGTGGGGCGCCCCTCTAGCTAGGGCAGGGAGGTGAAGGAGTGACCTCTCCCAAGGTGCTTGTTAGCACCGGATAGTCAGTAGTCCCTGGTAGAGAGGAGGTGTTGCCGTGGAATGGGTAGGGGGCAAGATGACAATCCTGGGGCACAGACACCCTCCCTCCCCCCCACGCAGTGGTCCCTAACACCCATCTTCTCTCAGCCAGCAGGCTGACAGACCGCCTCCCCACCCCCATCCAAGGGAGTCATCAAACCCAATTTGGGCTTCGTATGGCTGGAGTCTTTCCCTCTCAGGCTGTTTGGGAGCAGCCTCAGGCACAGGAATCAATCAGTTAGGCACAGGCACAGCTCAATCAGAAGGTTCTGAGCCAGAGGCCCCCTCCGGATAGACCAGGAGACCATGCTGGGTAGGGGTCTCCCAGCTGCAGGCACTGCTGGGACCTGGCCCAGGCTGGGGTCTCCCTGGGGCATGGGTGGCTCCCACTTGGGAAGGAAGGGAGGGGTCTTGAACCGTCTTTTTGATTCATTCACTCATTCCATCGTATTTATTGAGTGCTTACTTCAGTTCAATTCAATCATATTTATTGAGCGCTTACTGTGTGCAGAGCACTGTACTAAGCGCTTGGGAAGTACAAGTTGGCAACATATAGAGACGGTCCCTACCCAACAGTGGGCTCACAGTCTAGAAGGGGGAGACAGAGAACGAAACAAAACATATTAACAAAATAAAATAAGTAGAATAAATATGTACAAATAAAATAAATAAATGGAGTAATAAATACATACAAACATATATACGGGTGCTGTGGGGAGGGGAAGGAGGTAAGGTGGGGGGGATGGAGAGGGGAAAGAGGGGGAGAGGAAGGAGGGGGCTCAATCTGGGAAGGCCTCTGGGAAGGCCTTACTGTGTGCAGAGCACTGCACTAAGCACTTGGGAAGTACAGTTCAGGAACAAAGAGAGACTATCCCTGCCCACAATAGGCTCACAGTCTAGAGGGGGAGAGACAGATATAAAACAAGTAAACAGGCATCAATAGCATCAATATAAATAAATAGAATTATAGGTTGTGGTATTCGGGAAGCATTTACAATGTGCTAAGCGCTTCCTGATGGGAGGGTGACTGCAGTGGCCTCCCTGTCTCTAAGGAGAGGCAGTTGATGGCAAACAGACACATTCCCTGCCAACAGTGAGCTTACAGTCTTGTTTCCTGGACCGAAACAGCAAGGTCTCTTTGAGGCGGGATCCACTGGACCAGGGAAGAGGCTAGGACAGGGCCCAAAGATGGAGTCAGGGCATGGCAACTGGTCCTGGAATGCCATCAGAGCCTCTTCTGGAGCCCGAGGGACACCCAGAGTTCCAGCACAGCATCATGCTCACTTATATAATAATAATAATAATAATGTTGGTATTTGTTAAGCGCTTACTATGTGCAAAGCACTGTTCTAAGCGCTGGGAGGAACACAAGGAGATGAGGTTGTCCCATGTGGGGCTCACAGTCTTAATCCCCATTTTACAGATGAGGGAACTGAGGCACAGAGAAGTTAAGTGACTTACCCAAGGTCACACAGCAGACATGTGGGGGAGGCGGGATTCAAACCCATGACCTCTGACTCCCAAGCCCGCACTCTTTCCATTGAGCCACGCTGCAAGGAACTGCAGGCATTGTTGGGAGTTGATCAGGGGATCTAGGCCCAGGTAGGTCTTCTAAAGGACCGCCTTCCAGACCGTCCTCGGGCTCTGGCAGATCAGGGCAGTTGTCCCAGGATCCTGACTCTGAGCCCTGCTCCTCCCTGCTCACGTGGCAGAGCCATATGGGGTCTGTGAGGCTTGGCCATGGGACCAAATCATCCCCAGAAACAAGGGCTCCCTGTCACATTCTTAGGACAGGGGTGGGGGTGGGGGGCACATTAGAGAGTGGGACTGCGATTCCCCCACCCCCAGGGGATTTGGGCTCCTTAGCCACTCCCGCATCCCTCCAAATGTGGCCCAAGCCTCCCCAGCACAAGGGGTGAAAGAAGCAGGCCACTGTCAGGATTGGAGCCTCCTAAGCTCTTTCCCCAAAGGAGTGTCCCTGGAGTACTTTGGGCTTTGTAGCCCTGGGTGATGGTCTATAAAGCTCATTGCTGACCCAGCCAAAGACTCCTCTCCAAGGGGCAAATCCCTCATTCAGCACTGGCTTCAGGCACAGTCCCTTTCTAAAGGCCCTTGCAATCCTAAAAATCTGTGATCTTCCGACTGTAAGCTCCTCTTGGGCAGGGACTGTGCCTCATCCTGCTATTGGGTTCTCCCAAAAGCTTCATACAGTTCCCTGCACCTGGTGAGTGCTCAGTCAATACTGCTGATTGACTGATCGATCGATTGATTGATGTCCTGTTTGGATTCTGTCTTCCAAAACTCCCCTGGATTGAGTGAGCAGAGAGGCTGCCCTCTCTGACCTTTCTGTCTTAGGGAAGATGAATGGTGGGGGAAAGGCCTCCACAACTGTGAAGCTTCATTATCTCCTTAATTTATTTATTTCTGTCATGCCTGTCTCCTCCTCTAGACTGTAAGCTCCTGGTGGGCAAGGAACATGTCTACCAACTCTGTTGTATTGTACTCTCCCAAATGCTTAGTTGAGTGCTCAGCACAATAAGCACTGAATAAATACCATCAATTTGTTGATCGATCTTGTGGGTTGGACAGTGTCAGAATGAAGGTAGGCTGCTGGGGGTCATGGTAGCATCACCAGGGATGAAGCAGTGCAGCCTTGAGGAACCAGCCCAGGCCCTGGAATCAGGAAACCTGGATTCATTCATACATTCATTCATTCATTCATTCAATCATATTTATTGAGTGCTTACTGTGTGCAGAGCACTGTACTGAGTGCTTGGGAAGTATAATTCTAATCTCTGCCCTGCCATTTGCTTGCTTTATGACCTTGGGCCAGTCAATTAGTGTCTCTGTGCTTCAGTTCTCTCATCCGTACAATGGGGATTCAATAACAATTCTCCCACCCCCTAGACAGTGAGCCCCTTGTGGGACAGGGACTGTGTCCTACCTGACTGTCTTATATCAAGCCTAGTGCTTAGTACAGTCAATTAATTTATCTGTGCTTCAGTTCTCTCATCTGTACAATGGGGATTCAATAACAATTCTCCCACCCTCTAGACAGTGAGCCCCTTGTTGGACAGGGACTGTGTCCTACCTGACTGTCTTATATCAAGCCTAGTGCTTAGTACCGCGCATGGCACTGCATAAGTACTTAACAGATACCACAATTATTGTTAATTATTAGGGAGTGCTGAATCCCTGGAGCTCAGCTCTGCCCACACGTGGGAGGCAGCCAGTGGAGCTCTGCCCAAACGGTATCAAGGCTCCAGAATAGGTCTTCAGGGTTCTCTGCCCAGGGCTGGAGTAACTCCACCACCACCCAATGTTCTCTACCAGGCACTGCTATGTTTGGTGAGGGGTGCTATGAGCTGGGATCTGCGGCTCTCCCTGGGGGTGGGGGCGGGGTTCCCCTCTGCCTACGTGGGGCCCCTGCTTTGGGGACGGAGGCGGCAGGCTTCCCAAGTGCTCAGGTTGAGCAACACAGCAGCAAGCAGTTAAAAGCCATTTTACTATTGATGTGTCATCAAACCGAGCTATGACTATCAATAATGTGACTTCTTTGGCAACGCGGAATGCGGAGTGTGCTTTAAATAGAAACGTCCCAAGTGGCGCCTGATGGGGAGGAAACGTTGTAGCAGGGTAGTGGCGGGGCATGCCTGCCAGCCTGCCGGCCCTGCTTGCCAGGGCCTTTCTTCTTGCAGGAGGGCATCCTGGCACCGCCCCAGAGGCAGACGCTCTGGGTTGATTTGGCAAATGGGAGTGGCGGCAATAACGAGGGGCGCTCACTCAGCTGGCCAAGTATTCCCCCAAGTGCCTAGTACAGGGCCTTTCACACAGTCGGTGCCCACTAAATAATACTGGTTGACCGACTGAGGTAACGTGATCAGGGGATACAGTGCTAAGAGCTTGGGCAAGTACAATGGAGGTAAATGTCACGGTCGCTGACCTCCACAAGCTTACAGTCAAGCAGCAAGTATTTTAATAAATCAATGGTATTGATTGAATGCTTGTTTTGTGCAGAGCACTATACTAAGCACTCGGAAAAGTATAATGCAGTAGAGTTGGTAGACTGCCACGTGGAGCTTACAGTCTAGAGAGGGAGACAGTCATTAAAATAAATTACAGATGGGGGAATTGGCAAAGTGTAAGGATATGGATGTAAGTGCTGTAGGGCTGAGGGAGGGAAGAGTATCAAGTATTTAAAGGCTATAGATCCAAGTGCATAGGTGACACAGAGGGGAGAGTGGGGAGGGGAAATGAGGTTTCTTGTTTTTTTTGTGGTATTTTTTAAGTGTTTACTATGTGTCAAGCACTCTAATAAGCACTGGGTAGATACGAGTTAATCAGTTTGGACATAGTCCCTGTCCCCCATGAGGCTCACAGTCTAAATAGGAGTGAGAACAGATATTTAATCACCATTGTATAGTTGAGGAAACCGAGGCATAGAGAAGTTAAGTGCCTTGCCCAAGACCACACATCAAACAGCTGGCAGAGCAGGGAAAAGAACCCAGGTCCTCTGATTCTCAGGCCCGTGATCTTTCCACTGGGCCACACTGCTTCCCTTGAGGGTAAGACTTCTATTGTCCTCTGCCAAGTACTTAGTACAGTGCCCTGCACACAGGTACTTGATAAATGCTCCTGATTGATCTGTGAACCATCACTTCTTTCCTTCAAAACCCTTCTCGCTCATTCCTGGGTTTCCCCCATCCCTGAGTACCGCTCTCCTTTGGCCTACAAACTCAACATAATATTGTTATATCATACTCTCCCAAGCGCTTAGTACAGTGCTCTGCACACAGTAAGTGCTCAATAAATGTGATTGATTGATTGACTGATCTTGCTCACACCCTCTCTCCTGCCTGAAACTCCCCTGGCCTTTCATATCCAGCAGACCATTGCTCTCCCCATCTCCAAAGCCTTTCGGAAAAAACACCTCCTCAATCAATCATATCAATCAATTTATATTTATCGAGTACTTACTGTATACAGAGCACTTTACTAAGCCCTTAGGAGAATACAATTCAAAGTGTAGGCAGGCATGATTCCTGCTCACAAGAAACTCACAGTCTACAGGGAGAGAAAGACATTAAAATTAATTACAGGTAGGAGAAATCATAGCGGATAAGAGTATTTTCATAAGTTATTTGGGAATGGGGTGAGTTATCAAAGCACTTAAAGGGTGCACAGCGATTTTTTTTAGTCAACGCAGAGGGGAGGGCAGAACAGTGCTTGGCACACAGTAAGTGCTGAACGAATACCATCATTATTATAGGGGAAATGAAGGCTTAGTTAAGGAAGATCCCTTGAAGAAGGTGTGATTTTGGGAGGGATTTGAAGGTGGGGAGAGCGGTGGTCAGTCAGATATGAGGGGGAAGGAGTTCCAGGTCAGAGGAAGGATGTTGATGCTTGTCTACTTGTTTTGTTGTCTGTCTCCCGCTTCTAGACTGTGAGCCCGTTGTTGGGTAGAGATTGTCTCTGTTGCTGAATTGTACTTTCCAAGAGCTTAGTACAGTGTCTGCACACAGTAAGTGCTCAATAAATATGATTGAATGAATGAAGGAATGTGAGTAAGTGAACAGCGGCGGGATGGGCGGGGTGGACGGGATCGAGGCACAGAGAGTGTGTTGGCACTGGAGGAGTAGAGTGTGCCCGGGTGGATTGTAGTAGGAGATCAGCAAGCTAAGGTAGGAGAGAGCTGATTGAGTGTTTTAAAGCCAATGGTAAGGAGTTTCTGTTTAATGTAGAGGTGGATGGGTAACCGCTGGGGAGATGTGGACTGAAAGGTTTTTCAGAAAAATGATCTGGGTAGCAGAGTGAAGTATAGACTGGTGAGAGAAGAGATAGGAGGCAGGGAGGTGGGATCACCTCCTCCCTCTAGATTCCCCCCTCAACTGCTGCTTCAGGACTTCCATAAAACTTAAGCATTTTGGAACTCACACCTTCCTGTGGGCTTGTGAACGACTTTATACTCCATTGCTTCTTCATACCTGTAATTTAGTTTAGAGCCAGCCCCTCTCCCCCTAGATTGTAAGTTCCTGGAGAGCAGGGTTCTTGTCTAATTACTCTCTTTTACCATCCCAAATGCTTAGCAGAGGGCTCTGCACAATCAATCAGTCATATTTAATGAGTACTTACTATGTGCAGAGCATTGTACTAAGTGCTTGGGAGAGTATGATGCAACAGAATTAGCAGACACATTCCCTGCCCATAAAGAGTTTACAGTCTAGAGAGGGAGACAGACATTAATATGAAGCACACGGCAAGAACTCAGTAAATACCAGTGATTGATTGATTGAACATGATCCCTGCCCTCAAGGAATTTATAATCTAGTCATGGACACAGACACTAAAATCATTTACAGCTAGGAGGAAGCAATAGAGTATAAAGATACAGAGATAAGTACCCAAGTGCTTTGCTGATGTCCAAGTACTCAAGTGGCAGAAAGAGGGAAAACAGAGTGGGGAGATGAGAGATTAATGGGGTAAGCCCTCCTGGAGGAGATGTGATCTCAGAAGGGCTTTGAAGATGGGACAGGCAGTGATCTGTTGGATGTGAAGTGGGAGGAAATTTTTTTTAATAGTATTTTTATTTTTAACAGTATTTGTTTACTATTGGCTTGGCACTATACTACGTGCTGGGGTAGATACAAGCTAATAAGGTTGAACACAGACCATAGGGAGTAGTGTGAGCAAGAAGTCAGCATTGGGACGGATGAGAATGAGACACAGTGAATCGGTTAGCTGGAGAGGAACAAAGGCTGTGAGCTGGGGAGGGATGGGAGAGGAGAGTAGATAAGCAGGAGGGAGACAACTGATTGAGTATCTCAAAGCCAAGACCAATTTTTTTTAATAGCGTTTGTTAAACGCTTACTTGGTTCCAGGCACTGTATCAAGCGCTGGGGTAGGTACAAGCTAATAATAATAATGATGGTATTTTTTAAGCACTTACTATGTGCAAAGCACTGTTCTAAGCGCTGGGGTGATTCAAGGTGATCAGGTTGTCCTATGTGGGGCTCACAGTCTTAATCCCCATTTTACAGATGAGGGAACTGAGGCACAGAGAAGTGAAGTGACTTGCCCAAAGTCACACAGCTAAGTGGTGAACCCAGGATTAGAACCCATGACCTTTGACTCCTAAGCTCGGGCTCTTTCCACTGAGCCATGCTGCTTCTCTAATTAGCCAAGCTAATGATGTTGTACCATTTGTACCTCACCATCTTAATCTCCATTTTACAGATGAGTTAACTGAGGCAAAGAGAAATGAAGTGACTTGCTCAAGGTCACCCAGCAGGCGAGTGGCAGAGCTGGGGTTAGAACCCAAGTCCTTCTTTCTCCCAGGCCCAGGCTCTATCCACTAGGCCTCACTTCTTTTTATTCTTCCAGAGAGTTTCCCAAAAGGAGCAGCAGAGAAGCAGCGTGGCTCAGTGGAAAGAGCACGGGCTTTGGAGTCAGAGGTCATGGGTTCAAATCCCAGCTCTGCCACTTGTCAGCTGTGTAACTTTGGGCAAGTCATTTAACTTCTCTGTGCCTCAGTTACCTCATCTGTAAAATGGGGATTAAGACTGTGAGCCCCCCGTGGGACAACCTGATCACCTTGTAACCTCCCCAGCACTTAGAACAGTGCTTTGCATGTAGTAAGTGCTTAATAAATGCCATTATTATTATTATTACTATCAGAAGCTCCATTTCCCTAGCGCTTAGTACAGTGCCCCTCAAAGAATAAGTGCTCCACAAATACAATGGACTGATTGACTGCTGATTAGACGGATGTGAGGATTGGACCGCACGTCCAAGCGGTGCCAGTCGAGCCCGCCCACGCAGCAACTAGGGAAGGCCTGTGCCCACCCGTTGTCACACCACCAGCCTAGAAATGCTCGCTCTCAGACTTTCATTTGTGACTTAGGCTTTTTCAAGGCTTTTCCCTTCAGCGTCAAAGCAAGGGCCAGGTTTGTACCTGGAGGCATTTTCGGCGAGATGAAAATTATGCTTTCGACGGTGTGCGCTAATTGTCGGAGAAGATCCAATTTTAGAGGTGCGGCAGCATCTGAATCGGAAGCTCTTAGTCAAGAACCTGTCAGTCACTCTGAGTAAATCGCCCCCTTAGAGCCGTGATGGGTAATGCTTTAATTTTAGGCCTTAGAATTAAGGCGAAAGAAATAGCATGGGAAATGTAGCGTCGGGAGCCGTCCTTCCCCAAGCACTTTATACCGTAGGGTATTTTGGGCAGAGAATCGACTTCCGGCTTGTCGGTGTGAAATGCCACGCAGCAGACGTGATCTCCACAGCCCACGGCTGGCTCCGGAATGGCTAATTTGCCTTCCTAAACCTGACTAAAGTAGCAAACGCAGCCCATCTCCCCCTCCCCCTCCACCCTGGGCCCCCGGCAACAACTAAGCAATTTGGCTGTGCGGCTGGGTTGGATCGGAAAAGAAAGAAGGGGCAGGGAGGTGGAGGGCAAGAAGAGCCACAGTGTGGCCTAGTGGAAAGAACCCAGTCCTGGGAGTCAGAGAACATAGGTTCTAATTGCGGCTCTGCCACATGTCAGCTGTGTGACCTTGAGCGAGTCACCTCACTTTTCTGGGCCTGCCCTCAGACTGTGAGGATGAGGCAATGCAAATCTAAACCAGACTACTCCAAAACTGACCAAACCAGCCCGTGGACCGATTGGATCCAGGAGGGAATCAGTAAAAGTCCAAGGAGCATTTTAATAAAAGTCCCAATCAGAGCAGATCCAACCCTCCCCCACCCTGCCAACTTTATAATCCCCAGCCCTCACCCTAAGTCTCAGCCTGAGCTGCAGCAGTTCGGGATCTTAGGAGAAGTCGAGTTCTCCAGGAAGCCACCCTGGAGTGCTGGGCTGCAGGGAAGGGCTTGGGACATGGCGGGAGCCCAGTCCCCCCAGGATGTCCCCCTCCTCACCCCCTGCCCTACTCACTTCTCCCCAAATTGCCTCCTGGAGAAAAGGAGGCTGATCTGTCCCTGCACCTCCTTGGATCACCAGCTGCAAAGGGGCTGCTCCCCTTTACCTTAAGCATGTCCAGGGGGGCCCAGTCACAGCTTGGCCTAGTGGAGAGAGCACGCGCCTGGGTCCTAATTCTGGCTCTGCCACATAATAATAATAATAATAATAATAATAATAATAATAATAATAATGGAATTTGTTAAGCACTTAATTTTTGCCAAGCACTTTTCTAAGTGGTGGGGTAGATACAAGGTAATCAGGTTGTCCCATGGGGGGCTCACAGTTTTAATCCCCATTGTACAGATGAGGTAACAGGCACAGAGAAGTTGAGTGGCCTGTCCAAGGTCACACAGCAGAAAAGTGGCAGAGTTAAGATTAGAACTCATGTCCTCTGACTCCCAAACTCAGATTCTTGCCACTAAGCCACGCTACATCCTCACAATATGATACATAATAATAATAATAATGATGGTATTTGTTAAGCGCTTATTATGTGCAAAGCACTGTTACATGCTACATGTAGACATGCTACATGTCTGCTGTGTGACCTTGGGCAAATCACTTCACTTTTCTGTGCCTCAGTTACCTCTTCTGTAAAATGGGGATTAAAACTGGGAGTCCCATTTGGGAAAGGGACTGTGTCTGACCTGATGACCTTGTATCTTAATCAGCATGGTGTAGTGGATAGAGCCCGGACTTGGGAGTCAGAAGGTCATGCGTTCGAATCCTGGATCTGCCCCTTGTCTGCTGTATGACCTTAGGCAAGTCATTTCATTTTTCTGTGCCTCAGTTACCTCATCTCTAAAATGGGAATTTAGACTTTGAGTCCCATGTGACAGAGGGACTGTATCCCACCTGATTTGCTTGTATCCACCCCTGGGCCTAGTGCAGTGCTTGGCACAAAGTAAGCACTTAAAAAATTCCACAATTATTGTTATTATTATTAATAATATCAAATACCACAGTTAATTATTAGGAAGAACCAGCATCCAGTCCTGCCAGTCAGCTCCCTGGGCATGTGCACACCAGAACCTGGAGGCCAATGGTCTCCTGAGAGAGCAGTGGGCTCTCTGGATTTCACCCAGGTCTGGGTGGTGGGCCAGCTTCCTATGACAACTCCTGTCCCTGCTATTGTCCATCTGGCTGTCATCCTGCCTCAGACCATCACGGAGACTAACGATAGATCTACTTTCCAGGTCAACGCCCTCATGACCAATTAACACAGTCTTTTGCAAAAACTCCTTAAAATATAAGTGAGTAAATCAAAGGAAAACAGCCTGATCCAAATTTATGATTTTGCCTCTTCTCCCGTGTGCAGAAGGGGAATGGGAAAGGGGAAAAGGGGAGCGTCTGGAGGCCTCTCAACGCCGCCCGGGAGCCTTCGGATTCATGCACAATGTTTTCGTTGGAGCATAAGTGTTGTGCTAAGTGGCAGGATTACCCTTACACCCTGAAAGTGACATTTCCAATCTCTTAAGTGGACAACATGCACCCAGTATGAATTGCAGTGGGCATTTTGGCTGCTGAAATAATGATGTTAATCTGGAAGCATTGTTCGCTTTTGTCTTGTTTCGTGTCTGAGATTGTACAGCCCCATCCCAAACAAGGGGCCTAGCCAGGGGCTAAAACCTACTGGCGCACAGTCCCTGGCCTCGGGAGTTGGGGCTTCGGTGGCCCATCCTCTTTCGTGTTCTTTGATTTCATTCCCTGGGAGCTCCGGAGCTATTGGCCTTCCAGCAATTCCTTTGTTGGAATTCTGGTAAAGCAAGGAGGCTTTCCCTGGAAAAGCTGAGAGAATTGAGCACTTCTTGGGTTGAGCGAAGCCTTGGACGAAAACGTGGCTGGGGTCCCCCAGTGTACTCCGGGTGTCCTTATCGATGTGGCAGGCCCGACACCCCCTCCCCCACACAACCTGGTGTTCCCACTGGTCCGGGCTGCACTCTGGGTGTTCTCATTGATCCAGATAGCCTGGCCACCCCTCCATCCGGGTGTTCTCATGAGTCCAGACTGCCTGACGTCGTGCTCCGGCTCTGCACCTTCCAGGGCATGGACAGTGCTTGGCACATAGGAAGTGCTTAAAAACACCGCAGTTATTACCGTAATCATTATTAGTCTGAGAAATAACTGGGTCTGACAACCCCGCATGCTGCCCCAGCCCAAGCTGGATTAGAGGCTGGTGCTGCTTTTTTCTGGTATTTGTTAAACACTTACTATGTGTCAGGCACTGTTCAAAGTGCTGGGGTGGAGAAAAGCCTGACAGACTGGACCCAATCCATGTCCCACTCTGTTGTATTGTACTCTACCAAGCACTTAGTACAGTGCTGTGCACACAATAAGCACTCAGTAAATACCACTGATTTATAAGGAGCCCCTTCAGGGTCAGGAATCCTGTCTGATTCTTTCCCAGCCCGAAATACAAATGCTCAATAAATACCATGACTACTACTACTAAAACCAGAGAGAAAGCCTGGGTGTCCATTGAATGGTATCAACACACAGGATTGCTCTTGTTTCAGGGGGCAGGAAATCAAAGAGGAATTGATTTATTGAGATTTCTAAAGCCTCAGGTTAAGAAAAAAAAGAGTTTCTTGGGGTTTTTTCCCAGACCTCCATTTTTAAGACTACAAAGATTTTTTTTTAATTAACAAAGGGACTTGATATTTTTCTTGTCCTTTTTTCAGGAACAATAACTCTATTCCATTTTTCACCATGAGAAAGAAGCACTTGTTCCTGGAAACACTGTTTAGGTATCCTCTTCTTATGAGGCTGAGTTTCAAAATGCAATAGAATAGGATAAAAATTCCCCAGCTTTTGGAAGACAGATGTTTACTCGCCATCGTTTGAAAAGAGCCCGAGTTGCTGGAGGCAATAGGGTTGTGGTGCAGACCCCAGTCTTCTTTCTTCCTGTTCCCTCTTTTTTCTGGACATTTGTTAAAGGGTACAATGTCCCTTCCCTGTTTTTTTAGGGTATTTGTTAAACTCTTACCATGTATCAGGCACTGTACTAAGCACTGGGGTAGATACAAGTTAATCAGGTTATACATAGTCCATGTCACACATGGGGCTCACAGTCATAAACCCCATTTTACAGATGAGGGAACTGAGGCCCAGAGAAGTGAAGTGACTTGCCCATAGGTCACCCAGAAGACAAGTGGAGGAGCTGGGATTAGAACCCAGGTTCTTCTGATTACTAGACCAGCCCTCTATCCACTAGGCCACACTGCTTCAGTGGAAGGGAAACCACAGAAGTGGTTTTTAATTTGAACTCTCAGTAACCAGTGCCAGTGTTACATAGAAAAATAGGAGTTAGGTCCAAGTCTCCTTCCAGCTGACTGAGCCTTCTCTATTCCACTCCCCCATCCACACACAGTTACACACACATACCACACGCTCACACTCACTCATACTCATACTCTCAAACATGAACATGCTTACACACACAATCACGCACATGCTTGAACATACCCTCTTGACCAAACTCACCTTCCTCATTTGCATGCATTCACCCTGATGCTCTCTCATCCACCCATTTACATAAGGACACACTTACATACATACACGCCTCCCTCAGGAGGCAGACATTAGTACGAATAAGAGATGCTTACTATTTGCCAAGCACTGGGTCAGTAGTCCAAATGGATAAAGTCCCTGCCCCACATGGGACTCACAGTCTAAGAGGGAGGGAGAACAGGGATCTTCTCCCCATTGTACAGTTGAGGAAACTGTGGCGTAGAAAGTTAAATGACTTGCCTAAGGTCTCCCAGCATGCCAGTGACAGAGCTGGGACTAGAACCCGGTTCCCTTGACTTCTCTGCTTGTGCTTCTGCTCTTTCCACTAGCCCACACCGCTTCCCTGCTGGAAAGGGCAATCCCTCAACTAGCACAGGTTCCTGGCCACGAGACTACCAGTTCCTGCATTTGCTCTGCGTGTGGCCTAGGGGAGGCCACGGGCTGATGCCTGTTTTCTTGTTTGGATGTCTGTCTCCCCTCCTCTAGACTATAGGCCCACTTTAGGCAGGAACTGTCTCTCTTTATTTCCATATTGTACTTTCCAAGTGCTTTATGGCACATAGTAAGCACTCAGTAAATACAGTTGAATGAATGAATAATGGATCCTGATCTGCTCAGGGCGGAGAGGGAGGACCAGGTGGCTCCAGGGAATGGGGCTTGGTCCCAGATGCCGAGGCCCTCCTCCGAGCTGCGCGGCCAGGATTCCGAAAGCTAATGGGGAAGCGAGGAGTCAGTGCAACAATTTTGGCAGATGGATTTTCTTAACTCAAGAGATAGTATTGATTACCCAAATGAATGGCCCTTGAAAAAAGGATAGGTGGCTGTGGGGAGACTTTCAGCTTTACTGGCCTCCAAATCTATAGCAGCAAAGCTGGTTCTATTAAGCCATTATTTTTATTTGTATGTGTTGCTTGTTATATCATCGTTATTGCATTCGATATCTGGAGTAAAGCAAATTGATTTCTCTAGTTCCTGCCGCGAGGGGCCCATAATGAAAGGTAGGTGATTCAGCTAATTTGCACAGTGGCACTTGGTTCAGAATGAGTTGGTGCAGTATAACAACACATTTTCTTTCTTTTTCTTTTCATTAGCACACAAGGACTGTTATTTAGGTAATGGCGATCGCAGTATTGAGTAGCCTGGAAGTCCTAAGGTTGTTAGAAAGAGAGAGAGAGAAACTGAGAGTGAGAGGACCCGAGGGAGAGACAGAGAGATAGAGAGATGCAGAAAAAAAGAGTGAAGAGAAAAAGAAACAGATATGAAGAGATGGAGAAAGAAAGAGTCAATCTGGCCGTCCCAAGCCAGTTCCTCTGGTCTGAATCACCACTGAGAATTCTCACTTGTGCAAACTGAGCCATCTCTGTCCTGTGGCTGGTATTTGTTAAGTGCTATGTCCCAATGTCCCAAACCACTGTGCTAAGCACTGGAATAGATACAAGATGATTGATTGATTGATTGATTGATTGATTGATTATTAGGTCAGATAGGTCCTGCACCACATGGGCCTCACAATCTAAGTAGGAGAGAAAAAGGTATTGAATCCCCATTTTCCAGATGAGGAAACTGAGGCACAGAGAAGTGAAGTGACCTTCCCAAGGTCACCCAGCAGGCAAGTGAGCGGCTCTGGCTCTGGCTGTACTACTTGTCTGCTATTTGACCCTGATCAAGTCACTTAACTTTTCTGTGCCTCAGTTTCCTCATCTGGAAAATGGGGATTAAGACTGTGAGCCCCATGTGGGTTATGGGCTGAGCCTAACCCGATTAAGTTGTATCTGCTCCAGCTCCTAGTACAGAGTGTGGTCCCTAGTAAGTGCTTAACAAATGCCATTAGAAAAAAGAAGTGGCAGACCAGGATTAGAACCCAAGTCCTCTGACTTTCAGACTAGTTCTCTTTCCAGTAGATCATGCTGATGCTCACTTTACAATTGTTTACTCACATGATAATTGTGATCAGGAAGTTGCTTTATAAAATACACTGATAAAGTGCATTAGTTCTTCCCCAAACCATAGACCATATATTTTATAATTTCTGTATATAATTGTGGATTTCTTTTTTGAAGGGAGGGGGCCTCCTTAGCCTGATACCTTGGACTAGAGCCCCTAAATTCCCATGCACTAATTCAACCCCGCCTTTTTGACCCATTTCCCAATGTCAGAGGCGAATAGTGCTTCCGAAGAAACCTGTGGGAATCACAAAGATATATAATAATAATGCAATTTTTTTGAGCATACACTGTACTTTTTTTAATGGTATTTGTTAAGCACTTACTGCATGCCAGGCACTGTTCTAAATGTTGAGACAGATACAAGCTAATCAGATGGGACACAGCCCATTTTTCCACATGGGACTCACAGTCTTAATCCCATTTTTACACATGAGGCAGCTGAGGCACAGAAGTCTATTGACTTGCCCAAGGCCACACAGCAGGCAAGAGGCAGAGCCAGGATTAGAACCCAGGTCCTTCTGATTCTCAGATCCATGCTGTATACAGTAGGCCATGGCTGCTGCCCAATGCATTACACTGAAAACTTGGGCAAATGCAACAGAAGCGCAAGACACATATTCTCTACCCAAAAGAAGCTTCCTCTTTAAACTGTTTACCAATAGAATACCAGAAGAATAAATAATTCAATATACAATTGTTTATACATAGATATGCGTGTGCTGCGTACAGGTATGTCTTCTAGACTGTGAGCCCGTTGTGGGCAGGGATTGTCTTTACTTGTTACCGAATTGTACTTTCCAAGTGCTTAGTACAGTGCTCTGCACCCAGTAAGCACTCAATAAATACGATTGAATGAATGAATGAATGAATTCACGTTTGCCAGAAGTGGCTGTTTGGTTGAAGCTGCTTGGGGTTTGGGGAGTAATCATCTATCCATCAATTAATCAGTGGTGTTTATTGAGTGCTTACTGTGCACAGAGCATTGTACTAAGCATTTAATCATAAAAATAGAAGCAAAAATACCACCCAAAGCTTTTGACATTTTTCAAATGTAAATCCCCTTTTAGAAATGATAATGATGATGATGGTATTTGTTAAGCGCTTACTATGTGTCAAGTACTGTTCTAAGTGCTGAGGAAGATACAAGTGAATCAGGTCGTACACATTCTCTGTTCCACTTGGGGCTCAGAGTCTAAGCAGGAGCGAGAAAGGGTTTTCATTCATTCATTCATTCAATCGTATTTATTGAGCACTTACTGTGTGCAGAGCACTGTACTAAGTGCTTGGGAAGTACAAGTTGGCAACATATAGAGACGGTCCCTACCCAGCAACAGGCTCACTGTCTAGAAGGGGGAGACAGACAACAAAACAAAACATGTGGACAGGTGTCAAGTCATCAGAATAAATAGAAATTAAGCTAGATGCACATCATTAACAAAATAAATGGAATAGTAAATATGTACAAGCAAAATAAATAGAGTAATAAATCTGTACAAACATATATACAGGTGCTGTGGGGAGGGGAAGGAAGTAGGGCGGGGGGGTGGAGAGGAGGAGAGGAAAAAGGGGGCTCAGTCTGGGAAGGCCTCCTGGAAGAGGTGAGCTCTCAGTAGGATTCCCATTTTACAGGTGAGGAAGCTGAGGCACAGAGAAGTTAAGTTATTTTCCCAAGATCATTCAGCAGGCAGATGGAGGAGCTGGGATTAGAACCCAGGTCAACCATCATCATCATCATCGTCATCATCATCAATGGTATTTATTGAGCACTTACTGTGTGCAGAGCACTATACTAAACACTTGGAAGAGTACAGTACAACAGAATTGGTAGACACGTTCCCTGCCCATAATGAGCTTACAGTCTAGAATAAGTCCTCTGACTCCCAATTCTGTGCTCTTTCCACTAGGCCACACTGCTTCTTTTCACCCAGATTCTATAAAAATCATGAAACCCAGTCATTTTCCTGGAGTTCTGTCTATTGGAAACCTTTCTCCCGTTCCCCTTCAGGAAGGCTCTAGATGGTCTGGACAAACAGCTCCGCTGAACTGCTGTTCAGGGACAAGCCAGAGGAGCCTGCATTTTGGGGGACATGCCTTTTCCACGCCTTTGGCTGTCCATTGCCTGCCCGCATATGTCGGAGTCGTTTTGTTCCATTGTAGACTTTAAACTCATTATGGGCAGGGCACATGTCTGCTAATTCTGTTGATTCGTACTCTCTCAGCACTTACCAAAGTGTTGTGCACCTAGTAAGCTCTCAGTAACTAACATCAGTGGATTGATTATCAAGAACCAGTTTTGTCCTCCAACTCCTGATGAAGGTGACTGGTCAGAAAGCGACTCTTCCAACTTCTTCCTGAGTGCTTTGATTGGCTGCAAGGATTCTGGTTTTTTGTTTGTTTGATGGATTGTTTGTTTTGTATCTGTTAAGTGCTTATTGTGTGCCTGGCCCTGCACTAAGCGCTGGGGTAGATACTAGCTAACCACCTTGGACACAGTCCATGTCCCTCCTGGGGCTCACAGTCTTAATCCTCATCTTTTAGTTGAGGGAACTGAGGCACAGAGAAGTCAAATGACTTGGCCAAGATAACAGAGCAGACATGGGGCCCTTGTTTCCACTAGGTCCCGCTCCTTCCTTTGTGAGCCTAGAGAGGAAACCCGGCTGCGATGCCAGCCAATTGACTCTTCCACAGGCAAATCCTCTCGGGATTGATGGAGCCGCCAAAAGAGCCTCAATTGTCACTTCATTCAGAAAGCATGAAGGGTCAAGAAGTCAAGAATCCAATGTGAGCAAATGTGAGTGAAAGGATAGTGCTAGACTTCTGTAAAAAAAAAAAAAAACTAGTGAGAATTTTTGAATTTTAAGCTAATCTGACACCCAAGAAGAAGATTACCTACAGGTCATGGAGTAAATTCATACAAGTAAATTAAATCTCAACTTTCCAATCAGCAGCCAGGGAGCTGTCTAGAGCCGTTGGTTTAAGTTAAGCTGCCCTAGCGGAGGAAAATTTCATATTTGGTTTCTGAAGGTCCTGTATTCATTATGATAGAGTGATTCCGGGGCCTAGAAAACCTGCTCCTTCTAAACAAAATCCTCAAAGGCTTGATTTGGAGAGGGGCTTCTGGTTGGCCCGTGTTGTCTGGGAGCTTCTGATCCTCTGGCACCGCTTGGCTCTTACACAGGCTGTGGCCACTTAGGCTGGGGTAAGATGGAGATGAAAACGGTAGTTGTCAGTGCCTTGTACGAGGCTTCATGGTACGACCGTTTGTTGAATCTCCCAGGATCATGGAGGAGCTGTAACCAGTAGCCAGCTGTGTTCCATCCTGCGAGTTTGACCATGACTTAGCGTGATGCATCCTAAGGGGTAGACCACAATCCAGTACGCTCCACCCTGTGGGTCTGACTGCGGCCCGGCCTGACCCATCCTGTGGGTCTGACACAAACTGTCACACTCCATCCTGCGATCCTGACCACAGCCCGTTTTGAACCATCCTGCAGGTTTGACCACGGCCCCGTGTGATCCATTCTGCAGGTCCAGGGACAATCCAGCGGTCTCCATTCTGTGTGTCAGAATACAATCTGGAGCACTCGGTCCTGCGGGTTTGACCACGAACCAGCTCGCAGTCCATCCTGAAACCATTGGCCCTTTGGAAGAACTGCATGCCTGCATTTGAGGCCACACTCCAGCCATCCGGCTAATGGCTCTGGCTGGCCTGAGATGCCCACCTACCCAAACATTGCGGCTAGATTCATTACTGCGGTCTGATTCCTGAAGTGGGCAATCAGATTCTAGAGCTACCTGCTTTGCAAGGGGTGGGGTGGGGTGTCTCCTCCCCATCCACCTTCTCCTCCTCCTCCTCTTCCCCTTTTTCCTCTCTTCCTCCCACCACTGCACACCATGGCGAATGATGTGAAACTCTGCTCTGTGCACACCTTTCAATCAATTACTGTATTTGTTGAGCGCTTACTGTATACAGAGCACTGTACTGAGCTCTTCCAAGGGACAATACAACAGAATTGGTAGACACATTCCCTGTCCACAAGGAGCTTCCACCCTGCCCGCCACACCACTGAACCTACCTTATCCATTGCATCCCACTTTGCCCATCATTCCTGCCTTGCCCATTTTGCCCACCAGTTGCTTTAGAAGCTCTGGTTCCATTTTAGTTTTCCTTATTCGGGCTGATTGGACCTATGAATGCCAGGAGTTTGTCTGTGCCCATCTTCTCCACACCAGCTCCTGCTATGCCCTCTGCCCAGCTCTCTAGTGGGTGAGGGGCACCTGCAGTAGTCCTGTGCCCGAGAGTCAGTGGATTTCATGGATTCCACCTTGGGTATGCAGGATTGGCAGGGGCAGCACTTTGGCATGCTTCCCTATCTCTCACCCCCTGTCCTGATCCCCCATCCCCTCCTCTGTCTGTGACTGAGCACCAGCCCACCTGGGCAGCCTGGTCACTGCTTGGCCACACCCTTGGGTACCCACTGATCTCATTCAGTGACTCAGTGGGCACCCATTGGCCTCAAGGTTAAATATATCATGGGTGCTAGAGGGCTCCGAGTGGGAGGACCCACTTCTGGATCAAGGGAAGTTGTTTCTGGATTAGGTGAGGGGTGGGGTGGGAGTGGAGACCACTTCTGGTTTGGGCAGGGGAACCATTTCTAGATCAACCAATCAATCAATGGTATTTATTGAGCACATACTGTGAGCTGAGCACTCAGTAAAAGGCAGGGAGGGCTTTTGGATCAGGACGTTTGTAGAAAACAATGGCCGAGATGATTCCCCTCTGCCTCAGTTCCCCACCAGTAGCCGCATGGCCCCCGGACCCCCAACCTGGACCCCTGGGACCCGATGGGCCACAGCGTCTATCGGGCTGCAGTTGGCCCGGCCCGCCCGGGGAGATCGAGTAACGACTCCTAACGGAAGACAAATTCACTAAAGTGAAAATGATCGTGATAGCGCCTTCATTTTCGCCGCCGTGAATGTAAAACTGACTTTTAAAGTGTCTCGTGGCTAATGGATCATGTAAGGTCAGGGCTCGCCAGAGCTGTCTCGGCTATTATTTTCCCCTTTCATGGGAGGGTGCTCCAGAAAATGGGATTGTCACACTCTTTTTTTGAGAGGACAGCGACAGACAGTTAAAAGCCTCTTCATGTAAGGATGTTATTTCATAAAGACACCACCACTGGATTATCCCCTTCACTTTAAACTTCTGCCAGCTTGTACAAAGAGATAAAACAAAATAGCCGGACTCCCAAGGGCAGCCCCAGCATGCCGGTCAGACCTGCCTGCGTCTGTGGCTTTCATTGTGATTAGTCACATGTGAGGAAAATTCACTTAGAGGTAGATTCAATACCAGCTTTGCCCATGCTGTTCCGAGCACAACCATTTTCACATGATGCCACTTAATTCCCCCAGAAGCCTGGGTGGCTCAGCAGCGGCCCAGACAGCTAAGGTGTCATAGTGCATTAAGGCCCGGGTTTGCCGTGGGGGATAATCGTTCTGATCGCTGTTGACTCATGTCTCCACCAGTCGCCCTCATGTAAAATAAGTGACATTTAAAAGGCATCAAGATGTGCGAAGAGAGTAGGGAGAAAGAAGGGGGGAAAGATGGGATGGGTAGGGAGAGAGATGGGAAGGATGGAAAGGGGGGGACAACAGCACCAGAACACGCCCCCCCCAAACACACACACCTGAGGCCAAGTGACCCCAAGTGATGGGAAGCGAGAACTCGACAGGCCAAGGGAGACCTGAACTGAGTGCTCAGCCTCCTGCCCCGTGTTTTCAGGAGGAATCAGTCAAATCACTTCTGGGAACCGCTCCAGCGCGTTATCATTTATTTCCCATTTAATTTTTTCATCCCCGGCCCCCCTTAACTTTGATCCTTCTGCTCCCGCCCAAACACAGGAGGGCCAGCCACTCACCTCTCCCAGGGCCTCGGGCCTGACTGAATCAGGCCGCCTCCGTAGGCCCTCCCGAGTCCGGGCGACCATAAAGAGAATCCAATTGCAGTTTACAGTAAGCATATGCTTCAGTTGACATCTGTTTCTAAGGCGCCGGCGCTTTGTTTGCATAACAGGCCCCAATAAATGGCCTCGTTGGAAGTCTGCTCAGCGAGCTGGACGGGGCTTGTTCAGCTGGGGATTTGGGCCCCGCAGCTGATCGACACCGCTCTGCGCTGATAGCAAGGGGAAAATCGGAGGAGCCCAGGCCTGGTTATTAATGCAGATTTTCACATTCTCAATGAACCACTTAGCCAGCGTTCTTCAGCGCCCAAATCCGTGTTTGCTCAGGCGTGAGGGGTGAAACGGAGGTGGGGGTCGGTGGTGGCGGGGGGCATGGTGGAGACCGGGGGAGGGGCTGCCTGCCTGATTGGGCTGAGCGAAGACTTAGGAGTTCTTGGGGAGAGAATGTTTCCTTTAAGCGAGAAAATGGCTAGCCCCGGCTGGTCGAGTCACCAAAGGGCCCAGGGTTTTCCGGGCTTCAGAGCAATCAATCAATCATATTTATTGAGCGCTTACTGTGTGCAGAGCACTGGACTAATAGCTTGGGAGAGTACCATATAACAGAGTTGATAGACACGTTCTCCACCCACAATGAGCTGACAGTCTAGAGATGAGCGTACAATCTAGAGGCCTTCCCTGATGAAGCCCCCAGCTCACTCTCCCTTCTGCGTCACCTATGCACTTGGATCTGTGACCTTTGGACATTTGATATTCACCCCACCCCCAACCCCACAACACTTATGTACCTATCTTTAAATGATATAGTATAAATTATTTATTCATATTAATGTCTGTCTCCCCCTCTAGACTGACTGTCAGCTCACTGTGGGCAGGGAACATGTCTGCTAATTCCATTGTACTCTCCCAAGTGCTTAGTACAGTGCTCTGCACATAGTAAGTACTCAATAAATATGATTGATTGATTGACTGACTGATAGAGACGAGCTTACCGTCTTGGCTTGGGTGCCAGAGTTGCACCCATAGGCATGGAAGGCCTCCTCAGGCAGAAACTGTATCCACCCTTTTTGTGGGCTTCCCATGAGTTCACCAGAGCCCTTCTCCTGGAGCATGACCACTGTGTCCAGCTAGGGAGGCCTCATTCTGCAGGTCCTGCAGGCCATGCAGGTGTTGGGGGTGGCATGGACACTGAGGGCACTGGGGCTGTGGGCAATGCAGGCTGGGGTGGCATGAGAGCTCAAGGCACTGGAGGCTGTGAGGGCAGTGCTGTGGGGAGTGCGAGTGCCAGGACTGACATAGGTGCTGTAAGCCCTGTGGGCACTACAGGCCCCCTGGGCAGCGTAGGGGGCCCGGACTCGGCCATCACATGTGAAGCCTGAGCCTCCTTCCCGGGATTCACAGATCAACTTTGTCTAGCGGCCCCGACCACGGGAATATGAAATGTATCTACTCCATTTCCTCTTAGCCAGTGCACATACTTTCTTTTTTCCCTTTAATTTTTATATATGGTAAAAATTTCATTGAAGAGAGATTTTAGATGACAGGGCTGTAATTTTAAACCCAATAGTAGAGGTGTAAGCAATTTGAGCTTAGCTGAGGCATAATCTTAGGTTGTCAAGAAGAAACCCATTCTCCCTATGCTAATCAATCAGTATATCAACCGACCAATCATCTCCTCAGCTTAGCATATATCCTCAGGTTTGATATATCTATTAACTGCCCATCACGCGGCCGGTCTGCGGCTGATGAGATTCCCCTATCTTGGTGTTTGGAGGCAGACGAGCAAGCTATCAGAGCCCCAGATAAATACCCGAGTGGAGATTTCAATCCCCTTCCTGAGTGCAAAGACAATCCAGGAACGTTGAAAACATCCTCATGAAAGGATCTGCAGAAAATTGCATTTTGGAGCACCGAGGTGCGCATGAGAGATTGGGAAGCGCTTGTGACATCCTGCCCAGCAGAAGCGGAATCCAGGCTGGGAGCCCGGTACACCGGGCTAGTGGGGGAAGGGGGATAGGGAGCAGGTGCCTCTCAGTGGAGGAACTGTGGTGCTGGGGAAATGTTGCCACAAATGAAATGAGCAGCGTGGCCCAGTGGGTAGAGCACGGGGCTGGGAGTCAGGGGATCTGGGTTCTAATCCTGGCCCTGCCACTTGTCTGCTCTGTGACCTTGGCAAGTCACTTCATTTCTCTGGGCCTCAGTTACCTCATCTGTAAAGTAGGGACTAAGGACTGTGAGTCCCATGTGGGACAGGGACTGCGTCCAACCTGATTAGCTTGTATGTGCCCCAGAGCTTTGTACAGTGCCTGGCACATAGTAAGAACTTCAAAAATACCATTACAAAAAAAAATCTGTAAAATGGGGATTGAGACTGTGAGCCCCATGTGAGATGTGGACTGTGTCCAAATCTGATTAGCTTGTAATAATAATAATAATGGTATTTGTTAAGCACTTACTATGTGCAAAGCACTATTCTAAGTGCTGGGGGGTATACAAAATGATCAGGTTGTCCCAGGTGGGGCTCACAGTCTTAATCCCCATTTTAAAGATGAGCTAACTGAGGAACAGAGAAGTGAAGTGACTTGCCCAAAGTCACACAGCTGATTAGAACCCATGACCTCTGACTTCCAAGCCAGTGCTCTTTCCACCAAGCCACGCTGCTTCTCTTGTATCTATTCCAGTGCTTAGTACAGCATCTGGCACATAATAAACACTGAACAAATACCATTAAAAAAATCTGTAAAATGCTTATTGAGATTGTGAGCCCCATGTCACATGAGCCCCATGTCACGCCCCATGTCATGTCAGGGGAAGCAGCGTGGCTCAGTGGAAAGAGCGAGGGCTTGGGAGTCAGAGGTCATGGGTTCAAATCCCAGCTCCGCTACTTGTCAGCTGTGTGAACTTGGGCAAGCCACTTAACTTCTCTGTGCCTCAGTTACCTCATCTATAAAAATGGGGATTAAGACTGTGAGCCCCAAGTGGGACAACCTGATCACCTTGTAGCCCCCCCAGCACTTAAAACAGTGCTTTGCACATAGTAAGCACTTAACAAATACCACCATTATTATTATTATTATTTCAGACATGGACTGTGTCCAACCTGATTAGCTTATATCTATTCCAGTGGCTTAGTAGAGTTCCTGGCACATAGTAAGTGCTTAACAAATACTGTAACTGTTTTTTTTTAATGAAAGTAGGGGTGTAACTGGTCTGGGGACAGGGAGAGGCCAGCAGAATGGCCCCAACTGTAGAGCAGGAGGGGGGAGTGGGAGGAGCAGGGGTGGGAAGGTCCCACTGAGGAGAGCTGGCTCGGGGCCTGAGGTCACATGCTTAGGCTCCTCATCCCCTCATCGTCTTCCCAAATTTTCCAATGTGGAGGGACAGACGCTGAAATAATGGACTGAAGGGAGGAAGACACAGAGTGTAAGGATGCAGACAGAAGTGCTCTGGTGGGAGGGAGGAATATCCAAATGCATGGGTGGTCCAACACTCGTGATGTTGCTGGAGCTGTCTTGTGCTAATTTGCCAATTTCACACGGTCCTAAAGGGTGTGTTTGGTGGTGGGAGGGGACCCCTGAACTGCCCTCCAGCCCTGGGGGGCTGCACAAACACCGGTACCCCATCTGAACTACCCACCTTGTCATCAAGCGCTAGGGTGCTGAAAATCAAACCACCAGCTGGTATCCAGATATGCCTGCAGGGTGACCTGGGCGAATGGGCACCCTGGTCATGGGGGCAGGATGGAGCAAGGTAGGGTAAGCCCAGCTGTGGAGCAGAGATGGCATTTGCTCAGCTCTCCCCATCCTAATTAGCCATGCTCTCCTCCCACTACATCCCAGCTCCCCCTCCTTGCTCCTCTCATGCCAGCCTTCTTATCGGGCATCTTTCCCACCTCTCCCACTGTGAACCCATTGTTGGGTAGGGACCGTCTCTGTATGTTGCCAACTTGTACTTCCCAAGAGCTTAGTACAGTGCTCTGCACCCAGTAAGCGCTCAATAAATACGATCGAATGAATGAATGAATGAATGAATGACCTCCGGCTCACACCTTCCCTGTAGCCTGGGACTCCCTCCCCACTCAAACCCAGCTGATCCTCTCTAGACTATAAGCTTCCTTCTAACTTGTAAGCTCAGTTTTGGAGCGGGGTGGGGAGGGTTAAATGGTTTTTGATAAACGCTTACTATGTGCCGGGCACTGTACTTAACACTAGGGTAGAAAGAAGCCAATCAGATTGGACAGTCCTGTCGGACATGGGGTTCCCATTCTTAATTCCCACTTTACACATGAGGTAACTGAGTCACAAAGAAGTGAAGTGACTTGCCCAAGGTGAATCAGCAGACAAGTGGCAGAGTAGAATTAGAACCCAAGTCCTTCTGATTCCCAGGCCCATGCTCTATCAACTAGGCCATGCTGCTTTTCATTTTGGGCAGAGAACATTTCGGCTAATTCTGTTATATTGTACTCTGTTAAAGTGTATTCTCCCAAGTGCTTAGCACAGTGCTGTGCACACAGTAAGCACTCAATAGATACGATTGACTGATTAATCACAGCTCCCCATCTTCAAAACCTCCTGAAATCCTCCATCTTCAAAACCTCCTGATTCACTTTTCTTCTCCCTGGGTCACATCATCCCAACTCTAGTTCCAACTCTTGCCTCAACCACTTTGACACCCATGACCCAAAGCCCTGCTGCACTTTTGTACGTATGGGTCTACAAATGCTACTCTCTAAGCACTTTGTCTCACTTGTCAATGATATTTTGTCTGTCTCTGCATGTTAGATTGTAACACATGTTAGATTGAGGGAAGGGGTTGGTCTCCTGCCTCTATTGTTCTCTCCCAAGAGCTCAGTAGAGCCCTCTGCCCACAGTAGTTGCTCAGTCAGTGCTTTTGTTTGATGAGAAGCAACGTGGCCTAGTGGAGAGAGCCTGGGCCTAAGAGTTAGACGACCTGGGTTCTAACCCTAGTTCCAACACTTGTCTGCTGTGTGACCTTGGGCAAGTCACTTCACTTCTCTGTGCCTCAGTTTCCTCAGCTGTAAAATAAGGATTAAATCCTACTCCCTCCTACCTAGACTGTGAGCAGGATAGGGACTGTGTCCAACCTGATGATTTTGTATCTACCCCAGCTCTTAGAACAGCGCATGGCACATAAGCAATCAATCGATCAATCAGTCTTATTTATTGAGTGCTTTCTGCGTGCAGAACACTGTACTAAGTGCTTGGGGAGTAAAATATAATAGAAACGTTCTCTGCCTGCAAGTTTACAGTCTAGAAGGGGAAACAGACATTAAAAGACATAAATAAATTATGGATATGGACATAAATGCTGAGGGAAGGGTGAATAAAGGCAAATCCAAGGTGTAAGGTGACCCAGAAGGGAGTGGGAGAAGAGAAAATGAGGGCCTAGTCGGGAAAGGTCTCTTGGAGGAGGTGTGCCTTCAATAAGGCTTTGAAGCATTTAACAATGCTTCAGTAATAATAATGGGAGTCCGGTGGGCCTCCCGGGTTGCTTCGAGAGTCCATCGGAGGAACCAGAGGTATTAGAGATGTGGAGATCGTAGTTGGGAGCCATCTCCCCCCTGCCCCAAGAGCGTATTGCCCGAGTTCCTGCCCCAGAGCTCCCTGGGCCACTGGAAAGACACATCTCTGCCCCGAGGTCTCAAGTGAAACAGCAGTCATTTGAATGGCTCTTTCCTGATATTCCCACCCAGGAGTTTTCATTTCAATTGGAGATTCTGAAAGCCCAGAGACTAATCCTAAATTCAGGTACACGACCGCTCTGGCCGTGCAGATTGCTAGTTGATCATGCTAAGATGCCCCCTTATCCATTATTGGATCAGAAAAAGAGGAGGATTAAGAATTATCTGACTTCTCAGTTAATGTGCAAATCATCTAAAAAGCGCAGCTTAGCGGTCTTAGATGGTGACCAGGCACTAAAATCATAATAATGAAGCTTTCGAATGTCTAATAGCCTCAGTCCATGGAGCCTCACTTAACTTCAGTTCCGTCTGGGCTGCACGTTGCCAGGCTGTGGGATTTGGGCCCAAGGTCCGGGGTTACAGTGAAATCAGGAGTTGCCAAAACAGAAATGACCACCATCGACGTCTGCATGGATGGCGGGCCACATCCTAGCCACGTTTGCAGACAGATGGACGCGTTTGAACATGACAAAGCCTTCCGTCTGGCCTCTGGTTCTTCAGATGGAGGGAAGCGAGTCGAATCAGGGGAAGAGGCGCCAGGGATGGAAAGGGCGAGTTTTAGTCTTCAATTTTTTAGGTTGTGATAGCACTCGTTCATTCATGTATTCAGTCTTATTTGTTGAGCACTTACTATGTGCAGAGGACTGTACTAACCTCTTGGGAGACTACGACATAGCAAGAAACAGACACATTCCCTGCCCACAACGAGCTTACAGTCTGGAGGGGGAGCTCCCAGGGGTCTCTCCCTCTTGGAAGACCCCAGAGGGCTCCCGTCTGTCACCAGCTCCGTCCCATCTTGCAGGGAGCCGGAGGCTTTCGCCCCGGGTGCCCTGCCTTGCTGTTGCTGGGGGGAGGACAGCGTGTTTGAGGCTGTGTGCACCCCTCCCCTTCCCAGGCCCAGGCCTCTCTGAGGTCGGGGAAAGTGCTGAAAGAGAAAAAGGAAACAAACGGTTGGAGTTTCAGACCCGATTAGAATGCACTTTCCAATATGTCAGACACATCTTTGTTCAAATTAAACCAAGGATTGGTTTTGAGCGACTGGCCCAGTGTCCTTCCAGGCGCGGTGGATGGGCGCGTCTAAGCTGCTTATTATATTGATGGGTTTTGCTGCTCTGCAGCAAATGAAAACAGGCAGCTGCCTCTTCCATCAAAGCAAAAAGCAGCCTGAGTTTTTATTAAACGAGTGTTCATTTCTTCTATTGCCAAAATTCTGGCCCAAAACAAAGGAGCAGTTTTAGCGCATTATTGCTAACTACACAGGAACAACTGACAGCAAGTGATAAGCCCGTCTGCCTTTCACAACTGGTAATCATTTTTGGAATAGATGTTTTAATATCGTGGAATATAAAATTTTGTAATTTACATCTGCAATGCTACATAAATTTATAGATTTGGCTTGTTGCTGGAAGGGGGAGGTTAGAAACACAAAAGGCTTCCTGCCCCCCCCCCCCCACCTGATTTAATTTTTAATGACTCTTTGGAAGGTAGCAAAGCCACTGAGGTCAGAGCCATTCATCTGAACGGAGGTGGGGAGGACGTCACCCAGGGCAGTGGGGGCCATTGGGGTTGGGGCCCTTAGATAGATGGACAGGTGGGCGGATGGGTGGACAAGTAGAGCGGATGGACAGATGGATGGATGATCAGCCTGAAAGGTGGATAGTCAAAAGACCAGTGGATGGATGGGAGGATGACTGGGCGGGTGGAAACCTTTGAGCTTCCAATTGTTTACAAAATGTGTACTTGAGAAGCAGCAAAGAAGCAGTATGGCTTAGTGGAAAGAGCACCGGCTTGGGAGTCAACTTGTACTTCCCAAGCGCTTAGTACAGTGCTCTGCACACAGTAAGCACTCAATAAATATGATTGAATGGATTGAATGAATGAATGAATGAATGAGTCAGAGGACTTGGATTCCAATCCTGGTTCCGCCACTTGTCTGCTGTGTGACCTTGGACAAGCCTCTTAACTTCTCTGTGCCTCAGTTATCTCATCTGTAAAGTGGGGATTAAGACTGTGAGCCCCACGTGGGACAGCCCAGTTACCTTGTATCTACCCCAGTGCTTAGAGCAGTGCTTGATACTTAGTAAGTACCTAACAAATACCATAATTATTATTGTTATGATTAAAGAGCATGGGCTTGGGAGTCAGAGGATGTGCATTCTAATCCTGACTCTGCCACATGTCTGCTCTGTGACGCTGGCAAGTCGCTTAACTTCTCTGTGCCTCAGTTCCCTCATTTGCAAAATGGGGATTAAGACTATGAGATCCATGTGGGACAGGGACAATGTCCAACCTGATTACCTTATATTTACTTGGCACATTGTAAGCACTTAATTAATACCACAATTATTATTATCATTATTACTATTATTACAACTGTGATATGGGTCTCCTGCCCAGAGCCCTAGGTGATGTGGAGGAAGGGGGCCCCCATGTTGATGACTTCGTCCCCATGGATGTCCACCTAAAACGCCAAGGGTGGGCAAAACTGGGGCCACGAGGCATCCATGGGTTTGCCTGGTTCCCAGCGGGGGCCAGCTTGACAGACACTTGGCCTTTGGTTGTCTGGGAGCCAGCTTGGGGTTCAAATCAGGGAGGATGCAGGGTTCAGCATCCCCTGAGTAAAGTGTTCCCTCCCAGGGGGCAGGATGTGGAGTCTTAGTTTACCTTCCAGAGCTCAATGGGGAGGGGATAGAATGGCCTCCCTCTTTCTCCTCCTCTCCATCCTCCTCCTTCAGCTCATCTTCATGCAAGCAAGGAGAGCAGGGACAGCTGGAAGAGAGGGAAGTCTGGAATGAGCAGGGAGAGTGGGGACAGCAAGCAGTGGTGAAGTGTGGTTCTCAGATGACTCAATTAAATGAGTGCCGTTGTCTCCCAAGCTAACACTGGGATATGTAACAATCGCGATGTGTCTGGTCCACTTGTGCTGAACTCCCCGGAGGCAGGCTGTGGGCCCAAATCACTTACCCTACGCCAACCTGGTTTCAAATGCCAGGAATGGATGGTGGAAGAAGGAATGCCAGGTGGACCTGATTGACAAAAGGAACCCAGAAAGAAACCTGGTCCCTGCTTCCTGGAATTGTAGACATGGGGAACCCACACAGCCATTAAATCCTGAAGAGGAAAAGGAGGTCTCCCCCCTCAAGGTTGGGCAGTTCAAACAACATCAAGCCCCTGGGCACCTGTTCTGGGGTGAAGGGGAATGAGGAGCTGTGAGGATTGGTGGTCTAGCCCAAGAGGCCCCAGTGGAGCAAGGGGGAGGGGTGCAACGTGGAGCTGGGAAGGCTTCCTTGTGGGATCCTGGGCAGACACTTAAACTCCCTAAACCCAACCCTGATCCTGACCTAGTCCAGCCCTGACCCTGACCCCAAGCTAAACAAGCCCTGTCCCTGACTCTGAGCTAGTCCGGCCCTGACTCTGATCTTGACCTAGTCCAGCCCTGACCCTGATCATGCTACTTCTCCTTCCCTCACCTCAACCTCACATCCCTGCCCTGACCTCAGCTCCTTCCCAATCAATCAGTCAGTCAATTAGTACTACTTATTGAGCACTTACTCTGTGCAGAGCACCATACTAAGCACTCGATAGAGGACAGTACAATAGAGTTGGAAGACAGGGAATTTATAATCTCTCCATGCTAAACTGGCCCAGCCTTGACACAACTTTGCTGACACCTGAATTTCAGTTTGGTCTGGTGGAAAGAGCACAGGGCTGGGAGTCAAGAGACCTAGGTCCTAACCCTAGCTTTGCCTCTGGCCTGCTGAGTGACCTTGGACAAGTCACTTACCCTGTCTGGGCCTGAGTTTCCTCCTCTGCAAAATGGGAATAAAATCCCTGTTCTCTCTCCCTTCTAGACTATCAGCCCCGTGTGAGGCAGACCCTGTGTCTTATCTGCTTACCATCTGCCTATCCTAGGGCTCATCACAGTGCTTGGCACAAAGTAAGCGTGCTTCATCAATAGTACATTTTAGCTATTAGTAGTTCCCAGAGTCCAGCAGACAGTCTGATCCCACAGGGGCAGTGGAGAGGGTGGCCTCTCTCCTGGAGATGTCCCCCCATAACTGTCCTGGGATACCCTGGAGTGAGAGCCCTGGGGGTAGTGGCTTCTGCCTTTGCTGCCAGGGCCACATGTGGAGTCTCGTGGACTGGAGGAGCTCCCGCTTAAGGAAGGATTTGTAGCTTATTATATCTGTAATTTATTTATTTATATTAATGTCTGTCTTCCTCTCTAGACTGTAAGCTAGTTGTGGGCAGGGAATATGTCTGTCTGTTGTTATATTGGACTCTCCTAAGTTCTTAGTACAGTGTTCTACACACAGTAAGTGCTCAATAAATACAGTCGACTGTCTGACTGGAATATCCCCAGCCAGAGGGGACCCGGTCACCACTGTCCGGAACGTTCTTTCAATGTGCTACTGCCCTGCTGTGCTTCCATGCTCAGGGCCTGTCTGGAGTCCAGTCAGTGGGAATCAGTTGCCTCATGAGGCTTCTGCCCCCTGAGTGTTGAGGAAGAGAGGCGTGAGAGATGGTGGGGGGCTGTGCCAATCTGCTTGCCCACCTGCCCACGGGGCTTGGCTCCTACACACGAATTTCACTACTCTATACTCCACCCGACTTGGGGTTCCACCCAAGGGAAGGTGTTTGCAGCACAAAGACACCCACCCCCCAGGCAGTGGACCACAAGTCGTTTCTGGGTCACTTCCCTCCATAGCTTCTAGAGGGGAGTTGGAAATACCACTTGGGGTCAGATGGGTCCAGGAGAATAATATGAGGTTAATAACTAGCATTATGTTTTCAAATAGCCAATCCAAAGTCACTCAAGTTGACCGTCCATCTTTAAAATAGCACCCAATTCCAAGGCAAACACACACACACACACACACACATTCATATCCAGCCCCCCACCACCCACATACACATTCATAACCAGGTCCACATATACACTTATAATAATAATAATGGCATTTATTAAGTGCTTACTATGTGCAAAGCACTGTTATAAGCGCTGGGGAGGTAACAAGGTTATCAGGTTGTCCCACGGGGGGGCTCACAGTCTTAACCCCCCTTTTACAGATGAGGGAACTGAGGCACAGAGAAGTTAAGTACTTGCCCAAAGTCACACAGCTGACAATTGGGGGAGCCGAGATTTGAACCCGTGACCCCTGACTCCAAAGCCCAGGTTCTTTCCACTGACCCACGCTGCTTCTCAAAGTGCCTACACACACACACACAAACACACACACACACACACACTCTCTCTCTCTCTCTCTCTCTCTCATATCCAGGTTAAATTGTTACATTGTACTCTTCCAAGCACTTAGTGCAGTGCTCTGCACATAGTAAGTGCTCAATAAATACGATTGACTGACACACACACACATATGTACACTCATGTCCAGGAGCACACATGCACACACATACACACAGTCGCCTATCCACCCACACCCATACACCCCACCCACACTCAAATGTCATTTTTGTGTCTTGCAGGCATCTGGCCTTCTGAAGAGGTCCTGGCTTACTACTGCCTCCAGCACCGTCATACGTTCAGGTACCGAGACGCACTTCAGAGACTCTTTCCAGCCTGTTAGTTATATTGTACCTGCATGGTAACGATTTCTATGATTAAAGCCTTCAGATGAAATTAGAAAAATTTCAAGGTGAAAACATGTTGCTCCCACCAAAGAAATAGGAACTGCCTTCCGGGGTGAATATTGCACAGCCAAGCTTTTTTGCAATATGTCAAAGGCTTTTGATTTCCACTCAAGGCGTTTCATTCCACTTTGATTTGGGGGGAAACAAAAGTGAAGGTGAGATCGATCGAGGCTGATTGTGAAGGTCAGGGAGGAGAAAGGCGGCCGTTAGACTTCTTCAAGGAAATCCTCTGAAGAATATTTGATAAATAATGCCCTCTCGCTGCTGCTGCGACTTAATGGTGCCCTCAGGAGCGACCCCGGTCATCCCCCCTGGGTGCCCAGCCCTGTGCAGGGGGCCTACAGGTTGATGGGCAGAGTGTTGAGAGCGGAGGGGGTGTTCTAAGCTGAGAGCGGGCATCCTGATCTGACCAATAGCCCAGAGATGTTCAGGCCACTGGGAGACATGAGCCCTTTTCACTTTCATTCTCATTTCATCGGAGACCTCGAAAGTTGCCTTCCGCGAACCACCCATTGTCGTTCCGAAGGAGCTGCGGCCAGAGCTTGAATGATGTCCACTGGCAAATTTGGGGTAATAATCCCCGACTTTCAGGTTTCTTGGCCTGCATTTACCTACCAGTCCATAAATGCTCTGAACCAAGGAAATGCCTGTTAAGTGTTTTTCCAAGGAGCGATGTCCTTTTTCCACTATTCATGAAAGCTGTTGTTGTTCCCAAAGGGAAGCAACTCCCCAGGCTGGAAGGGAGTGGGGGATGGATGGAAGAAGGGAGAGAGGGTCATTTTTGAGTCATTCGTCTTGTGGTGGGTATGAGTCTATGGGGTCTGGCAGGCCAGGTATCAGTTCAGGGGTGGGGAATGAATTGGTAGGACCCTGCATCCCTGCAGGTACTGGAAGGGAAACCCTATCCCCACTCAGCCCCAGCCTTCCTATCCATTTACTCTAGTTTGTGTGGGACCAGAGCCTGGGGCTTGGGATCTCTGCTTTACTGTGTGTGTGTGTGTGTGCGTGTGCGTGCGTGTGTGCGTGTGTGTGTGTGTGTGTGTGTGAGAGAGAGAGAGAGAGAGAGAGAGAGAGAGCGCAAGCATACCTGGACTACTTGCCGCTGAAATGCATATGGCTCAAAACTCTTTTTTGTTGTCCTAGGCAAAGTGTTTGGCTTCTCCTTTCCCCTGTTCTCCCTTCCTCTTTCCTCTCCCTCCCTCTATTCCCCCTCTCCTTTCCTCCTTTTTTCTCATGGTATTAGTTAAGCACTTACTATGTGCCAGGCAGTGTACTAAGCACTGGAGTAGATAGATACAAACTAACCGGGTTGGACAGAGTCCCTGTCCCACATAGGACTCATAGTCTTAATCCCCATTTTACAGATGAGGGAATTGATGCACAGAGATTGGCCCAAGGTCACATAGCAGAAGAGAGGCGGAGTTAGGATTAAAACCCAGATCCTCCAACTCTCAGACCCATGCTCTTTCCACTAGGCCATGCTGCTGCTCTTTCCTTTCCCTCCCCTCCCCTCTCTTCCTCTTCCTTCCCCCTTCTCTTGCCCTCCCTTTTCTCCCTTCTCTTTTCTCTACTCTAAACCACCTATCCTTTTCTCCTTTCCCCTTTCCCCTCTCTTCTATTACCATATCCCCTCAATGGTTGTATCTATTGGTGTATGTGATGTGTGGCCCCTGGCTTGATACAATTACACCCTCAGCTCCCCTCCCCTCCCTTCTTTCACTTCCCTCCTTTTGCTCTCCTCTTCTCCCCCCCTTCTCTCCCCTGTCCTCCCCTCTCTTCCACTTCCATCTTCTCCCTCCCCTCTGCCCTCCCCCACCTCCTCTCCTGCGGATCACCGGCTCTTTCGGCCTCTGCTTGCCTGACTGTTTCCAAATGGACAAATGAGTGCCGACGAATGAGCCCATGCATGAATGGCAGGCCCCTCCACCTTCTCCGACAACGATCTTTGGCTCCCCTAGCTGGCGGTACGGCTGCCAGAGACCTAGACGCCGTTGGCAGGGGTGGGGGCCTCGGTGGGCTCTCGGGCTCTGCGGTGGCCATGCCGCGGGACGCGCTAATGAGGAGCCCCCACTGCTGGGCTGCTTTGTGACTTCTCTGGGTCACCGTTGGTTTGAAAACGCCAAACGCCATGAGGTCACCGGGCCACGTCTCCAGCACTTCCTGGCCGCCCGGCCGGGCCCACAGATGGCAATTTGTTCTTGTAACAGATCTGTCTCCGGGGCCGCCGTCATCGCATCTGTATGGTTCTGGCGGCCCCTTTCTCTCTTGCAGGGGCCTGGCGGTGTGCGAGCTGGGGGGCGGCCTGACGTGCCTGGCCGGGCTCATGGTAGGTCTCTGCTCTGGCTTCGGCCCATTCAGCGGGCTGAACAAAAGGGGAAAATGCGCCCCTGCCCCCCGCTGCCGAGTCACAGAATGGCCGGGAGCCTCGAAGCAACCTTCTGTGGCCTACATCCATTCCAGGGGGAGCCAGGGGCTGCCTTGACGAGCAGCTGACACCTCTTTCCTCCTCTGAGTCAATAGCTCTTGTTGGGACATCCGGGGCCCCGGCTGGCCAGTAGGCTGCCCTTGTTTCCCTCCCCCGCCAATCCTCCCTCTGCTCTTCCTTGTCATCCTCTCTCCAATCACCCCTCCTTTTCTTCCCTCCCGTCCTCCCTGCGGTCCTCCCTCCCCCCCCCCTTCAGTCCTCCCTCCCATCCTCCTTCTGGTCCTCCCTCTTCTTTTCAGTCCTCCCTTCCATCCTCCTTCTGGTCCTCCCTCTTCTTTTCAGTCCTCCCTCCCATTCTCCCTCCTATCTCCAGTCCTCTCTCCCAACCCCTCTCTTTGATCCTTCCCCTCTCTCTCTCTCTCCCATCCTCCCTCCCTCTCTCCAGTCCCCCCTCCCATCCAGTCTCCCATCCTCCTCCCCTCCCTCCGGTCCCCCCTCCCATCCGTTATCCCATCCTCCCTCCCTTCCTTCCTCCCTCCCATCCTTCCTTCCCGAATCCTTCCCAGATTATAGTCCCATTTGCTAAGATACAGGCAGAGCCCGGCGAATCACAGTTGGAGTACCATGATATAGCCGCTAATGTTTTGCCTGCATTATTACCCCAACAAACATGATCCAGAGCTCGGGATAATTAGATTCTTTTGAATTAGATTGGCCATTCAGGAGCGTCACGCACCATTCTCTGGGGGCTGAGTCATGTATTCAGGAGATATTATGTAGCGGCACAGTGCATTAGACAAGTTTTTATGTCTCTCCAAATAAAAGCATATTGTTACCCTGATTGGCATTTGACAAACCTGTCGCTCCCATACAATGTGCCGAGGTTACAGCCCCATGTGGGAGCATGTCAAAGCTCACAAAAAAATTACCCTCACAAAGCCATCTGCCTGCAATGCAAAGTTATATGAAGGGCATCAGGCAGTTAGACAGAAGCAGGCTGAAAGGCAGAGTGACAGCCTCAGATGATGGCTCTACTAGATAAACAGAAACCCACAAATGAAAACCTCGCAAATACCATCATCCCCTGTCACAATGCAATTACCGAACAGAATGATAGCAAGATAGAGGCTCCCGCAAATGGAATGATAAAAGTATTGACTGATTTGATTGAATGATTAAAATAATGCAGACATAAAATGAAAAAAGATTGAAGATTGTTACAGAGAAATAGGTGAGGAAGCATGATACTGAAGGGTTGTCACTCCCGTCTCCACTGCCACCCAGGCGCGAGTCATTGCTCATTGTTGCTGGGAGTTTTGTGTGTGTGTGTGTGCATGCTTATGAGGGTGTGTGTCTGTGTTTGTGTGCATGTGTGAGTGTGCATGTGTGTGCCTGTGTTTGTGAACATTTGTGTGTTTTTTTTTCCAGGTGGCCATTTCGGCAGATGCCAGAGAAGTCCTGTTAACTGATGGGAATGAAAAGGCCATCCAAAGTATCCTTGTTCAGAGAGAGAACGGGGCAGATGGGCCATCTCTTTTGCCCCCAAATGGAGACGGTCACTCCAGAGAAAGTCAGCTTGGGATGTGAAAGGGGAATGGGAGGGGGGGCCCACTTCCACCATAAGCAATTTAAGAGCAAAGGGGGTGTGTGTGAGATTCCCCCTTCCTGCCAACATACCCTGTCACCAGTCCCCCAGGCCACACCTCCTTAAGAAGGTGGAGGTAGGGGCTGGCCCTGCTGGAGGAAGAGAGAGAGGGAGGAAGAGACAGACAGGAGGAGGAAGAGGGAGAGGAAGGAAAAGACAGACAGGAGGAGGAAGGAGACGGAAGGAGGAAGAGAGAGAGGGAAGGAGGGAGAAGCAGAGGGCAGCCAGCACCCGGAAAGCAGAATGCTCAATAGCTAAATAGGTTCAATCATTCTTTTTTGTATCCCATCAATTGAATTATTCGAGGAAATCTGCTGATGCAAGAAATAATTAGCTCCCTGAATATTTATATTGCTTTGGGTGACACTGGGAAAATTGCTCTCCCTGCTTTCTTCCAGGTATTAACCTTTACATTTTGGCCCATATAATATGCTGTCATATTGCTACTGCTGTATTCTAATTACCTCCAAGTTATCTCCATCTCCCACTTGACGCAGCTATCGGGGCTGCATGATTTCCTTTTATTTCGGATTATAAAACCTATCTTTCTCTTTTCTCTAATGTGTGATTCCATTTCATGCCCCGTTCTATTAGATTATACTTTACTAATATGTACACAGAGTTCAGGAAAATTGAACTTTACTTTGACTAAGAAAGCAAGCATGATTTGCAAGCGTAGAAGGGATCTGGCCAGGGACTGCTAATAGCTAGCAGGAGCAAAGGGGAGAGGTGGACACAAAGATACCCAGGACTCTGGGGACACGGCCTCAGCTTTGTCCGCCTTTTTTGGGGTCAGAGCGAGGGGTTCCCACCCCCTGAGCCCACCTCACTGCGGCTTCTGCCTTTGGGGCCTCAGCCACAGCGCTGGGGGGCTTGTCATTCAGTCAGTCAGTCGTATTTATTCAGTACTTACTGTGTGGAGAGCACTGTACTAAGCGCTCGGGACAGTACAGTATAACCACATAACAGACACATTCCCTGTCCACAACAAGCTTACAGCCTAGAGGGGGAGACAGATATTAATATCAGTAATAAATTAGATATGAGTATAAGTGCTGTGGGGACGGGAGGGGTGTTGAATTAAGGAAGCAAGTCAGGGTGACACAGAAGGGAGTAGGAGAAGAGGAAAGGAGGGCTTAGTTAGGGAGGGCCTCTTAGAGGAGATGTGCCTTCAACAGACTTTTAATGGGAGGAGAGTAATTGGCTAGAGAGTAATATGGCTAGAAGGGTGAGCCAGGGTAGGAAGGGAAGTCATTCATTCAATCATATTTATTGAGCACTTACTGTGTGCAGAGCACTGTACTAAGTCATGCCAGCTGGGAACTGAGGGAAGAGGAGAGTGGCCAGGATGATGATGATGATGGCATTTGTTAACCACTTTCTGTGTATCAAGCACTGTTCTAAGCACTGGGGTAGATACAAGTTAATCAGGTTGGACACATTCCCTATCCCACATGGGACTCGTAGTCTTAATCCCCATTTACAGATGAGGTAACTGAGGCTCAGAGAAGTTAAACATCCTGGCCAAAGTCACACAGCAGAAAAGTAGTGGAGTTGGAATTAGAACCCAGGATCCCAGGGAGGCCAGGAGCTAGCAGCCCCACAGATTTGGAAGAGAAATCTGCAGGGAGGAAGAGCAATCCGGGCCAACCCAGGCTTCTCTGGGGTAGCTGAGGCTTGGCAGAGGGGCTCCTGTGCTCGGATTCCACAAATCACAGTGTTCTCCCCAGGAACCGACCCTCCTTTTCATTTTTCCCAAACATCCGGATGTGAGGTACTGGGAAGTTGTGCCCCACCCCCGGCAGGGCCTCATATACCCCAGCTTTGCTCCTTTCTCAGATTGCAGGAAGGCAGAATTAAAAAAAAATCCCAAAGACATCTTCCCCCACCCCCACTTTCCCCACTTCTGTGCCCACATTTTGCATCCCCAGAAGGAGCAATTTGGTGACCAGGCCATTCAGCTTGGGGTCGGAAGCTGCAGCTCTTAGCTGGATCGGCAGGGACTCATTTAACAGACTTCCTCGGGCCCCCGCCCCAAACTGTTAAAATCACCCTCACTCAGGAAATAACTGCAAATGTACTTAAAAAAAAAAAACAATGAAAAGACCTCAAAAAACCCACCCCACTCTGTGAGTGAGTTAAAGTACAAAGCGGCCAAAGAGGGGGGTGGGATGGAACAGCCCCTCCATTAATAAGCCTTCCCGTCAGAGGGTCCATTTGGAAGATGCCATGCCAGTTCTGGAAATCATCAAGTGAACCTGAGACTTGGAGTTCCTTCAGCCGGCCTTTCAAAGCAGTGATTGGGACGCCCCCCTCCCAAGAAAATGGACGGAGAACGCCGGGTCCTCAGAAGCTCTCCATTCAGAGTGCCGTAAAGTGCAGGTCTCGACAATGCGCTTAATATAGCGGGGGGCCAAGTGCGGGAGGGAAGAAACTTCCCTCTGCAGAGAGGAAACATGTCCTTTAAAAAGACTCCTTCCGTTTTTCCCTGGCATCGGGCCTGGTCACCTGAAACTGACTTCTGCTCCAAGATGCTCAGCTGCCCCCGCCCCCTATTTCATTCATTCATTCATTCATTCAATCGTATTTATTGAGTGCTTACTGTGTGCAGAGCACTGTACTAAGCGCTTGGGAAGTACAAGTTGGCAACATATAGAGACGGTCCCTACCCAACAGTGGGCCTACAGTCTAGAAGGGGGAGACAGAGAACAAAACAAAACATATTAACAAAATAAAATAAGTAGAATATGTACAAGTAAAATAGAGTAATAAATACGTACAAACATATATACATATATACAGGTGCTGTGGGGAAGGGAAGGAATTAAGGTGGGGGAATGGAGAGGGAGAGGAGGGGGAGAGGGAGGAGGAGCTCAGTCTGGGAAGGCCTCCTGGAGGAGGTGAGCTCTCAGTAGGGCCTTGAAGGGAGGAAGAGAGCTAGCTTGGTGGATGTGCAGAGGGAGGGCATTCCAGGCCAGTAGGATGACGTGGGCCGGGGGTCGACGGCGGGACAGGCTAGAACGAGGCACGGTGAGGAGATTAGCGGCAGAGGAGCAGAGGGTGTGGGCTGGGTTGTAGAAGGAGAGAAGGGAGGTGAGGTAGGAGGGGCCGAGGTGATGGACAGCCTTGAAGCCGAGGGTGAGGAGTTTCTGCCCGAAGCGTAGGTTGATTGTTAGCCCCTGGAGATTTTTGAGGAGGGGAGTAACATGCCCAGAGCATTTCTGGACAAAGATAATCTGGGCAGCGGCGTGAAGTATGGATTGAAGAGGGGAGAGACAGGAGGATGGGAGATCGGAGAGGAAGCTGATACAGTAGTCCAGACGGGATAGGATGAGAGCTTGAACGAGCAGGGTTGCGGTTTGGATGGAGAGGAAAGGGCAGATGTTGTGGAGGTGAGACTGGCAGGTTTTGGTGATGGCTTGGATGTGAGGGGTGAACGATAGAGCGGAGTCGAGGATGACACCGAGGTTGCGGGCTTGTGAGACGGGAAGGATGGTAGTGCCATCAACAGTGATGGGAAAGTCAGGGAGAGGGCAAGGTTTGGGAGGGAAGACAAGGAGTTCAGTCTTGGACATATTGAGTTTTAGTAGCGGGCAGACATCCAGATGGAGATGTCCTGAAGGCAGGAGGAGATGCGAGCCTGGAGAGAGGGAGAGAAAGCAGGGGCAGAGATGTAGATTTGGGTGTCATCAGCGTAGAGATGATGGTTGAAGCTGTGGGAGCAAATGAGGTCACCAAGGGAGTGAGTGTAGATCGAGCTTTGTGATCTACCTTCAGGCCACTGCTACATTGGCATTAAATTTTATCTTGTTTCCTCAGAAACGACTAACTCTTAATAACAAAAATGAAACAGCAACAACCCTCAAGTCCAGCTCCTCCTCCTCCTATTGTTTTTTCGTAATGGTATTTGTTAAGCACTTCCTATGTGCCAGGCACTGTACTAAGCGCTGGGGTAGATACACACTATCAGGTTGGACCCAATCCATGTCCCCCATGAGGGGACAGTCTTATTCCCCATTTTACAGATGAGGTAAACGAGGCACAGAGAAGCTAAATGACTTGCCCTTCTCTCCCTCTTCCTCCTCCTCTTCCTTTTTTTTCCTCCTCTTCCTCTTCCTCCTTCTCTTTCTTCCTCCTTTCTGGCTCTGATTGTTATCGAGTTTCTGCTTGGCCCCTTGCTGAGGAGAATTTGCTGGCATTTGTCACAAACTGTTTGGTATGGAATGAAATTAATATGAATGAAATATTGTTTCCTTTCCTTGGGCCCCCTCTGAAGCAATCGGCAATGCCTAGAATTATACATTGTGGATGCAATTTAAAAATTACTATTTACATCTTCTCTTTAAAAATTGAGGAAGCTTAAATTATACGCCAGGAGTGCTTGAATATCCAGAAATTTGCCTTTTTCAAAAGTAAAAATGGTTGTTGTCCCTTCTCTCCCCTCCCTACAAATCCTTCCCCCCCACCCCCAAAAATCAGGAGACCCTGGCACTGAGCAAGGAGTAGCCAGGCAGACCTGCTAATTAGTCTTAATGGGCAAGATGGGAGCATTAGGAAACAAATGAATTCATCGGTGAAATGGAATTGAAAATCGACCTGGTAAAAGCAAGTTGCATCTGAGAATGTGCAAATCTGCCGTGGATGTTCCCCACATGGCCGCTAATGTTAGCGCTGCTTCAGCAATGGCCACGGTGGGGGGAAGGGGTTCTCCCCTCCTGACTCTTAAGATGTCAAGGTTTCGATTCACCTTCCCTTTCACAGGTCTGTGGAGCCCCCTCTTATCCTCCCAACCTCCTTTGTTTGCTGTCTTCTCAGAGCCAGAACATGGGTCAGACTGTGGTGGGGAGGAGGGAGGTAGGGGTTCCAAAAACCTGCTCTAAAATGGTGGCATCTGTCAGGCGAGGCCTTGGGCTCAGTCCTCTGCTTGCTAAAAGAATTGGCTGTGGGCAGCCTGGGCTTCTCCCATCCATCCATCCCTGGAAGCCCAGAGGTAGATATGTTCAGGATACTGGAAACACTCTAGAGAAAGTCGCTCTGAAAGTTCGAGGGGTTTAAGGCTGAAGCCCCCAAGCTTTTCCATAAGAGCTGAGGCCAACCAATACCCCTGACTCTCAATCAGTCAATCAATCTTTATTTATTGAGCACTTTATGGCGAGCACGTACTAAGCGCTTGGGAGAGTACAGTGTAACAGATTTGGTAGACATGTCCCCTGCCTGCAGTGATCTCCTAATCTAGAGGGGGAGACAGATATTAATATAAATAAATAAATTATGGGTCTGTGCCTAAGTATCATGGGGCTGAGGAAGGGGTGAATAAAGGGAGCAAATCAGAGTGATGCAGAAAGAAGTGGGAAAACAGGAAATGAGGGCTTAGTCCGGGTAGGCCTCTTGGAGGAGATGTGCTTCAATAAAGTTTTGGAGGTTTATTTGTTTTGTTTGTTTCATGACACTTTTTAAGCACTTTGTGGCAAATACTGTTCTAAGCACTGGGGTAATAATAATTATAATAATAATGATAATAATGGCATTTATTAAGCACTTACTATGTGCAAAGCACTGTTGTAAGCACTGGGGAGGTTACAAGGTGATCAGGTTGTCCCACGGGGGGCTCACAATCTTAATCCCCATTTTACAGATGAGGTAACTGAGGCACAGAGTAGTTAAGTGACTTTCCCAAAGTCACACAGCTGACAATTGGTGGAGCCCGGATTTGAACCCATGAACTTTGACTCCAAAGCCCGTGCTCTTTCCACTGAGGTTGGACACTGTCCCTGTCCCTCGTGGGGCTCACAGTCTTAAGTAGGAGAAAGAACTGGTATTGAATCTTCATTTCATAGTTGAGGAAACTGAGGCACAGAGAAGTTAAGTGACTTGCCCAAGGTCACACAGCTAGCAATTGGCAGAGCAGTTGGCAGAGCTGAGATTAGAAACCAGGTCCTCTGACTCCCAGGCCTGGGCTCTTTCCACTAGGTGATGAGGTGGGGAGAGTAATTGTCTGTAAGAAGAGGGAGGGTGTCCCAGGCCACAGGCAGGATGTGGGTGAGAGATTGGTAGCAAGATAGACAAGATCGAGGTATAATGAGTAGGTTGGTGTTAAAGGAGTAAAGGATGAGGAATGGGTTGTTCTAATAGGAAAGCAGCAAGACAAAGTAGGAGGGGGAGAGGTGATTTAGTGCTATAAAACTGATAGAAGGAGTTTCTGTTTGATGGGGAGGTGGTTGGGCAACCACTGGAGGTTCTTGAGGAATGGGGAAACATGGACTGAATGTTTTTGTAGAAAAATGATCTGGGTGGCAAAGTGAAGTGGGGTTGGGAGAGAGAGAAGGCAGGAAGGTCAGCAAGGAGACCAATACAATAATCAAGGCGGGATAGGATAAATGCTTGGATTAACATAGAAGCAGTTTGGATAGAGAGGAAAGGGTGGATTTTAGCAAAATGGTGAAGGTTGAACCAACAGGATTTAGCGATAGACTGGATATGTCGGTTGAATGAGAGAGATGAGTCAAGGATAATGCCAAGGTTATGGACTTGAGACAGGAAGGATGGTGGCACTGTCTACAGAGATGGGAAAATCAGGGGAGGACAGGGTGTGGGTGGGAAGATAAGGAGTTTCTTAAGTTTGAGGTGTCGATGGGACATCCAAGTAGAGTTGTCTTGAAGGCAGGAGAAAATGCGAGACTACAGAGAGGAAGAGAGATCAGTCCTGGAGCTTTAGATTTGGGAATCATCCACATAGAGATGGTAGTTGAAGTCATGGGAGGGAATGAGGGAGCGGGTGTAGATGGAGAATAGAAAGGGATCTAGAACTGAGCCTTGAAGTATTCCCACAGTTAGAGGATGGGAGGCAGAGGAGGAGCCCATGAAAGACTGAGAATGAGCAGCCAGAGAACTAGGAGGAGAACCAGGAGAGGACAGTTTCAGTGAAGCCAAGGTTGGATAACGGTTCCAGGGGAAGGGGATGGTTGACAGTGTCCAAGGCAACTGAGAGGTCGAGGAGGAATAGGATAGAGTAAAGGTCGTTGGATTTGGCAAGAAGGAGATCACTGGTGACCTTTAAGAGGGTGTTTTCTGTGAAATGAACCGTATGGAAGCCAGATTGGAGAGGGTCAAGGAGAGAATTGGAGGAGAGGAATTTGAGACAGCATGTGTTGACAATGCTCTCAAGGAGTTTGGAGAGGAATGTTAGGAGGGAGATGTAACAATAACTAGAGGGAGCGGTGAGATCAAGGGAGGGTTTTTTTAGGATAGGGGAGATGTGGGCATGTTTGAAAACAGTGAAGAAGTCATTGAAGAGTGAACAGTTGAAGATGGAAGTCAGGGAGGGAAGAAGGGGTGGGGCAAGTGCTAGAATTATGCATTGTGGATGCAAATTTAAAAATGACTATTTACGTCTCTTTAAAAAATTAAGGAAGCTTAAAGTATGTGCCAGGAGTGCTTGAGTATCCATAAACTTTCCTTTTTCAAGAGTAAAAATTGTTGTTGTCCCCTTTTCCCTACCTTAGTCCCTCCCCAACTCTGAAAATCTGGAGGTCCTGGTGTTGGGCAATGGCTAGCCAGGCAGGCCTGCTAATTAGTTTTAATGACTTTCTTCAGTGACCCAGCACAGACCATCCAAACCCCGATGTTCCTTTCTCCATAAGTTACTTTATATGGCCCTCAGAAAAAAATATATGTAATGAAAGAAACATGTTTGGGGAATTCAAATGAATATGTAGTAGAGTTTGAATGCAACTGTTCAGTGCTAAACTAAGTCATTTGCCAAAGGCCAGTAGAAATCAGGTGTCAATTACGTCCATTCCCATGATAAGAATATGAGGAGGGCAGGCTTGGATTGTCAACAAGAATCTCCAGGGGGCATCCTGAAACTGGGATCCATCGCTGTTGGGTTTGGGAGAAGAACCTGGATATGGGATCCTAGTCTCTCTGAGCCCTCTGAACCCTGGCACTGACCCCAGCACCAGCTTTGACCCCAGCCTTGACCACTTACCCAGAAGTGACTTGGGGGACCCTTGGCCTGACCCAGGCACATGGGGCCATTTCAGAGGCCCAATTCAGCCTCTGTGGTTCTCAGCCTCCACCCACAGCAGGGCCAGAAAAGACCAGAAAGTTTGAGTATCAGAAGAACAATCAGTCCATCATATTTATAGAGCTCTTACTGTTTTCAGAGTACTTTACTAAGCTCTTGAGAGATTGCAAAAAACGTTCCCTGTTCAGCAGTCTAATGTGGGAGACAGACATTAAAATAAGTTATATATACCTAAGTGCCATGGGGCTGAGGATGGGGTGAATATCAAGAGCCAAATGACTTGCCCAAGGTCATACAGCAGGTACGCGGTGAAGCCAGGATTAGAACCCAAGTCCTCTGATTCCCAGGCCCACGCTCTTTCCACTAGGTCATGCTGCTGCTCAGCATGGAAATCAGTGGAAATCTCCTTCTCAAGAAATCAGTGAGGTAAGGTAGGAGGTGGGGAGCTGATTGAGTGCTTTAAAGCAGATGGTAAGGAGTTTCTATTTGATGCCAGTGTGAACAGAGTTCCACAACAGTTCTCACTCAGATCCTCCCTGAAATCTGGGGAGTTTTACCCCCGGGAGGGTGGTTTGGTATGGAGCAGGCCAAAGGCATGCTTCCAGGGTGAGCCCAGGGAGCATCCCTGAAATCCAGAGGCTTTCCTTCCTCCTCCCTCTTCCCTTCTCCTGGCTCCTTTCCTCTCTCCTCTCTTCCTCCTCCCTCCCTCCCTCCCTCTGCTGCTAAAATAAAGCTGCTGCCCTCTGTGCCCCCCAGACGTGTTCCATTTAAACAATAAAAAGGCCCCTGGGATATGAGGACATCCAAGTCTCTTGCTTCAGCCAGATGCCCATGGCTCAGTGTTTCTACACCACATAAAAATGTTCAAGGGTAAGATAGATGTTTGCCGCCAGTCATCAATGGTTTTTCTGTGTGGCTAATTTACCTGTACGGTGGCTATTTTGAGAGCAGCATTACCTCCACCTACAAAATATCGCTTTCTCCCCACCAGATTGGCTTAGCAGGCAGTTGGGGTGGCCTGTGTCATCTGGATAATAATAATAATTATGGTATTTGTTTAGCACTTACTGTGTGCCAGGCACTGTTCTAAGCATTGGTGTAGATACAAGATAATCGGGTTGGACACAGTCCCTGTCCCACACAGGGCTCAGTCTTAATCCCCATTTTACAGATGAGGGAAATGAGGCCCAGAGAAATTGAGACATTCCCAAGGTCACACAGCCGACAAGTGGTGGAGGCAGGATTGGAACACATGACCTTCAGACTCCCAGGCCCGTGCTCTATCACGAGGTTGGATAATGTTTCTAGGAGAAGGGGGTTGTCAGTGTCAAAGGCAGCTGAGAGGTCGAGGAGGATTAGGATGGATTTGGCAAGGAGATCAAGAAACAAGTCCTCTGACTTTCGGGCCTATGCTCTATCCACTACGCCATGCTGCTTCGTGCTGCGATGCCCCCTCTGCCTGGGTGCACTGCAGAGCTCAGACTGTGGTTCCCAAGGAGACAGAATGAGGGTCCCAGCCCCCCGCAGGAACACATAGCCTTGCATCTTGTTTCCCCAAACCCTTGCCCCCTGTTACCCCACACTCCTTTCCAGCAGGTGACTCCCTGTCCCAAGGAAGCAGCGTGGCCTAGTGGAAAGAGCATGGGCTGGGAGTCAGAAGACACGGATTCTAATCCCAGCTCTGCCACTTATCTGCTGTGTGACCTTGGGCAAGTCACTGTTCCTCTCTGGTTCTCAGTTCCCTCATCTATACAATGAGGACTAAATCCTACTGAGACTGTGAACCCCATGTGGGACAATGACTGTGTGCAACTTAATTATTTTGGGCTACCCCAGCATTTAGTACAGTGCTTGGTACACAGTAAGCACTTAATAAGTACCATTCAAAACCAAAAAAGGTTGATGGTGGGTGGGGAGGGAAGAGAGTCACAGGCCAGGGTCCATGGCCCCCTGGAGATAGAGGACAGGAGTGGCAGGAGTGGAGGGCCCGCAGAGACCCGCTGGGCTGGGCATTGGGCAGGGACTCCATCTCCTGCAGGGCTCCATCACCAGCTGAGGCGAAGAGGCCTGAGAACAGCAGGCTGCCAGGAAAGCAAGCTCTCCCCTCACCCATCTGTGACCTCCACCCCGCTGGCGATCCTTAACTCGGGCCTCCCAGACGTGACTGACATCATCACCAGGAACCAAAGAATGGGAGTCGTCAAGGCCCGTGCCATCTCCAGTCGGTAAGTGTTCAGCTGGGCCCATGTCATCAGCACCCACACCCCTGGGCAGGGCATCCACAGCCTGGGTGGGGGCAGACCTGGGGGTTGCCCCAGGTTGGAATGGTGAGACAGGAGAGAGACAGTCAGACTTGGGGTCCTGGCCAGGGACACTGGCAATGCTGTTTTTCTGGGTTGGAGGCTATCGGCCCTGCCGGAATGATGCAGGCCTTCATCATGCACTTTGGGGAGCAGACTGGGAGCACATAGTCGTGAGGAACTCTCAGAGGGAATGCTGTCAGGAGTACACTGTCAGGGTGCTCTTGGGGAGCACACTTTCATGGAGCTCTCTGTCAGAGAGCATGCTATAGGAGACCTAGAGATGTCCTTTCCACCTTGTGTGTCTCTCAGGGTGCGGAGCAGTGGTGTCAGGGAAATGGTCATGCACTTTTGGGGTTTTGGCCATGGCAAAGCATGAGGAAACGATCAAGCTGGGTGGAATCTTGGCATGGAGATGGGTCCCTGTGGTGCTGGCTGTCCCACTGGCCCTTCCTGGATTTGGAGAGGGGTCTTGGGATTGTGGCCAAAAGGCCCCTGTGAGGGTGGGGCCTTCCAGGCCCTTGAGCTGAGGGTGAGCTTCAAGAGCCCTCCTGGGTGCAGAAGAAGGCTGGAGTGTGGGCCTTCCTTGAGGCCGAAGAACCAAAGAGAGACTGGCCAGTGGGCCCTCTGGGCCACAGAGCACTGGGTTCTTTGGTGGAGGATGAAGCAGTCTTTGTCATGGTTTCCAACCTGGTCTTTTAGTTATCAATCAAAAGCACATTTTCCACGTCGTCCTCATTTACATTTATCTAATGCTTATGGTCATTGGTGATCATTTGAGTGTGTTTCAGCATATGGAATCAGTGAATAATAGATTCCCACTTCATGCTGGGAAGAAAGATTGTGTTTTTACAAGACATAATGTTGTTTACTGGGTGTTAATAATCACTAATTAATAAACATATCTAGGCTTCTAGAATGTTGCATTTTGAGGTATAAAAATGTCAAGTGTTTAACTTATTGAGTGCAATAGCATTCTCTGCCTTCTCTGCATAAAATAATTCAATTACATGAAGACGGGAATCATCCGAAGGTGCTGTCAGGGAGTTTTTTGTTTTGTTTGCCCATTTTCAGCCCTGACTGGTGGCCCGATGCAATCGAGGGCTTGAATAATATTAATAGTGGTATTTGTTAAGAGCTTACTATGTGCCAGTCACTGTACTAAAGGCTGGGGTGGATACAAGCAAATTGGGTTGGATACAATCCTTGTCCTCTGTGGGGCTCACAGTCTTAATCCCCAGTTTACAGATGAGGTAACTGAAATACAGAGAAGTGAAGTGACTTGCCCAAGGCCACACAGCAGATAAGTGGCGGAGTGGGATTAGAACCATGACCTGCTTACTCCCAGGCCCATGCTCTATTAACTATGCCATACTGCTTGAATCAATCAATCAATCTGTCGTATTTATTGACTGCTTACTGTGTGCAGAGCACTTAAGCACTTGGGAAGTACAAGTTGGCAACATATAGAGACGGTCCCTACCCAACAGTGGGCTCACAGTCTAGAAGAAGAAGGCAGTTAGCAGCAAATTGGGGCTAGTGGCCCCTAGGGCCTAAGCCTCCACCTCCCTGTCTTTGAGAAGCTGGCCACTTCCCCTAAGGGAGACTGATTGCCACTTGCTGGGAGCCCCACTCTAGAGCAGGCCCCCCAATTCGGCATCAGGGGTCAGACAACTTTCAGGTCATCCTATAATCCAGAGTCCAGCTAATACTGGGAGGGCTTGGCCAGATGGCATTTGGGGCACCCAAATTTGCCCCCACCCCAGGCTGGGCCACACCCAAGATGCCTCTTGGGCAGGGGATTCTTGCCCCTTTGAAAAGTTGGCCTCAACCGGACACTTCTTGGGACCATCTGACCTTACTTGGGAGTCCCCACGGAAACTTCAAAGAGCTGTGTTTTGGAGTTGTGCCAGGTGGCAAGGAGAGTCACACCCAGCTTACCATGCCTGCTCACTATTAACCTGGGGCAAGGAGAAGCCAATGCCCATCTCACCGCGCCTGCTCTCTGCTGACCCCGGAGCAAGGGACCAGCACCTGGCAAAGGTCCTTGACCCAGATGGGCAACTTGGTGCCTTCTGTGGGCAAAGCACTGTACTGGGAACCTGCTGTTTGGAGAGCTATGTACTGGGCACCTTTTGTGGGCAGAGCACTGTACTGGGCTAATCAAATAGGGAAAATAGGACACAAATGATCATTATTTCATAGTGCTGAGTGGGGAGCAGGGCTCTTACTTGTGTTGTGCTTTCCAAGCGCTTAGTACAGTGCACTGCACCCACTGGGTACTCAAGAAATAGCCAGAGGTTAGAGGTCAGAGGTTATGGGTTCTGATCCCACCTCTGCCACTTGTCTGCTGTGTGATCTTGGGCAAGTCAGTTGACTTCTCTGTGCCTCAGTTACCTCATCTGTAAAATGGGGACAACCAGCTCATCTTGTATCTAGCCCAGTGCTTAGAACAGTGCTTGGCACATAGAAAGTGCTTAACAAATGCCATAATTATTAAATACCATTAGCCCTTGCTGTTGTTGCTGCTGCTATTGCTACTCTTCACGTGTCTTTGGTTGGGGCTGAGTTTCTGAGGAAAATGAGTAACAGAGTCTGACTTTGTCCTTCTGGGCCTGGGCAGGCATGTCCATCACAGCTTCAAGAGGCTAAGCCAACTGAGGACTCTCATTTCTCCCAAGACCCTGGCAAGGGTCCATTGTGAGGCTGCACACCCATAGGAGAGTCCATGTTTGTGGAGGTGTGCACGTGAAGGAGTGTATGAGTACAGGGAAGCCTGCAGGTGCCGATGCATATGTAGGAAGACTTTTCACCCAATGGAGGCGGCGGGTGTCTAAGACTCCGAGGTGGGGGTGCTGCCGATGAAGTTGAAGGAGGCTGAGTTGGGAGGGATGAGGGGAGATCACCGGACTTATTCTGTCACCGTTAGGCTTTGGAAGGAGTAATAGAGTAGCGCTGCTGAAGGAGCAGAAGGGTTGATCAGCCTTCGTCTTGGGCAGCGAGGGCCACAGCGATAACTCCTATAGCACAGCGCACTATTGGCAGTGGCTGACTGAGAAGGCTGATTTGGGGGTCGTTAGCCTCCCGAGACAGAACTGGTCTTAGCACTCTTTTGCCCATCCTCAGTTCTCCATTCCGAGCTGATACTGGTCATTCCCGGGCACCGAGGCAGCTCACCCCCGAGTGGCTGGCTTAGCCTTCCATGGGACCCTGGGGCCGTGGGGCAGCAGGGGCAGCTGGGAGGATGCGAGCTAGGCTCTAAGCTTATATCTTCCTCCTCCTCTTCCTCCAGGGAGCTGTGGTCTAAGGGCCCAAGAGAGAAGGCAGCTTGAGTCCCCTCCTCAGGGTTGGGCGGCTTTGGGGTTAGGACCCCTCTGTGGCCCTTGGGCGGAGCTTTGGGAGGTTGGCCAAATGTGAACAGCTGCCACTGGTGACCATAGCTTGGCAGGAGGAGACAAGATTGTCAAGTTCAAGGGCAGGGATGGTGTCTACTTACTCTATTGGACTTTCCCAAGCACTCAGTACAGTGCTCTGCACATTGTCAGCACTCAATAACAGTCATTTATTGGTTGATTGAGAGGTTGTAAGTTCCCAGAGGGCAGGGATCATGTCCACTGACTGTATTGGACTTTCCCAAGCACTTAGTACTCTGCTCACAGAAGGTGTTCAATAAATACCATGGATTGATTTTTTTATGCTAGTTGCTAAGCACTTACTGTGCATCCAACACTGTTCTAAGTGCTGGGATAAATATAATTCCATAAGGTCGGACATAGTCCCTGTCCCACAAGGGGCTCACAAATCTACTTAGGAGGGAGAACAGGTATTGAATCCCCATTTTCCGGTTGAGGAAACCGAGGCACAGAGAAGTTAAGTAACTTGCCCAAGGTCACACAGCAGGCACACGACAGAGTCAGGATTAGAACGCAGGTCCTCTGACTCCCAGGCCTGTGCTCTTTCCACTAGATCACATGTTGGGGGGGGCCTGAAAGGCCACCCAGGTGCAAAATCTTTACACCTAAATGAAGGGTGAGCTCATCCTCTTCGGGACCGAATCACACCACGATGGTTTGGGAGAAGGGGTCGGGGGGAAGGGGGAGGCACAGTGGGCCCACGCTTCAGTGCTCTTTAGGAACAGTCCCTATATCCCGGACTTTTGTGGGAATTTCAGGCACCGTGAAAAACAATGGGAATGGCTTGAAAAAAAAAACCAAAGATGAAAAAATATAAGTAATTTTTTTTAATCTTTCTCCCTTCAGCATTTTGCGATGGGATAATGAGACAGATGTCTCTCAACTGGAAGGACATTTTGACATTGTTATGTGTGCTGACTGGTAAGTACATAAAAATCACCAAACTCCCGGGCGCCCAAACCGCTTCACCCGAGTAATTGGGCTGGGCTGTTGGCTGCTTGCTAAGCAGAGTCAACAAATGAAGCACAAAGCCAGCTTAACCCCAACAAATTAATATTCATCTCCCCCCCGTGACAGTTAGGAGGTAGGCTCCTCTCACGCAGTAACTTCCAGCACATTATTTCCCAAAGATTGATTCTGCGGAGTGTTTCCATTTTCTGGAATTGCTTGTGTTTCATGCTTGACGTATCAGTAAATGGACAACTTAGGCAAATTGCAAGTAATTATGGCCCAGGGAGGACGAGAGCCTGGAGAAAGGGAGTTGATCAACACAAACAGCTCAATTAGCTTACTTCTTAGGAAAGATCTGACTATTGATATAAGGTGGGGGAGGTGAATGGCTATTTTTTTTTCTCCCAAAGCGTCTTGGGAAGAGATAGATTTCTGAGGGAGATATTCAGCCATTTCACTTTCACCCAACTGGTTGGAGGGCATTATTGTCAGGTGCACATCCAAAGAAACTCTGGCTCCCTAGGAAAATGAAATAAGAGCCCAGAACAGGCGAATTTCTTGACAAGATCCCCATTGAATTCCAACTCTTCTTCAGTTTGCTCTTGGGCCTCTCTCCTGGGTCACTCTAGAGACTGGGCGCTAGTAGAAATTCACTTTGGAGAGGAAAATGTAAGAATCATCCTCTGGCTTATCTGAACTTATCTGTTCTCCTCCTGCCCGCCTAAACTGTCGTGTGACTGCACGAAGAGATTGGGAATACCGGCAAGCAGAGAATGGTCTGTGGTTTACCCCCAAAGCCTATTTTTGAGATTCTCCAGGCTCTCCTGATTTCCGGCTGGGAAGTTCTAGACTGTGAGCTCACTGTGGGCAGGGAATGTGTCTGTTTATTGTTATATTGTACTCTCCTAAGTGCTTAGTACTGTACTTTGCACACACTAAGCACTCAATAAATACGATTGATTGAATGAATGAAAGCTAGGCAGTAGGAGGTGGGCACTCACCAATGAATGGATGTGGGCAGGGGGACTGGCACCTAGAGAGGCCAAACCCACAGGGCTGCCCATGGCGGGGAAGACCCCCAGAGGAGGGCAGACCCCAGGAAGGACTTCCCAGGTGAAAGAAAACCATTTCCCTTCAGCAGAAACTGCCCTTGGTTTTTCCCCAAATCTTTCTCACTCCTCCTTTCATTCAATTGTATTTATTGAGCACTTACTGTGTGCAGAGCACTGTACTAAGCACTTGGTAAGTACAAGTTGGCAACACATAGAGACGGTCCCTACCCAACAGTGGGCTCACAGTCTAGAAGGGGGAGACAGAACAAAACATACTAACAGAATAAAATAAATAGAATAAATATGTACAAGTAAAATAGAGTAATAAATACATACAAATACATATACATATATACAGGTACTGTGGGGAAGGGAAGGAGGTAAGGCAGGGGGTATGGAGAGGGGGAGGAGGGGGAGAGGAAGGAGGGGGCTCAGTCTGGGAAGGCCTCCTGGAGGAGGTGAGCTCTCAGTAGGGCTTTGAAGGGAAATGTGGAAATGGCAGCCCTTTTTTGGGAAGATATTCCTTAATGGTCTGAGGTGACCTTCCCACCTCCCATCCTCCTTCTCCCGGACCCCCGACAACTCTGATCCCAATGCCCTCTGCCCTCATTTGTTTTTCCTGATTCCCATTGGATTCCCCTAATTCCCACAGGATTCCCCAAGGAGCCCTTCTATAGCACATCTTTGTTCCCCAAAGGACAGCCCCAGGTTTGCTGCTAATCACCAGGAATGTGTCTCCAAGGTGCATCAGGTGATTACAATAAGGAGCTAAGCAACACCAGATGATTTCAGCAAGTAATTTAGGAAATGCTTCTCTCCCTTCCTAAATCCCAGGCTGCCCCCACCGCAGCCGCAGGTTTCATTGTCCCGATGAAGTTAATGCTGGGCTGGATTAGACCAGATTAAGCAGGAAAGTCCGAGCTGTGGGCCAGTGGGCCGGACTGGGGGGCCAGAGGCCTTCTGAGAAGCTTAGGCCAGGTCCGCATATGGATATTGCTGCCAAGATTACGGGGTGAAGCAAGGTCCTCACCAGAGTCTTAGAGTTAAATTTATGTCTTTCACAAATATCAGAGCTGCCCACCTGCCATTTTCCCAATGCCCATGCTATTACTGTCCCCTCAGCGGCCTGGCTGGTGACTGGGGCAGAGGGGGCTGGATGGGAGCTGGGTTCTCGTCCGCATTCTTGATATGTGTTTCCCTGATCACGAAGTCCTGTGTACACATCTGAGTATGTGTGTGAGTGTCTGTTTCTGACTGCATGTCTCTGATCACCTGCCTCAGAGCACATGTGAGATTAACATGTTTTCACCAGGTGAAGCTAGGCCTGTGTGGGGCAGACCCGCTCCCAACACTAAGAGCCTGTTCAGTTTAGGGCCTTCCACTCTGGGCATTGCTTGGAATTGGGAATTTCTACTCATCCCTGGGCTTTAGGTTCTTGGGGGCATTGTTCCAGTCTAGACTGGCAGCTTCCTGAACAGATGGGGCCTGGGGTCCTTCTGGGGACTGTTTCTCTCAAGTAACACAGAAACGGGAGCCTCTCTGGGCCTAGGCTGGAGATGGGATTATTCCTCCCTGATAACAGGGTTCACCTGTCCATGCCCGGGCTTCAGAAGGATGGGAGAGCAAGTACAGAAACCCAGACCCAGCTGGAAAGGGGCAGTTTGATGGTCACCTGCACAGAAAGTTTTTTTTTTTTTTTCTGATTTATTTGTGTGTGATATTTGTTAAGCGCTTATGATATGCCACAGACACTGTACCAAGTACCAGGGAAGATACAAGCTAATCAGGTTGGACACAGTCCATGACCTACATGGGGCTCACAGTCTTAATCCCATTTCACAGATGAGGTAACTGAGGCCCAGAGAAGGCAAGTGACTTGTCCATGGTCACTTAGCAGGCAAGTGGCAGAGCCAGGATTAAATCCCTGGTCCTTCTGACTCCCAGTCCAGTGCTCTAACCACTAGGCCATGCTGCTTCTCAGTAGTTTCTTGTTGGCAGCTGGGGCATTTCTGAGAGGGGCGGGCTATGGCCTGGGAGTGGAAGGGAGAGAAAGAGAGAGGTAAAGGGAGTGGTGGGTGGCGGACAGCAGACGGTGGGTGGTGGGACCCACCTCCTTCCTCCCACTGTCTCTTCCTCCCGCCCTCTCTACCTCTTTTCCACTCTGCTTCCCTGTCTCCCTCCCTCCTCTTTTCTCTCCTTCATTCTCTCCCTCCCTGTCTCCTTTCCTTCTACCCTTATTCCCTCCCTCTCTCGCTCATTCCCTTTTTTCCTTCTTCCTCTCCACACGCACACACCCACACCCATTTTCCCACATATGCATGGTAGGCGACCATAGACCAGGAGATAGTGCTGCATTTGGAAGCCAGCTGAGGAAGTCCATCCCAGCTTAGCTCTCCGGAGACAGCTCTGGGGAACTCTCCACCAATGCTGTCCTCCAGGAAGAGTGAATCCAGAGAGGGCAAGCTGAGAGAAATTTGGTCAGAGGCCCAGGATCCTGGGCAGACCACTTGCCCTACAGCCAAAAGGTTATGGGACCACTGCCCCCTGGCACCATGGCTAGCTGATTGCTCCAATAGCCCAGTCCACCCTGGCCTGGTGGGGTGCCCACTCTCCAGTTCCCTTGGTGACCCGACCACGCCCACCCCCAAACCCCAGAGGTCGGGGTCGTCACTCTCACTCATCACCATTCACCCCCAGCCCAATCAAAGCAGAAAATTGGGGCCTCGGTCTCCCTCCTCACAGAAGGCCGCGTCGATATGCGTAAGTAGCCATGTGCTTCTCTGCATTAGTGTCATTTGAGCCAAAAACCCATTTTAATTTGGATTCTGTTCTCCTCTCTCCACATCAGCCTGTTTCGGGACCAGAGTCGGGCTTCCCTTGCTGTTGCAATAAGGAGATTACTGCAGCCTGGGGTAAGTGTGCTGTGCTCCTTGCTTCTGCTGACCGCCGGCTTCCAAATAATTAGTGTGAGCAGAAGGACGGGGAGCCACTAATGGAATGGCAGGATTAATGTCATGTAATACTTTAATTCTTATTATGTCCAACTTCAATCGAGACTTCTAATCTATCAGATTCCTTCCTAATCAGAAACTCGGAAACTTCTTCCACTTGGCCTTCTGATAAGGAACACAGGGGGGAGTAAAATAAATGAAACCACTTCAAAGATAGGGGAGATTATTCCTATCAAAGCTTTCTCGAGTATTTTCCTTTGATAACAATGTCTCCATGTGAAAGGAAAAACGCCCTATTGGACGTTTGCAGGCCGGCTTCTGTCCTCCGTAATCCCTCCACTGGTAACCTTGGGCACACGTGGGTGTTTGTGTGTTTTGTTTGTTGGACAAGAAAGATTCTTTCTTCTTGCTTCCAGTGCCTTTCCCCGACCAGCAAACTTTAGCCTCTGCCAACAGGAACCGGCAGTCCATCATGACCCCGGCATTCTTCTCCGGAGGAGCCGGGACCCGCTGTAAGCTCATTGTGGGCAGGGAATGTGTCTATTTATTGTTATAGTGTACTCTCCCAAGCACTTAGTACAGTGCTTTAAGCACTACATATATATAATTAAATGAATGAATTAATTAACCTATATTGGCAGCAAGAAAACACGGTCAGGACTCAAATGGAGAAGCAAGTCCTCTGAGGGTGGGATGCTCTTGTGAGGCACAAGAAGGTAAAATAGACCAGCAGTGCTCCCTCATCAGTGCTCCCACAGCAGTGCTCCACAGCGCTATTCCGGCCTGAGGATAGTTCAGCGGAAATCTGCGGGCAGTGGGTGGAGTGAGAATGGTAATCACTCACCGCTACCCTCAAACAAATTTGTGGTCCATCATCTGCCCCTCTGTCACACTGGCTTAGCCTCTCCTGTCTTCCTGATCCTTGCCAAACGGGAGGCTTGTACCTGTTGGCTGGAAGGCCCTCACCTTTCAATCAATCATATTTATTAAGCCCTTACTGTGTGCAGAGCACTGTACTAAGTGCTTGGGAGAGTACAGTATAACAGAGTTGGTTGATATGTTCTGTGTCCACAACAAAGTTACAGTCTAGAGGGGCTAGACTGTAGCTCTTTCCTTTACCACACCATGGGGAGTTTCTGAGACTGCTAGATTGCTTCCTCCCAAGAGCTCCCCACACCTAGCAGTCACCCCCGTCTCTCTGCTCTCACCTCACCTGTCTGCCCCGATCTATTTTGATATCTTTAATTTTGTGACTCTACTGTGGTGGCCACTCCCCAAGCCCTTCCAGCCTGGTAATCCCAGGGCTGTAAAGTCGGGAGGCTGAGACCAGACCAGGGGAAGAAAATGACGGTTGAGGAAGAGAAGGAGAAGGAGGAGGACAAGTGGCATGACCTAGTGGGGAGAGCACAGACCTGAGAGTCAGAAGGACCTGGGTTCTAATCCCGGCTCTACCAGTTGTATGCTGTATGACTTTAGGCAAGTCATTTCGCTTCTTTGTACCTCAACTACCTGATTTGTAAAATGGGGATTAAGACTGTGAGCCCTATGTGGGCCAGGGACTGTGTCCAGCCTGATTAGCTTGTTGCTACCCCAGTGCTTAATACAGTACCTGGTACATAGGAAGCAATTAACAAATACCACACATTATTATTATTATTAGGAGGAGGAGGAGCAGACAGAGGCAGGAGAGGATGAGGAAGGTGAGAGGAGGGCTGTAGGACTTGAGTAAGAGGGCATTCAGCTTAGAAGGTACGAGATCAAGGTACGAGATCATTCCCTGCCCCTCCCCTTTCTCCTTCACCTTTGCTGCCCCTTTTCTCGCTCCCCTCAGTTCATCACATCTGGCCTGGCCTTGGTCAGGAGCTACTAGCTGGGGAAGGACTCGAGGGCTACTTCTTGGTGGAACCGAGAGGTTGCTAACCAGGGTGGACATAGCTGGGGAAGGGAGTTGAGGATTTGAGCTTTGCTGGGTCTTGAGTCGTTGATACGAGACCTGTTGGGAGCCTATATTTCCCCCATCCTGGGGCAAGCAGTGCCAGACAGCCTCAGGGACACTCGGGGAAATGGGCCCTGGATTTATGTTGTATTTTCCCAAGCATCCAGTGCAGAGCACTGCACCTGGTGGGTACTCAGTGCATAGCCTCACTGCTCCAAACCGCTACCCTGCTAATTCAAGCTCTCATCCTATCCCGTCTGGACTACTGCACTAGCCTTTTCTCTGATCTCCCATCCTCGTGTCTCTCTCCACTTCAATCCATACTTCATGCTGCTGCCCGGATTATCTTTGTCCAGAAACGCTCTGGACATATTACTCCCCTCCTCAAAAACCTCCAATGGCTACCGATCAATCTGCGCATCAGGCAGAAACTCCTCACCCTGGGCTTCAAGGCTCTCCATCACCTCGCCCCCTCCTACCTCACCTCCCTTCTGTCCTTCTCCAGCCCAGCCCGCACCCTCCGCTCCTCCACCACTAATCTCCTCACTGTACCTCGCTCTCGCCTGTCCCGCCATTGACCCCTGGCCCACGTCATCCCCCGGGCCTGGAATGCCCTCCCTCTGCCCATCCGCCAAGCTAGCTCTCTTCCTCCCTTCCAGGCCCTGCTGAGAGCTCACCTCCTCCAGGAGGCCTTCCCAGACTGAGCCCCTTCTTTCCTCTCCCCCTCGTCCCCCTCTCCATCCCCCCGTCTTACCTCCTTCCCTTCCCCACAGCACCTGTATATATGTATATATGGTTGTACATATTTATTACTCTATTTATTTATTTATTTTACTTGTACATTTCTATCCTACTTATTTTATTTTGTTGGTATGTTTGGTTCTGTTCTCTGTCTCCCCCTTTTAGACTGTGAGCCCACTGTTGGGTAGGGACTGTCTCTATGTGATGCCAATTTGTACTTCCCAAGCGCTTAGTACAGTGCTCTGCACATAGTAAGCGCTCAATAAATACGATTGATTGATTGATTGATTGATTGATTGCTCCTCCTAGAACAGGGTGAGTCAACAGACCCATGGAGAGGATTTACAAACAGTGGGAGCAGGAGGGAGACTTGAGGGCTCTAACAGGCAGCAACCCAAATCCCTCACCATGAAATTAGCCACCTGAGGAGTAGAAAGGACATGTCAGCATGTCCCTGGGCAGAGGGTGGGAATACAATGCAGAATATGATGATTATGATATGATATAATATGAGAATGATAAGTGCTTAGTATATTGCTCTGCATACAGTAAGCACTCAATAAATATGATTGAATGAGGATATGATGAGAAGCACTGTGGTCTACTGAAAAGAGCACAGGCCTGGGAGTCAGAGGACCTGGGTTCTAATCCTGACTTCACCACCACTTGACTGCTGTGTGTCCTTGGACAAGTCACTTAACTTCTGTTCCTCGTTACCTCAACTTTAAAATGGAGATTAATACTGTAAGTCCTGTGTGGGACCGGGACTGTGTCCAACTCAGTTGTCTTGTATCTACCCCAGTTCTTAGTACTGGGCCACAGTGGGGTGGGGGTGCTCCACCCAGCAGGAGGGGCAGGAGGGCATTCCTGGGTAGGGAGTGGGGGCTTTGGCTCCGAGTCATCCCCAGCAGGGGTTGAGACTTCCTCTCTGGGGGACCTGTTTGGGAAAACAGTCCTTGCCAAGTGCTGGAAAATGCACCCGGATCGCAGCTTAGAATGCCCGGGAGGCGACCGACTTGTGGAGCGATTCAGTAGCCTCTGGGAAATCTCAGAAAAGCCAAAGCCGCCGCTCCCCTGCTGAGACCATGGATTATATCCTGTTTCACGTTAGAGCAAATTTTCCTGGCTAAGTTTGAAAACCTCCTGAAAACAGCAATTAATAATGGAAAAGCCTGACAGAACCCTAAGTGGAGTGGCACAGGCGGTGCTGCTATAATTATGTGTCTTGTGCACCGCGTGGACACGTAAACACATGGTAAAAGTACAGTGTGTGTGTGTGTGTGTGTCTTCTTCTCTCCCTCATCCCTAACTGTTTTGTCGAGGAGGGAGAGAAAATGGGAAAATCTAAGAAACTGAACACACACACACACCTGACCAGGCTACAGGCTGCTCTTCTCTGGCATAGGATTGTCACCATCCAGAGTGTCCCCTTTGCGTATGGAGGGCAGGTATGTGTATGTGTGTGTTTGTGTATGTGAAGATTGAGCAGTTTGAGGTGCAAGTCCTGAGTGTCCATATTCTCAAGTCTAGTGCATTCATAAATTCAGTTGCATTTATTGAGCACTTACTGTGTGCAAAGCACTGTACTAAGTATGTGGGAGAGTACAATACAACAAACAGACACCGTCCCTACCCATAACGAGCTCACAGTCTAGAGGGGGAGACAGACATTAATATACATAAATAAATTACAGATATTCATTCATTTCATTCATTCATTCAATTGTATTTATTGATCGCTTACTGTGTGCAGAGCACTGTACTAAGCACTTGGGAAGTCCAAGTTGGCAACATATAGAGACAGTCCCTACCCAACAGCTGGCTCACAGTCTAGAAGGGGAAGACAGACAACAAAACAAAACATATTAACAAAATAAAATAAGTAGAATATGTACAAGTAAAATAAATAGAGTAATAAATATGTACAAACATATATACATACATATGTGCTGTGGGGATGGGAGGGACGGTGAATGAAGGGAGCAAGTCCACCATCTGCACAGAAATTTCCCAGCTCTGCAGATCTAGGAGCATCTGTGTCCTGACCCAAGTAGACGCCTTAACTCTCCCCCAAACAAAAATACGTACACACAGACACACACACACCCAAACATGCATGTGCCCAGAGGCACAGGCCTGCTCACCTAAATCAATCAAATCAATCAATCAATCAATGGTATTTATTGTGCACCTACTTTGTGCAGAGCACTGCACTAAACACTTGGAAGAGTACAGTAAAATCCCATCTTATTCACCACCTCCTTCCCTGATCAACTGTAGTACCCCAAATCTGACAAACCCTTAGTCCCCTCCTCTCTTGCACCCACGTATTGATATATTGATGTTAATCCTCAGCACTTGGAACATCTGCCTATTCAGTATTTCTACATCTATCTGCCCCAGCAGAGTAGAATCATCCTACATTTCTAGAGCTTCTGTTGTACTTCCAAGTGTTCAGTTCAGCGCACTACACTCTGTTGGTGCTCAATAAATGCCATTGCTACAGCTACTACTTCGGAGACTCAGTGCAACGTTGGGAGAGAGGAGGTGGAAGCCAAGACCACCCCCCACATACCCATCCTCCCACCATGGCAACCCCAAGACTGTTCCTCAAACACCAACTTAATTCTTTACGAAAGAAGAAAAAAATCCCTCTGGTGGCAAACAGTGAAGCAGCATGGCCTAATGAGAAGATCACGTCAGGAGTCAGAGGACCTGCATTCTCTTTTGGGCTCAGCCGTTTGCCTGCTGTGTGATTTTGGGCAAGTCACTTCACTTCCCAGGGCCTCAGTTTCTTCATCTGTAAATTGGGGATTTAATACCTTTTCTCCCTCCTACTTAAACTATGAGCCCTGAGAGGGACAGGGACTGTGTCTGAACTGAGTAACTTATATCTTCCCCAGTGTTTAGTATAGTACTTGACACTTTACAAGTACCCTAATTATTATAAGCCTGAGGACACAGTAGTTGGCCCTCATTCTAGTGGCCTCATTCAGTCCCTACTTCACTCTGCTGCCTGGGTCATTTTTCCACACAAATATTCAGTCTATGTTTTCCCACTCCTCAAGAACCCCTAATGGTTGCCCATCCACCCCTGTGTTAAACAGAAACTCCTTACCATCATCTATAAAGCATTGAATCACCTTGCCCCCTCCTACCTCATCTTACTGCTCTCCTAATACAAACCCACCCTCATACTTAGCTCCTTTAATGCCAGCCTACTCACTGTACCATGATCTCCTCCAACTCTCCACTGACCTCTCAGCCATATTCTGCCTCTGGCCTGGAATGCCCTCCCCTCTTCATGTCCGATGTACGATCGATCACTTTCCCCACCTTCAAAGCCTTTTTGAAGGCACATCTCCTGCAAGAGGACTTCCCTGACTAAGCCCTCGTTTCCTCTTTTCCCACTCCTTTCTGCATTGCCCTGATCTACTCCTTTTAGTCACCCCGCACCCACAACCCCACAGCATGCATGTATCCACAATTTATTTATTTATGTTAAAGTCTGTTTAACTGTCAAGACTGTAAGCTTGTTGTGTATAGGGAATGTGTCTGTTATATTGTTGTGTTGTACTCTCCCAAGTGCTTAGTACAGTGTTCTGTACACAATAAATGTTCAATAAACGTTCAGTAACTATGATTGATTGAAGCATGTGAGGCTCTAAGGAGCAGCTCTGCCATGATGGTGACCATTGCGATCGGTCTCAGTGAATTGGGAACCAAGACCCCGGAGCCTTGTATCTGACAGTGGTGATAGAAAAGGGCTTAGAATGGTGAGGAAGTCTGAGCCCTCCTGAATCTCTCTGTAAGGTATTGACAAGTGTATCCTAGAGCAGGGCTTTATGGCCCAATTTCACACACAGAAGACTTTCAGAGTAAAATAACATTGGTAGGTGATACTCATTCAGTTTAGGAAGTAGTCGATCAATCAATCAATCAGTCATATTTATTGAGCACTTACTGTGTGCAGAGCACTGTACTAAATGGTTGGGAGAGTTCAGTGTAACTGAGTTGGTAGAAATGTTCTCTGCCCATAAGGAGCTGTCCATAGGAGTGCTCTTTCCACTGGGCCTCGCTGCTTCCCTGCCCAGAAGCAGCGTGTCCTAGTAGACAGGCACAGGCCTGGATGTCAGAGGACCTGGGTTCTAATTCGACTCCTAACTTGTTGGCTGTGTGACCTTGGAGCAAGTCACTGCAGTTCTCCGGGCCTCAGTTACCTCATCTGTAAAATGGGGACTAAAACTGTGAGCCCCATATGAGACAAATGCCATTTTAAAAAAAAGAGCTTTGAATCCAGAAGGGAATTCATTGAGCATCCGCCGGTACATTGTACCATACTAAGTGCTTGGTAAGTACAAGGCAGAAAATGACATTCTTCCCCTGCATGGAACCTTATACTCCAATTTGGAGGGGAATGGTTAGCTCCTAAATCCATACCCCAAAAGACACTTGGTCTCCCCACACTGTACTTATATAAAGATCAATCGATGACATTTATTGAGCATTTACTGTATACATAGCACTGTACTAAGTGCTTGGAAGAGTACAATAGAGTAGATAGACCCATCCTTTCATTTGGCTGCTTCCCTTGCCTGTCATTTATTTTAATGTCTGTCTCCTCTACTTGATTTTAAGTACCCCAAGGGCAGGGATTGTTTCTGTTCACTCTGTTGTATCATCCTCTCCCAAGCACTTAGTCAAGCCCTGCACACTGAAAGTGCTCAATAAATACCACTGACTGCCTGGCAGTTTAGAGCTGGGGTGGGGGAGGTGTGTGTGTGTGTGTGTGTGTGTGTGTGTGTGTGTGTGTGTGTGAGTGTGTGTGTGAGTGAGTGTGTGTGTGTGTGACCAGTACCTATTTATTGAGCATCCATAGGGCACATGGCACTATTTTGATTGTGCTCGCACCAAAGTGAGGCAGTGGGCAGCATGTGCCATCTCACAGCCTGGTGGTCCACTCTCAATGGTTGACACATGGTTCAGGGTGGCAGTGGCGGGGGCTTCTGCACGGGACCCTGTCCCCACCAGCCAAGGCAGGCCATGCGGGGTCGCCTCCCCGGGCTCACACGTGCACGTTCCCATCTTGTCTCTGCAGGGACGAGCCTTCGTGCTGGCGCCGCGCCGAGGGGACACCCTGGACCAGTTCTGTGGCCTGGCCGAGAAGGTCGGCCTGATCCTGCAAAGACATGAGAACTACGACCCGCATATCTCCACTGTCCATGCCGAGGTCAGTCCCCGCCGGGTCAGCAACCACCCCTCCAAGAGGATCTGGCCTCTTCCGGGGGAGTGCTCTGGAGGGTCAGGTCCCAGGGTGGGGTCCTGGTGGCTCCGGCTGGCCAACTGCCCAAGTGGCCAAGCTGGCTTTCCCCCTGGCCGACCCACAGTGGTCCCTATGGCCATTCCACCTGTCCTTTCTGTTCACCCGCCTAATCTCTCTGTTCAGCAAGAACACACTAGTTACCCCCCAGCAGAGGCAGACTAGCCCCGGAAGAAGTGAGCGGTCAGCCCGCGTTTCTGTTTTAATGAAAACCCTAGAGCTTGTAAGGAGGTTAAATGCTTAGCTGCGCCACAATAAATAGAAGGTGAATGTCTAATTGTATCATATCAAACCTTAAATCCTTATCTCCCCTTGCTTTGTGGCTGGGTCAGCCGGGGGTTGCAAGCGGCTAAATCTCATCCTGAATTTCACAGTTGTGGGGTTAGGCGGCAGATCGAGCCACTACAAGATTTAGGTCAAAAGCACTTATCTGGGAGAGATTTCTAAGCTTGCTTACATAAAGCCTCTGCTAGCTGTCTTTTCAGTGCTTTATAGGTGCAGGGGAGCCTCAGGATTTGAGAGGAAGGGGGCTCGCAGAAAACTTTTGTGGGGGCCTCCTGTTTATTAAAATTCTCTCCTTGCCTCTTGGGGTAAATTTATTCCCATAGCTGGTCTGGGAGCGCTGGTCTGAGAGCTCTGGTCTGGGGCAGAGTCTGGGGGCTCCCATCTGGGGAGTCCTGGCTGGGTTCTCTGGTCCAGGGGCTCTGTTTAGGATTTCTGGCCTTGGGGGCTCCAGTCTAGGGGAGGCCTGGGGGTGCCAGTCTGGGAATCTCTGGTCTGGGGGCTCCAGCTGGGGAAAGGTCTGGGGGTTCCAATTTGGGAATTCCAGTCTGGGGGCTCTGACCTGGGACATTGGTCTGGAATAACAGGTCTGGGGGCTCTGCTCCAGGGGTCCTGCGGGCTCTGACCTGGAGGCCCTAGTCTGGGGCCTCCAATCTGGGGTCTCTGGTCAGGTATCTCCTGTTTCAGTGCTCTGGTCTGGGGTCTCTGGTCCCTTGGCATGTGCCATTAACTCTTTAGGACCAATGGCATCTCACTTGGACCCACTTCCTGGACCACTGGTCCCTCTTAAGGCCTGAAAGAGCCCCCCCCCCCCCAAAAAAAAAATAAAGAAGCAACATGTCAGAAAGCAAAAAAAAAAAAAACCCTCTTCCATGCCAAATTCAATGGCCTCTATTCCATCCTAGTACTCCTCAACTTCTCAGCTGCCTTTAACACTGTGGAACACCCCCATCTCCTGGAAACACTGTCTTACCTTGGCTTCAGTGACACTCTTCTCTTCTGGTTCTCCTTCTATCTCTGTGGCAGCTCATTCTCAGGCTCATTTGCGGGCTCCTTGTCTGCCTCCCACACCTCTAATTGTGGGAGTCCCTCAGGGCTCAGTTCTGGTTCCTCTTCTGTTCTGCATGTACATCCACTCCCTTGGAGACCTCATTCACTATTCACTCTCACGGCTTCAACTACCATCGCTATGTGGATGATTCCCAAATCTACAACTCCAGCCCTGACCTCGCTCCTTCTCTGCAGTTTTGCATATCCTCCTGCATTCAGGACATCTGTATTCATATTTCACAGCGACTTCTCAAAGTGTCCTAAACAGAACTCCACATCTTCTCACCCGAAACCCGTCCTCCCCAAGACTTTCCTATCACTGTAGACAGCACCACCATTCTCCCTGTCTCACAAGCCCATGAACTAGACATTATCTTCAACTCATTTCTCTTGTTCAAACCACATACTCATATTGTCACCAAATCCTGTCAGTTCTACTTTCACATTTCCAGAATCTACCCCTTCCTGTCCATCCAAACAGCCACTATGCTGATCCAAGCACTTATCATACCCTGCCTAGACTACTGCATCAACCTCCACACTGTCGTCCCTGCCGCCTGTCTTTTCTTTCTCCATTCCATACTTCACTCTGCTACTTGGATCATTTTTCTAAAAAGAACTAGTTCTGTCTCCCCACTCCCCCAAAACCTCCATCCACGTCCGCATCAAACAGAAACTCCCCAATATTGGCTTTGTGGGCAGGGAACGTGTTTACCAACTCTGTTATACCATGCTTTTCCAAGTGCTTAGTATGGTGCTCTGCACATAGTAAGTGCTCAGTAAATTTGATTGGTTTATTGACTGATTGGCTTTAAAGTGCTCATTCAGCTACCTGCCTCCTATCTTATCTCCCTGATCTCCTATTACTACCCAATCTGTACAGTTTGCTCCTCTAAAACCAACCGACTCTCTGCACCTCCATCTTGTCTATCTCACCGCCGACCCCTTGTCCGTGTCCCCGCACTGGTCTGCCACCCCTCCTCCCTTCATATACAACAGACCACTGCTTTCCCCACCTTCAAAGCCCTACTAAAATCACATCTCCCTCAAGAAGCCTTCCATGACTAAGCCTTCATTTCCCCTCTTCTTCCTCCCTTCTGCATTGCCTATGCACTTGGATCTGTACCCCTTATGCTCTTCATATTCACCCCCCACCCCAGCTCCACAACATTTATGCAGTCTCCTTCTCTAGACTGCAAGCTCCTTGTGGGCAGGAATTCTGTCTACCAACTCTATTGTATTGTTTTCTCCCAAGTGCTAGATAAAGTGCTCAACACAAATAAGCACTCAATAAATACAAAGGGCAGTGGAGCAGATGAGGCAATGGAGTGGGTGAGGGGGAAATTGAGAGGATGGGTCAATGGAGCAGGTGAAACAATGGAGTGGAGCATTTGAGAGTGGAGGGCAAGGGAGCAAATGAGGCGATGGAGGGGATGGCATGATGGGGAAAGGGACACCTTGTCTGCACTGGGGTGTGGGTAACTCCCCTTCTCTCTCCCCTTCTCACCCTTGTCCACTTGAACCTCGGTCCAAAGCTCGCCCATCTTCCCTGGAAGCGGAGGTGCAGCATTTTCCTCCAGGCTCAATGTTATCCTCTTACCCCCACTGTTTGGGAATACAGCGGAACCAGCTGGAGTACTGTAAGACGCCTGATAATGCGGCTATTTTCTGCTGTCCCGTCTTAATCTTGTTACACAAATGGCTGTGAAGAGATTCATGAATTTTAATTTTGCCCTCCGTTTTAGAGCCCATGTCAGTCTTCTACAGCTGCCTTTGGAGTGGGGACAGAGGCTGGAGTTGGAGCTAAACAGGAGATGGGGCTGGGGGTTCAGCTGGAACTGAGCAGGGGGACTGGTGAGCAGGAGCTGGGGAAGGGGCTAGGGGCTGAGCTGGGGGCTGGGTCTGGGGCTAGGAGCTTAGCTGGGGCCAAGCTGGGACAGGGGGCTTCCTCTCCCCCGCCCCAAGGTGCAGTCTTGGCCGGGTAAGGGGTTGGAAAGCCCCTGGAGAACAGCTGATTGAGGTAGCCATCCTTGGGGCTGGCTGGTAATAGTAATAATAATAATAATAATAGTATTTGTTAAGTGCTTACTATGTGCCAAGCTCTGTTCTAAGCACTGGGGTAGATGCAAGATAATCAGGTTGTTCCACGTGAGGCTCACCATCTTAATCTCCATTTTACAGATGAGGTAACTGAGGCACAGAGAAGTTAAGTGGCTTGCCCAAGGTCACACAGCAGACAAGTGGCAGAGTCAGGATTAGAACCCATGTCCTCTGACTCCCAAGCCCGTGCTCTTTCCACTAAACCACACTGGTATAGAATGTGAGTTTGTTTCTAGACTGTAAGATCATTGTGGGCAGGGAGTATGTCTATTTATTGTTATATTGTACTCTCCCAAGTGCTAAGTACAGTGCTGTGCACCCAGTAAGAGTTCAATAAATGCAATTGAATGAATGAATGAATGAATGAATGAATGAATGGTTGCTGTTGGCTTCACTCATTCCCACCCCGCACCGCCTGGCACAGTGTGAGTGGGGTACCTCTGCCAGGTGCCCCCAATAATCAGAGCAGGTCTTGGGGGTTGGGGGTCGATTCACCTGGGGCTGGAGGGGAGGGGAAGTCCAGAGGTTCTAGGGATGGCGGGAGTCAGTATGCACCCTTGCAATGGGCCCGGAAGTCTTGGGAGCCCTGCAGGGCTCTCACTACCCAGAACTGGCTCTGGGGAGGTGGTGATTGAAAGGTGGACAGGCAGACCCGTCAACCACAGTGCAGCAAACACCCCGTGGCTGGAAAGAGGGTGAGTGGAGAAGCAGCTGGAGAACCGAGCTGTCCTGGGCCTGTTATCCAGCAGAGGCCTGAGCTCCTCCTTCCCTGGCAGAGGCTGGGCTCCCCATCTCCCAACGACACCTGGCCCCAAGAAGCAGAATGGCCTAGAGGCTAAAGCATGGGCCTGAGGCTCTGAGGACCTGGGTTTTAATTTCAGCTCTGCCACCTGTTTACTATGTGACCTTCATGTCTCTGGGCCTCAGTTACCTCATCTGTAAAATGGGGATTAACACTGTGGGCCCCACGTGGAACATGGACTGTGTCCAATGTGATTAGCTTGTATCTACCCCCAGCACTCAGCACAGTGCCTAGAATATAGTAAGCGCTGGACAAATACCATTATTTTTTTTTTAAAGCCAGTTAGAGCCACCAGCTCCCTGGTCATCATCACCATGGGAAAGAACAGGGCACTGGAAGGTGAAGCAGTGTGGCTAAAAAAGCAGCGTGGTTTAGTGGAACGAGAGCGGGCTTGGGTGTCAGAGGTTGTGGGTTCTAGTTCCAGCTCCGCCACTTGTCTGCTGTGTGACCTTGGGCAAGCCACTTAACTTCTCTGTGCCTCAGTTACCTCATCTGTAAAATGGGGATTAAGACTGTCAGCCCCATGTGGGAACACCTGATTACCTTGTATCTACCCCAGTGCTTAGAACTGTTTTTGACTCATAGTAAGCCCTTAAAAAATACCATAATTATTATATTCAGAACAGCCTGAGCCCCTCAGGTCCATTTTTGGGATGTCCTGGGCCCCTCCACACCCACCACTTAATGTTCCCAGTGTTCCACTTGCCATTGATTCATTCAATCATATTTATTGAGCGCTTATTGTGTGCAGAGCACTGTACTAAGCACTTGGGAAGTCCAAGTTGGCAACATCTAGAGACGGTCCCTACCCGACAGCGGGCTCACAGTCTAGCAGGGGGAGACAGACAACAAAACAAGACATAGTAACAAAATAAAATAGAATAGTAAATATGTACAAGTAAAATAGAGTAATAAATATGTACAAACATTGAATATGAATATTCAATCGTATTTATTGAGCGCTTACTGTGTGCACAGCACTGTACTAAGTGCTTGGGAAGTACAAGTTGGCAACATCTAGAGACGGTCCCTTTGGAGGGTCCTGGGAATGGATGATTGAAAATCCAAAGTGAACGATTTTATAATGGATCCAAAGAAGTCAGCACTGCAGGACTAAGCACTTTCCCAACCGCTCATAATTATAACCAGTGTGTAGAAAGTAGGGAGCCCATGCAATTAGAACAGGCATAGACAATGTATAGAGCCCATGTGTTTATAACAGATTTTTAGAATGCATAGAGCTCTTGCAATTATCAGAGATTTATAGAATGTATAAACCCATGCAATTATAGTGGATGTATAGAATATATAGATTCCCACATAGCTAATGAATATGTGGAATGTATAGAACCCATACAACTATATTGTATGGACCTCGTTCAATTTTAACTGATGTGTAGAATGTATAGAATCCCTGCAGTTATAAAGGGCATTTAAATGAGAGCCTGGACTTGGGAGTCAGAGGACCTGGGTTCTAATCTCAGCTCCACCACTCGCTGCTGGGTGACCTTGGGCAAGTAATTAACTTCTCAGTGCCTCAGTTACCTCATCTATAAAGTGGGGATTCAATCCTACTCTCTCCTACTTAGACTTTAAGTCCCAAATGGAACAGTGACTGTATCTGGCCTGATTATATTATATCTACCCCAGTGCTTAGTTCAGTGCTTGGCACATAGTAAACAGTTAACATGTACCATTAAAATATCTATATTATATGAAGATATAGGTATATAAAATGGACATGTAGGATGTAGAGAGCCCCAGGCCACACAGCTCCTGAAGTGAACATTGCTGTGCCAACATTCCGGCTGGTGAGGAAATGGGAGGTTGAGATTTTTCAATCTGGTTTTGAGGCTGAAAAACAGTGCTGCTTAATGGAGTGATCCCAGGCCTGGATGTCAGAAGGACCAAAGTTCTAATTCATTCATTCATTCATTCATTCATTCAATCGTATTTATTGAGCGCTTACTGTGTGCAGAGCACTGTACTAAGCTCTTGGGAAGTATAAGTTCCAGCTCCACCACTTGTCTGCTGTGTGACCTTGGGCAAATCATTTCACTTCCCTGTGCCTCAGTTCCCTCATCTGTAAAATGAGGGGGTCCCATATGGCCATGGACTGTGTCCAACCTGATTAGCTTGGAGCTATCCCAGTGCTTAGTACAGTGTCTGACACATAGTAAGCGCTTAACAAATGCCATTTTAAAAAGAGTATTGGCTTTATTTCTGGAAGGCTGGCATAGCCTTCCTGCGCCTGGGGGGTGCTGCCCCCCAACTCCTGGGAGAGAGCAGCCTGGCCTCTGAGGGGCCCACGGTTCTGAGGGACATTCCCTGGGGGTGCAGCCACTCACTCCAGCTGTCCAAAGATCCATGCTCTGCCAAGCCCTCCAAGCAGCAGGGGCTGTGGGGATCATTCATTCAATTGTATTTACTGAGCACTCACTGTGTGCAGAACACTGTATCCTGACTGTCGGCCATGGGGCTCCTGATGACTGTGGGGCTCCTGATGGCCTGAGAGCTCCTAATAAAAATCATAATAATTGTGGTATTTGTTGTGTGTCAATACAAGCAAATCGTGTTGAACACAGTCCCTGTCCTGCATGGGGCTCACAGTGTTAATCCTCATTTTACAGATGAGGTAACTGAGCCCCAGGGAAGTGTAGTGACTTGCCCAACACCACACAGCAGACAAATGGTGGAGCTGGGATTAGAACCCATGACTTTCTGATTCCCAGGCCTGTGCTCTATCCACTACACCATTAGAGAACTGGGCCCTGTCTGCCCTCAAGTGTGCCCACAGGTGGCTTCACTCTTCCCCTCCAGACTGTAAGCTCTGTAACCTGTGCTATGCGGCTTCTTTGGCCTTGGGGCAACTGATGGCCATGGGCTCCTGTTGAGCCTGGCATTCCTGACGGCCCCTAGGCTCATGACGGCCACAGGCTCCTCACAGCCATGGGGCTCCTCACAGCCATGGGGCTCCTGACGGTCATGGGCTCCTGATAGGCATGGGACTGAAGGACCCAGGGGCCCAGGTCCGTGGCAGTGTCACTCGAGGGGCTCACATTAGGCTTACTGGGCAGCTGATGAGTGCAGCCGTTGGGAGCACAGAGTCGACTCCAGTGGTGCAAGCCACAGCAGCTGGGGCACCGGGCATCCATGACCCGCTGCCATGAAAGAGATGGGCTGGGAACTGAGAAGCAGGCCCCGTCCAGGTTGGGGGGTGGGGGGGAATCTTTGCCTCATCTCTGCCACAAGCCATGCCCGCCAAAAATGGCCCATCGGCCTCCCCTGACTTTTCCATTCTTGTTTCTTTTTCCAGCTGAAGGCCGGATGCCGGGGCATCTACGAGGAAAACCTCCACTATCCACTTCTCTTGCTTTTAACCAAGCCGGATTAGGGACACCAAAGAGCGAGAGGAGGTAGGAAAACAGCTGAGTGGATCGGGAGGGGGTTTGTATGCCCCTGAGGAGATGCACCTGGTGAGGAGAGTCCCCACCGGCCCACTGACCACCGACCGACGCGCTGACCGCAGGAAGCCCTGGGCCTCTCACTGTCATCGCCTCTGTGGACATTGTTCTACTGTCACGATTCTCCCCCTCCCTGGCCACATCGCCAGACCCTGCGACCCCTCCCCTAAACTCCCCAGGCACAACCTGGTCTTCCCACCAGCCTTCCTAGGACAAGCAGCACTTCCTGCTCCCATTGGCTTTGTTTGCATTTAAAAACTCCTCAGGGGCCTCCGTTCTCTGTTCCCCAAATGCTTTCGCTGGTGGGTGGATTTGGTTTTATTTTCACGTTTTACATTTGTCTGTTTCCTGAGATCTGGAAAGCCGCCAACATCAGACAGCCCTCTCCCTCCCTGTCCACCCCCACTGGAGAAGTGTGTCTGTCTGTCTGCCTATCCCTAACCACTTCAAATGTGGCCGATTAAACCTACTGGAGGCAGAGCTCGACCCTCGTCCCAGCAGCGGCGGCGGGGCTTTCCGAGGACGGGAAAGAAATGACTCCCTCAGACAAAAGCCTCATAAACTGACCATTTGTCCCTCGGCCACAATACGTCCCCCCCGCCCCCAGCTCCACCTCTCCAATTATGTGTGATTAGTCTCAGTATGTTGTGTCAAGAACAGGGAGTGTGCTGAGTGCTTATTATCTGTTTAGGTCCGAGAAGAGCACATTTAGGCCCTGACTATGAATGAAAAGAGATTTTATCCGGCCTAAAATCGAGCCTCAACTGCTCTCCAGCCCCGTGACCACCAGCCCCCAGCCCAAGAAATTCTCAGCAACCGGGGACTCCACCGCATTGCAGAGAAAGGATTTTATAACCCCGGTCGTGCGATGATCTCATTGAAATCGAGAGAATCCAGTTGTTCACGGCGACTCGAGTGCAAAGCCAGCACCTGACAGGGCCGGCAAGGGCGGCCAAAGCAGGTTTCTCTCTGCACATTCTTCGGCAGAATGACATCCCGCTCCCCGGTCTTGCCACGTTCCCGGAATACTCAATGCATTTAGTGTGATCCCGGACATGGTGCTGCACTTGGCTTTGTGACCAAGACAGCTATGAGGCCAGGAGCATCTCGCTCTCCCTGCTTCTTCACTCTGTGCCCCATTAAACCAACTTGGCCCAAGAGAACACCCCCACTGACACCTCCCCCTCCCCACTGCTGTTTCTATTCCTCACCCAGCAAACCCCTCACCGGTGATCCTGCGCTTGTCCTGGTGCTGGGCTAAGAACACCTAGGTGGCTCCTGGAAGGTGGAGGTCAAGCCGCAGTTAGAGCACACATTTCCGCCTCACAAAAACTTGAATTGCCATGGCAAGTGACGGGCTAACATCACAATAACAGTAATTTATTCCTCTTTGGATAAAGCAGCAGTCGACTCTCAGCTTCAGATAAAGACCAGAGGCCATTTAGCTCAATGGTTCAGTAAGGGCAGCTTATTTCTGAGCCGGTTTTAGGGATTCTGCCCCGAATTAATATTTTCCCCTGTAAAAATCAGAATTGGGTGGTGGAGTAGGAAGGTTTACTGCCAAAACCTAGGGAGAAAGAGCACAAGCAATATTTCCACACTGAGTCACAGTGCAAGTCTGACACAGACAAAGGAAAGCCACCAAGCCTGTGGGGAAGGGGCTTCTCTCCCACTTCCATCCAATAGTTTGGTTGGGAGACCAGAGCTCATCCCCACATCCCCTGCACAGGGAAATCCAGGAGCTGGCAGGACCTGAGTCTGAATGCATGCCTGGCAGCCAACAAAATGCACATCTCTCTCTCTCTGGGAAGACAGGGTCTCCAGATGAGGGGCCAGCAGCCATCTGGCCAATGTCTTTTACCCTGGGTGCAGGACCACAGGAGCCTGCCAGGAAGGTGGGTAGCCTGGGCCTCCCTGGACGGCCCTAGCCAGTGGGTTGAATCTTATCGGCAAAAGTATCTGTATCGGGTGCCAAGTAAAATCCTGATGGAATTCCAGACAGTGAAAGGGCCCGTGGCCGGGCTCTCCCCAGGACCTGGGCTCAGGGAAGGGCAGGGCCGTGGTGATTGGGGTGGGGGTGTTTCGGGTGCTCCCTGGGAAGGCGAGTGGGAAGCTTGTGCCATTCTAACAGAACAGTCTACTTTTGTCATGGCCGTGGAGGGAAAGGTCAGGGGTTACACATGCAGTTGTTGGTTTCCTGTCTTCACTGGGGGATGAGAAGAAATTATTTCTGGGCATCAGGGTAGAAAGTACCAGGATGGTCAGCCTCCGTGGATGGCTCTTTGAAACCGTGAGATCTCCGCAGTCCAGGGGAACAGTGGGCAGGACAGCTGGAGTGCAGAGAAGCCCCCACTGGCTCCAAGTGCCAGCCAGGTCCGCTGCTCCAGATGAAGGCCGGGCCCTGGGCAGGGGCAATGCAGGCTCCCGCCCCTCCCAGTTTCAGCTAGGCCCTCTGCTCCCAATGAAGTTTGGGCCCTGGGCAGGAGCAGGGCAGTCTCCAACCCCTCCTTTGTCCTCCTAACCGGAATCTCCAGGAAAAAGCCAGAGGCGGAGCTACCTCCCCAAGGAACCCTTGGGGAACCCGGGCGGCGGCAGAGAAGTCGCTCGCCAGAGTTGGTTATGCCAAATGCCTTCGATTTTCAGCAAGGAGAAGGCAGCAAACGGGAACCTACGTGTTCAAAACAACCAACTGATAGGGTGATGCTATTTTGTAGAAATTGTGTATTTTGTTAATTCTTGCACTGAGGTGAAAACACAGCGGCCATTAAGGAAGGGTAATTTCCAGGATGGGTTTTCAGGTAAAAATTGTCGGGCCGTGAAAGCCCTCCAGGTCCATTGCATGGGCGCATTGGAGGGGAGTTGGCTTCCCCTCAGGGCCGGGTGGGGGCGGGCCGGGTCCTGCAGAGGGAGGACTTGTTGAATCGGACTGGACGATCTAGCAGTTGAGCTGGTGAATAGAAGGATTAGCCCCCTCCCGAGCCCTGGATCTGTGACCAGATGTCTGCCCCGAACTAGTTAACGGCTGCAGATGGATTGGAGTGTTTGGATCTCTCGCCAGCCAGGAGTGCTGTCGTTTCCGAGCAGCAGAATGGAACCTACCTGCCTCCGACAGCGCCCCCGGCCTCTGGCCTCTGACCCCCACCCCACACCTGGGATTCCTTTGTGCCAGCTCACCCCAGCCCACCCAGCCTTCAGCCCACGAAACCCCCAACCCATCTGGGAGGAGCAGCAGCCATATATACTGAGCACTCACTTGGTACACTGTGCTGGACTCAATTGTAGTGGTAGTGGTATTAAACAGTTACTGAGTGCAGTGCACTGTCCTAAGCACTAGGAAGGAATACACAGGTGGGAATTAGATGAAGTCCCTCACCCTCAAGGGAATCACAGGCTCTTGAGCAGTGTAGAATAACGAAGCTATATGTTCCCTGCCCACAAGGATCTTCCCCTCTAATCTCCGTCCCTCAGACAGCCCAGCCCCCCAACTTCCCAGGCAGGGCCAGGCCATCCTCAGAGTTGAACAATTCCCTGTCCACCACATTGGGCAGTGGAACAAGGAGTCCTTGGAGGATGGGATCAGCCTCTGGCAACAGGAATGGAGGTGGAAGAGCTACTGGTGTTTGGATGTGGGGATGCGGGCCCCAGTCTCCCCCAAGATAAGCATTCCTGGCTCCGGAGATGGGTGAATCCAGGAATTCATCCAGAGTCAGATCTCAGGAGTCGGAGCCACAGGGCAAGAGGGGTCGGTCCCTAGGCTGACAGGTGTTTTCCAGGTCAGGGAGCACCCCCTAGGAACAGGGCAAGAGCCGAGTTAACCTCGCTGCACAAAGTAGGGCTGCTTCTCCTTCCAAAATCCGTGGTTGCCTCCGAGGGCAGCTGGCCAGGGGGATCGGTCCATTCCAGGGGGTGGGAGAAAACACACACACACACACACACACACACACACACAGACACACACACACACACACACACACACACACACACACACACACCCAGCCCTCCCAGAAGGCGGCCTGGGCACCAGAAGGCGGCCTGGGCACCTGAGAGCTGGGAAACGTCCTTACGCCAGCAAGCAGGGATGGAAGCCGGTTGGCAGCGGGAGAGTCAACAGTTAACCGAGTCTCCGAAGCAGGTCTAGACAGCCGCTGTGTATTGGAAACCGTGCCACTGAAGATGGCTTGGTATTGCAAACTGAGGAAGAAAATTGTTTTTAATTAGCACCTTCATAAGAACTGCTGATTAATACTGTTTTGTTTGGTGAAAAGCTTTCAACTGAGTAATTTGTCCAGCCATTACAACAGTTTTGTTAGCGCAGGGACTCCTGTGGTTAAACACAAACAGCGGATGATAATGGTGGAAGATGAGTTTGTCATGTAACAATTTACCTTATTGAAAAAAGCTTTATATAAAACCCAATACAGTAGGGACCAGCCGAAATCACATATTTTAAATCCTTCCCAAATTGCAGTGTGCTGTGTTGGTGGTTTTCGGGGACTAGAAGCAGATTTTATATCATTTATAAAATTATATACACAATTTAAAAGTGGCAGAGCGTGGACGGTCCATGCTGTTGGAGCGGCCCGCTCCAGGGCAGCCAAGGGGGTCTGTCGGCAAACACCACCCACCTCCTTAAGGAGGCTGGGATACCGGATCCAGATTAAGCTCGGGATTCAGCCAGGGGGTGCTCGGGTTGGGATTTCCACGCCTGCAATCTCTAACGAAGGAACGCTCTCACACTCTCTCTTCCTCTCCCTCCCTGTCTCTAATTGTCTCTCCCTCTCCCTGTCTGTCTTCCTGTCTCTTCTCCCTCTCCTCAGTCCCTCTCTCTGTCTGCCCCTCTCTCTTTCTCTTCGTCTGTCTCCATCACACAGGGACAGGAATGAGGGGCCCAGCCCGGCCCTTTTGGGGGGAAAGTCGTTTTCCTGGCCAAAAGAAGAGGAGCAGCATTGCCCAGTGGAAAGAGCCCAGGCCTGGGAGTCAGAAGGACTTGGGTTCTAATCCTGATTCCACCACTCGTCTGCTGGATGACCTTGGGCAAATCGCTTCACTTCTCGGTGCCACAGTTACCTCATCTGTAAAATGGGGATTAAGACTGTGAGCCCCATGTGGGACAGGGACTGTGTCCAGCCTAATTAGTTTGTATCTACCCCAGTGCTTAGAGCAGTGTTTGACACATAGTAAGTGCTTAACAAATACCATTATTATTAAAAAGCTAAGCCATTTGTACCTGTAGTCCCAGGGCCCCATACCTGGGGGACCACCTTGCCCACCCCAGAGACCTGGAGGTGTGTGAAGGGGGTGAGGGGACAGGGGCTTTCTCCCCCCGCCCCCCAACCCTAGCCATTTGCCAGAAGATTTACATCTAGATATCCCCATGAGCTCAGGCAGCCGATGGCTCGGTACGGGATTGGAGGATCCTGATTGAGCAGTTTGGGTTTTTTTTTTCAGCAGGCCTTTGGGGTAATAACAAGGGTTAAGGCTCACGGCAGTGCCAAATAAGCTTTAGACAGCATAATAGTCTGCAAAGAAAAGCCTCCGAGCACTAATGTGAAAGAAGAGCTGTCCACCACATGCAGCAAAAATCACCAAAGGTCATTTCATGGTAGCAATTGTGACATAAAATTGGTGGCCAATGCTACATGTCTAATACTGAGCACAGCTTTCTAAATGCTGAGCTCCTAGCGATGGCTGTCATTAAGTGCTTTCATCATAATAAACTTTAAACTGTTGGCTTTATGAACCGCCAGGCAGCTTCAGCTGTTCCCGGCCTGGTGCTTGCGGGGCTGTAAGTGTGACAAGACCCATTAGGAATTGCAACCATGTTTCAAGCGTACTTGGCTTCCCCACTCCCGGGGTGATTGCTGCTTATTAAACGGCATCTGGGAAGATTTTCCGCTGGCAATCTCGGACCGAGAGCTTTTTTGGGCTTTGACCTGCATTTCCTCCGAGACTTTCTCTGAGGAGTTTTTATAAGAGCAAAACTCCAGAGGATTTATAGCCACTTCTGATTAATACCTTTTCAGTTTTTCTAGCAACTCTCCCACTGCTCCTGCATCGAGAAAAGCTTTCATTGTTCCTAAGGTGCTTATTTGTGACCTTTTCTCTGCTTTCTGATTCCCTCTAACGCGCTCTCACTGAAACCCTCGGTGTGTAACCAAGACAGTAGTTGAAGTTCTTACAGTTCTAACGGGAGAAAGAAGGAGAGGCTTTTACATTTGGCAGAAAAAAAAAAGCCCCAAAAAAGAAAAGAGACAAACCCTATACTAATAAATGCGGGCGAGTGATTCTTCCCCTGAAAATCTCAACGTCACATCCGTGGCCACCATCTATCCCCACACACCCCTGGAAGCCTGAGGTGCAACCAGGGCCCCGGATCTTCAGGATGTCAGGGTTCTGACCCCATAGCTTCCTGAGAAATTGCTGCCACCCCCATGAGCCCACCTGGCTGCTGGGCCACATGCCTGCCCTCTGGGGCTAAGTTGTGGGGGTGGGGAAGGCCCTGGCATCGGGGGCCTGTAGAGGTAGGGATTCTGTGGACACACAGTCCGGCCCACCCGGGGGCACCCGTGGTCCCGTTTGGAGAACGCCCCGGCTCCACCTTTTCCATTACCCTCAGCAATCGACTCCATCTGGTTACAAAGCTTCCTTGGCCGAGTCCTGCTCCTAATGCCCTTATTAGTGCTCCTTTTCCTTCAGAGAGCATTTAGGTGGCTGTCTCAGGTGGGGACCATTACCCAATTAAATTGCCCATCTTCGGTGGGGGGGGGTTCCAGCAGGCTCAGCAAGGGGCTCCAGGGATTGTGGGTAGAGCTGATTTCTGACCAGCAGGAGCACCCCCAGGAACGGCGAGGATCTGCTAGCAAGCTAGGCCCATCCTGCTTCTCACAGGTTGGTGTTGCCGGGTGCTGCATTAGTTTCAGGTCTCAAAGGGATGGGTTGTGGGGAAATGCCACAGAGCAGAAGGAGGGAGGGAAAAATGTAATGGGGTACATATGAATGGGTTCTAGGATAGTAATAATAATAATTGTAACATTTGTTAAGCATTTACTGTGTGCTAAGTACTGTACTAAGCACTCGAATGGATTCAAGCAAATCGAGTTGGACACAGTCCCTGTCCCGCTTGGGGCTCCCAATCTCCATCCCCATTTTACAGATGAGGTAACTGAGGCACCGAGAACTGATCAGCTGTCCCATCAATCAATCAGTAGCATTTATTGAGTGCTTACTATGTGCAGAGCACCACAGTAAGCACTTGGGACAATGCAGTACAACAGAATTAGCAGACACATTCCCTACCCATTACGAGCTAAGGTAGTAAGGTTTATTTTGACAAGGCTTGCCAAAGTTGGCAGCTGCTGCGCAATGGGCCATTGGTGGCACCCCCCGACAGTGACTGTGGGTTCTGGGCACTGAGCCAAGGGCTCACGTCCTCTCTGGGCCTCAGATTCCTGATCTGGGAAATGGGAGAAAGGTTCCTGACTCTCCATCCTTCCCTCCCAAGGCAGCTAGAAAGCTTAAGCAGAGAAGGCAGAGGCGAAAGCCCTTGGGGAGCATCAGGCATGGCCAAGGTGATGTCTGGCCAGCCCGGGTGGAGTTGAGGAGCCCGAGGCCTCCTCTGTGCTCTACATTCCCAGAGGACCCTATGGTGGGCATCGAGTGGCCCCGTGCTGAGCTCCTGGCCAGTGCCCGATCCAGGTCACAGGGTTGCCTGAAACTCAGGGGAGAGTAACTGGGCCCCCCAAAACTCATTCCGGGGCCACGCGTCCCCTTCTCCTGGCAGTGCCCCTTCCCGGCCTCCCCAGTGGGTCATCCAATGCCCTGGCAGTGGCGGGCTGACCTCTGGCATTCCCAGGCTCAAGATCAGATCTCCAGAGAGCGACATCAGGCAGTGGTCCAAGGGGATGGGGAGGGAGAGAGATGGGAGAAAAGTGGGAAAAAGACAAAAACAGTGTCTTGGGGGCAGGTGGGGGGAGTGGCTGAGTCCTGTAATTCTGCCTTGACTGGGGCTAGGGCATGGAGAGGGGCCTGTTCAGGTGGAAGTAACTTGGCCACCATCTTCGTGGCATAATTGGCCATCCTGAGGGGCTGATTCATATCTCTTCATAACCAACAGACCACCTTCAAAGCTTTATCCAAGGCACATCTCTTCCAAGAGGCCTTCCCTGACTAAGCCTTCATTTCCTCTTCTCCCACAGCCTTCTGCATTACCCTGATTTGTTCCTTTTATTCACTCCTCCCTCAGCCCCACAGCACTTATCTACATATCTGCAATTTCATGTATTTGTATTAATGTCTGTCTCCCCCTCTAGACTGTAACCTCATTGAAGGCAGGGAATGCATCTACCTACTCTGTTATATTGTGCTCTCCTATGCTCTTAGTCCAGTGCTCTGTGCACAGTAAGCACTCAATAAATACAATTGATTGGCTGCCAGGCAAGAGATTGGAGGTTCAAGTCCATCCTGGGTTAAAAGTAGTTGCAGAGTTCAGAGGGGATAAGTAAGCACTCAATAAATACGATTGAATGAAAGAATAAGACAGGTCCACGAACATGTAGTCTGTTCTGGTTCTCTGGAGGGAGAGTCAGAGGTGGATAGGGGAGAGTAAGGGGAGTAAACGGTTCATGCTGGTCCCTGGGGGAAAATTAGGAATGGAAAGGGGAGAGTCGGAGGGTGGATAGTTCATTCTGGATCACGGGTGGAGAGTCAGGGATGGAGAGGGGAAAATTAGGGGTGATGGGTGATCTGGGTTGGTTCACTGAGGGAGAATGAGGGATGGAGAAGGGAGAATCAGGGATGGTCCACAAAAAAATAAAAATAAAAGGGATGAAGAGGTGAGAGTTAGGGAATTAAGAGTGTGGCATAGTCCATGCTAGGTCACTGGGGAGAGTCAGAGATGGAGAGAAGAATGTTAGCACTGTTGGATGGTCTATCCTGGGTCACAATAGATATTTCTCTTTCCTCCCCAATCATTGGTGGTGATCTGAGGTCTCTCACCCTTCTGTGCTTGTTGAGATGGTGCCAAACTACTTCTGAACTTGGGAAGCCTGACTTGAACTCCACAAGGAAAAAGGATTCTGGGGCTTGAGCCAGGGGGTCAGGGGAGTGGGAAGGTCACTCTACTTGGCTTTCAGGTGCTGAGGCAGCCTTGACCACACAGGGCAGTGCCAGTGTTCTCATGCTTCCTGTACGTTGCTTGCATGTGAGCTACAGGACAAGGGTTTATTTGCTGCATGAATACTTTCTGGTTTATTGCTTGTGTGTGTGTGTGTGTGTGTGTGTGTGTGTGTGTGTGTGTGTGTGTGTGTGTGTACTCACACACGTGAGTGTGCCAAGACTCAACCCCTTGCAGACCTACCACTCAGGGCAGTGGGAAGCCCACCCGGAGGTTGGCTCCTGAGGATGCAAGCTGACATCACTGGCCAAAGTTTGCAGCACCAACTTGTCTGCTATGTGACCTTGGGAAAGTCACTTCACTTCTGTGGGCCTCAGTTCCTTCATCTGTAAAATGGGGATTAACACTGGGAGCTCCACATGGGACAAGGACTATGTCCAACCTGCTTAGATTGTATCACGTAGTGGATAGATCACAGGCCTGAGAATCAGAAGGTCATGGGTTGTAACCATGGCTCTGCCACTTGTCCACTGTGTGACCTTGGGCAAATCATTTAACTTCTCTGTGCCTCAGTTACCTCATCTGGAAAATGGAGATTAAGACTATGAGCCGCACATGGGACAACCTGACTACCATGTATCTATTCCAGTGCTTAGAACAGTGCTTGGGACATAGTAAGCACTTAACAAATACCATAATTATTATTATTCATTCATTCATTCAATCATATTTATGGAGGGCTTACTATGTGCAGAGCACTGTACTAAATATTTAGAAAGTACAGTTCAGCAATAAACAGAGAGAAAATTCCTGCCCATACTGGGCTTATAGTCTAGAAGGGGGGAAACAGACATAAAAATATTATTATTAATTTACATTATTATTAATGCAATATTATTATTACCCCAGCACTTAGAGCACTGGAAAATGGGGATTAAGACTGTGAGCCCCACAAGGGATAACCTGATTACTTGTTTCTACCTCGGTGCTTAGAACAGTGCTTGGCACATAGTAAGCACTTAACGAATGCCATCATTATTATATTAAGTGTTTAACAAACACCATTAAAAACCACCCCTCACATCCCACCCTGTAGAAATCCAAGATTCTGATGGGTTTTGCAGTGTTGTCAGGCTGCCTGGGCCCTGGGCCGGAATGCAGTGTCAGTAGCATTGTCCCCTGGAGAAAGGTTTCATCGGGGAACGCGTCAACCGCTAATGCCGTTTGCACAGGACGGGACACCCGGCAGAGGGATTTTTGTGTCCGAATATCCGTCGTAATCCCCCTCTCCGGATTCATCCGCAACAAAAGGCCCCAAGGCTGGGGATGTCTGGGAGGCGGAGAAACATTTTCCAAACAAGCAGGGCCTCTCTTCCAGCCCAGGTAACAAAAAAGCTGGAGGAATTTGGGACGGGTCAGAGCTGGCCCCAGGCCTCGGGGCCACCTGCTGCTTAAGCCACTGGCCAATTACTGAGGTTTAGAAAAGCAAGTTACATGGCAGAACAAACAAAACCCCCTGCACTCAGCTCTCGGGAATTCCAAATTTAATAAATCTCCGTCCACTGCAAGGACCTCGGGAAGGTGAGAAGGGGCCGGGGACCTCCTCTTCCAGCTGGTGATCGGCAGGGTGCCCGGCCCCGCACGGTCCAAATCCTGTATTGCCAGTATGGTGATGTGGAGGATTGTACTGGACGCCTACAGTATGTGCAGCACAGCACTGGTTGCCTGCTTTATGCAGGGCACAGAACTGTGCACTTTCGCTCTACCAATTGTCAGTTGTGTGACTTTGGGCAAGTCACTTCACTTCTCTGTGCCTCATTTCCCTCATCTGTAAAATGAGGATTAAGACTGTGAGCCCCACGTGAGACAACCTGATCACCTTGTATCCCCCCAGCGCTTAGAACAGTGCTTTGCACATAGTAAGTGCCTAACAAATACCATCACTATTATTACTGGGTGCCTGCTGTATATGAAGCATTGCACTGGGGGCCTCATGTGCAGAGCACTGTGACAGGGACCTGGGATACTACAGAACCGCTAGACAGTAAGTTCGCTGTGGGCAGGGAATGTTTCTGTTTATTGATATATTGTATGTTCCCAAGTGCTTAGTACAGTGCTCTGCATCCAATAAATGCTCAATAAATACGATTGACTGATTGACATCGTCAAAGATGTGATCCTTGCCTTCAGTGAGAATCAGTCTAGTGGGTAGGCAGCAAGCGCATGATGACAAATGTTCCGGGGTTACAGGACGGGGGGAGCAGGGGTAAATAGTGGCCCAAATGGGACATCAACCCAAGAAAATGACCCAGCCTGGGGCAGCCGGTTACTGCTTGGGCAGAGAGATTTGACCAGCCCATGGCTGATTTTACTCCTGTGCCTGCTCCACTACCACCCCTGTTTACACCCACACAGCTCCCACACCCGTCTGCTCCCACACCTGCTCTACTACTACACCTACTCTGCTCCCACACCTGTTTGCTCCCATACCTGCTTCCCCTCCTGGATCCACTTTTGTGCCTTTCCCTGCACCTGCTCCACTTCCACATCTACTCTCACACCTGCCCCCACTCCCGCTCCTGCTCTCACACTCACTCCCACTTCCACACCCACTCACAACTCCTCCCACTTCTCCCTCACTTCACTCCCACACTTGAACCCAAACCCATCATTGTTCTGCTTAGCTTTCATTCTCCCTTTCCCTCTGGGGGTGATGATGGTGAAGATGGTGGTGATGGTGACAGTGGTGATGACGATAGTGATGGAGATGGTGATAGTGGTGATAATGACAGTGGCCACAGTGATGGAGTTGATGATGATGATAATGATAATGACAGGGTCACCACCGACAGAAGCAGCATGGCTCAGTGGAAAGAGCACGGACTTGGGAGTCCGAGGTCAGAGGTTCTAATCCCGACTCTACCACTTGTCAGCTGTGTGACTTTGGGCAGGTCACTTAACTTCTCTGGGCCTCAGTTCTCTCAGTTGTAAAATGGGGATTAAGACTGTGAGCCCCAGGTAGGACAACCTGATCACCTTGCATCCCCCCAGTGCTTAGAACAGTGCTTTGCACATAGTAAGCATTTAACAAATGCCATCATTATTATTATCTCCTACAAACACATCTCCTCCAAGAGGCCTTCCCTAAGACCTCTTTTCTTTTTCTTCAGCTCCCCTCTGTTTCACCCTGACTTGCTCCCTTTACTCATCCCCCTGTCCCAGCCCCATAGCACTTACATCCATTTCTGTGATTTATTTAAATTAATGTCTGTCTCCCCTTCCAGACTATGAGCTCACTGTGGGCAGGGAATGCTTGTTACATTGTTATACTGCACTCTCCCAAGCGCTTAGTACAGTGTTCTGCGCACAGGAAGCACTCAAATAAATATGATTGACTGGCTGACTGTCAGTGATGATGGTGAAGATAGTGGTGATGGAGAGGATGATGGTAGCAATGGTGGTGACAGTGGTAAAAACAGTGGTGTTGGTGTATTGTACTCTCCTAGTACAGTGCTCTGTACATTGTAAGCACTCAGTAAATATCACTGATAAAAATGCCATTAATAATAATAATAATAACAATAATGGCATTTATTAAGCACTTACTATGTGCAAAGCACTGTTCTAAGTGCTGGGGAGGTTACAAGGTGGTCAGGCTGTCCCACAGGGGGCTCACAGTCTTAATCCCCATTTTACAGATGAGGTAACTGAGGCACAGAGAAGTTAAGTGACTTGTCCAAAGTCGCACAGCTGACAAGTGGCGGAGCCGGGATTCGAACCCATGACCTCTGACTCCAAAGTCCGTGCTCTTTCCACTGAACCACGCTGCTCATGACAATGGTGATGCTGAGGACAATGGTGCCAGTGATTATAATGGTGGTGATGAAGGTGAGGATGATAGTGATCTTGGTGATGGAATGATGATGAATATGAGCAGCGTGGCTTAGTGGAAAGAGCCCAGGCTTGGGAGTCAGAAATTGAGGTTCTAATCCCAGCTCTGCCACTTGTCAGCTGTGTGACTTTGGGCAAGTCACTTCATTTCTCAGTGCCTCAGTGATCTCATCTGTAAAATGGGGATTAAGACTATAAACCCCATGTGGGACAACTTGATTACCTTACATGTACACCAGCACTTAGAACAGTGCTTGGCACATAGTAAGTTCTTAACAAATGCCATCATCATCATCATGACAGTGATTGGGATGACCGTAATGGTGATGGAGACAGGGATGATAATGGTGGTGATGGTGATGATGATGAGGATAGCAATGACAGTAATGATGGAGACAAAGATGATAATGGTGATAATGATGGTGATGGTGACAATGGTGGTGATCAGTGATGAAGATGAGAGTGGGTGATGGAAATGGAGATGATGGCGATAATGATATTGATGGAGATGGAGTTGATGGTGAGATGATAATGAAGATGATGGTGGTGATGGTGAGGGTGATGATGGTGTTGGAGGAGATGGGTGAAATAGTGATGTCACTGGTGATGATGGTGATAGAGTTAGTGAGGATGGTGGTGATGGTGATAGTGATGGTGCTGGAGAGAATAATAATAATAATAATGGCATTTATTAAGTGCTTACTATGTGCAAAGCACTGTTCTAAGCACTGGGAAGGTTACAGGGTGATCAGGTTTGCCCCACAGGGAGCTCACAGTCTTAATCCCCATTTTACAGATGAGGTAACTGAGGACCAGAGAAGTTAAGTGACTTGCCCAAAGTCACACAGATGACAACTGGTGGAGCTGGGATTTGAACCCATGACCTCTGACTCCAAAGCCCGGGCTCTTTCCACTGAGCCATGATGGTGAAAGTGACAATGGAGGTAGGAGTGATGGTGCAGGAGATGATGGTGATGGTGGTGATGATAATGATGGAGAGGGTGGTTGGAAAGAGGATCAGGCTAGTGGAAAAGCAGTATTGTGATTTCCCAAGCACTTAGTACAGTGCTCTGCACACAATAAGTGCTCAATAATTATGAATGAATGGCATAGGTCGGGACACTAGTCATGGCCTTGCCCTGGGTCCCTGTGTGGCAGTCTGTCCCTCTCCCTTGGTCATTCTCACTTAGCAAGCCACTTCTGTGACTGGTCATCCCTCCAAAAGAGGGCCCAGTGTTTTCTGTGAGGAACTTGTATTTGCCTCTTGGGGGTGTGCACATGTTGTGTGCTTGCCTGTATGAACCTCTGTGTGTGTCTGTGCGCCTCTGATTGTATCAGAGGTGGCGTATGTGTTTGCATGTGTGTATGGAGGGGGTGCTTGTGTGAACTGGCGTTTGCATGTGTGGGAGCTTGTGCATATGGGCTTGTGGGTCTCTGTCATGTAAGCAAGGGTGTTGGTTTACATGTGCCAAGGGGAGCCCTTGTGTGGGTTTATTGTGCGCCTGTTTGTGCATCTACAGGTGTGTATGTGTTTATGCCTGTGGGTGCATGTGAGAAGCAGCATGGCCTAGTAGATAGAGTACAGGCTCTGCCACTTGTCAGCTGTGTGACCTTGGGCAAGCTACTTAACTTCTCTTTGCCTCAGCTACCTCATCTGTAAAATGGGGATTAAGACTGTGAGCCACAAGTGGGACAACCTGATCACCTTGTATCCCCCCAGCGCTTAGAACAGTGCTTTGCACATAGTAAGCACTTAACAAATACCACCATTATTATTTTTATCATTATTATTACAGGCCTGGGAGTCAGAAGGTCCTGGGTTCTAATCCAGAACCCAGATTTATTGTACAGATTTATTACTCTAGTTATTTTACTTGTACATATTTACTATTCTATTGATTTTGTTAATGATGTGCATCTAGCTTTATTTCTATTTGTTCTGACGACTTGACACCTGTCCACATGTTTTGTTTTGTCATCTGTCTCTATTTGTTCTGACGACTTGACACCTGTACACATGTTTTGTTTTGTCATCTGTCTCCCCCTTCTAGACTGTGAGCCCGTTGTTGGGTAGGGACCGTCTCTACATGTTGCCAACTGGTACTTCCCAAGCGCTTAGTACAGGGCTCTGCACACAGTAAGCGCTCAGTAAATACGACTGAATGAATGAATGAATCCCTGATCTGCCGCTTGTCCGCTGTGTGACCCTGGACAAGCGACTTCACTTGTCTGTGCCTGTATATATGTATATATGTTTGTACATATTTATTACTCTATTTATTTATTTTACTTGTACATATCTATTCTATTTATTTTATTTTGTTAGTATGTTTGGTTTTGTTCTCTGTCTTCCCCTTTTAGACTGTGAGCCCACTGTTGGGTAGGGACTGTCTCTATGTGTTGCCAACTTGTACTTCCCAAGCGCTTAGTACAGTGCTCTGCACACAGTAAGCGCTCCACAAATACGATTGATTGTGCCTCAGTGACCTCATCTGTAAAACGGGGATGAAGCCCCTTGTGTCCAACCCAATTTGCCTGTATTCCCCCCAGCGCCTGGTACAGTGTCCGATACATCGTAAGCGCTTAACAAATCATCATCATCAATCGTATTTATTGAGCGCTTACTATGTGCAGAGCACAAATACCATAATATCATCAATCGTAATATCACTATCATCAATAGTAATAATAATAATAATAATAATACTGCCTGTGCAGATGTGTCTGTGCATCTTCGGGGGTGTTCGCCTGTGTGTGTGGGTGTTTTTGTGTCTGTGCATCTTCGGGGGTTCTCCTGTGTGTGTGGGTGTGCGTGTCCGGGGAGGAGGGGGAAGGGAGGGCTGAGGGAGGAGAGGGAAGGGGGCCGCCCACTACTGTGCGGACTAATTACGAGGATTCAGTTTCCCGGCCCGGAGGAATGCGTTACCTGCAGCAAAGGAGGCCGCAAGTTTCGTTCCCCAGCGGCCGGCCCCGGGAGGAAGCGGGTGGCTCGGGCGCATTCCAACCCAGCCCCAGCCGGCCCCGGACCCCAATCCCGTCCCTTGCTGAGCCGCTAATCACTTGGTCATTGTCAGGGCTGTTGTGTCCAATCAAGGCCTGAATAGCCGGCGCTCACAATGCGGAGTCTGAATTAGCCGGGAATCAATGCGGGTCTAGGACCTCTTTTTGGCAACAATACCTAACTGGGCTTTTCAGGGAGGACAACAAGCGCACAAAAGCGCGGCGGAAATTGCAGTAACTTTTGGAGTCCCTCTTTGTCGCTGTCAGTAAGAGTTAGTTGCAGAAGAGCAGCTCCGGCCCCTCTCGGGGGGACGCGGCTGATTGTTTGCGGGGAGGAAAGTCATAAAAATTGGACATTTCTGGTGCGCCCGGCCTGGAAAGGAACGGACGGCTCCCTTTGACGCCCACCAAATACGTTCGCCCCCTTCTTCTGGGAATTGTAGATTTAGTCATTATTTAGCCCAGGGTAAAGTACTTACGAGGTGGGGTGGGTTTTTTTTTTTCTCCTTTCCCTTTTTCTTTTTTGCTTTCTAAAGAGCAGGCAAGCTTCTTGAGCGCTACAATGTCAGGTCTCTGTTTTAAAATTTAGCTTTGTTTATCCAACAGAATGGGCTGGAGCTCCGCGAGAAGGTGCCTCCATTTTCTGACCTTTTTATTCAAAACGTGGAGAGTATCCAAACGCTCATTTGGAGGTCACAGGTTTATGTATCTGCTCTCTTAAGTGTTTTAGAAATTCATACGGAGGACACAAAAGGTGGGAGATGTGAAAACACACTGTTCATTGTTTACTCTAACCTTGTCAAGCTTATTAGATAAACGAGGGGGGAGAAGCGGTATTAAAAGCCATCGTGGTGTGATTTCTCGTCCTCGCTTTTCTTTCTCTCTTCTCCTTCTTCTTTTCCGTCTTCTCCTTCTTCTCCTTCGTCTTCTTTTTTTCGCCGGAGGATGTTAATTTTAGCCCCGGGTCTGCAAAGGTCAATTTCCGATTCTTTTCGCGACGCAGTTTATATAACGTGGGGCATTGGGAAGTTCTGCAAAACGCCAGCCGCTTTTTTTCACACTAAGTAGTAATTAGGTTCTTTCTGGTGGTGAATTTTTTTATGCCTCTCTCCTGTGGGCATTTGGAGGAAAATTGTCAGGGTGGAGGGCCGGAAAGGTATTCAACAGTATTTTTTCTCCCTTTCTCCCCGACCCATTCGAACTGGATAATTTAAAATTAGTAAAGAGTAATCAGGTCGGTGATTTCTAGCCCACGGTTGGGCGAGCCCCCGGGCTAAGGGGAAATCATTTTATTTTTCTATTAGCGGATGATGGAAGAGGTCTTTTCGTCGAGTTCTCTGAAGCCGATATTTAACTGTTACTTATTCCGCTCATTTCTGTCTTTTGTGAAGGAGACCGCAGCGTTTCTGGGCTCGGGGCTAATTGCCGCCGGTATTATGCGGGCGCTTTGTGGCGGAGCGGGGTTCAGGGCCCGGAGCGTTGCGTGTCTCTATTTGCTCCAACCCGCTGCACTTGTTTGGAGAGGGTCGTCGCCGGGAAGGCCCCGTCGGCCGCAAGAATGTCCTGGATAATAAAGCTGAAACACAAGCTTTGTTGGACGGGAGTTCTCAGGCCCGAAGACAGGGCTGCCTTTGGGGGCCATGGGCTGAAGTGGTTCATTAGGACCGCCGCTTGCTCCCAGCCCCCATCCAATCCCATCCCAGCTCCAGCCACGGGATACTTTGGCATTTGCTAAGCACTTATTATTATGGTATTATTATTACCAAGGTAATCGTTAAGCACTTACTGTGTGCCAAGCACTGTTCGAAGCGCTGGGGTAGATACAAGCTAATCAGTTCGTCCCACGTGGGGCTCACAGTCTTCAACCCCATTTTACAGATGAGATAGCTGAGCCACAGAGAAGTTAAGTGGCATGCCCAAGGTCATGCAGCTGACGAGTGGCGGAGCCGGAATTAGAACCCACATCCTCTGACTCCCAAGCCCGGGCTCTTTCCTCTAAGCCACGCCAGACACTGTCCTAAGCCCTAGGGTAGGTACAAGTGAATCAAGTTGGGCACAGTCCCCGTCCCACATGGAGCTCACAGTCTCCATCCCTATTTTACAGGTGAAAGTAACTGAGGCACAGAGAGGTGAAATGACTTGCCCAGGGTCACAGAAGACAAGTGGTGGAGTCAGAATTCAAACCCAGGTCCTTCCTTCAATCGTATTTAGTGAGCACTTGCTGTGTGCAAAGGGCTGTACTAAGCGCTTGGGAAAGTATGATATAACAATAAACAAACACATCCCCTGCTTTGGAGAAGCAGCCTGGCTCAATGGAAACAGCCCGAGCTTTGGAGTCAGAGGTCACGGGTTCGAATCCCAGCTCTGCCAATTGTCAGCTGTGTGACTTTGGGCAAGTCACTTAATTTATCTGTGCCTCAGTTACCTCATCTGTAAAATGGGGATTAAGACTGTGAGCCCCTCTCGGGACAACCTGTTCACCTTGTAACCTCCCCGGCACTTAGAACAGTGCTTTGCACATAGTAAGAGCTTAATAAATGCCATTATTATTATTATTATTATTATTATTATTATTATTATTATTCCCTGCCCACGACGAGCTTACAGTCTAGAGGGGAAGACAGACATTTAAATAAATAAATAAAATTCTAGATATGTACATAAGTGCTATGGGGCTGGGAGAGAGGATGAATACAGGGAGCAAGTTAGGGCAACGCAAAAGGGAGTGGGAGAAGAGGAAAGCAGGGCTTATTCAGGGAAGGCCTCTTGGAGGAGATGCTGACTCCGAGGCCCTTGTTCTATCCACTAGGCAACTGCTTCTCTATCCCATCCCATCCTAGCTCCCAGCCCCCATTCCAGCCTTAGCCCCTGTCCCCAGCCCCCAGTCCATCCTAGCTTCTAGCCCTCACTCCTAGTTCAGGCCCCAGCCTCCAGCCCAGCTCCAACCCCCATCCCATTCCCTTGCTCCCACCCACTCGCTCCCACCCCCCAAATAATTGACTCATTAATTGCATTTATTGAGCATTTATTGTGTGCAGAGCACTGTACTAACCACTTGGGAGAGTCCCATAAAGTAAAGAGAACCGATCCCTTACCTCAAGGATAATGGTAATGATAATAGTGGTAAGGGTAATAGTGATAATGGTAATAGTGGTATTTGTTAATGCTCACTATGTGTCAAGTGCTCCTGCTCCCTTCTGTATGCCCTGACTTGCTTCCTTTGCTCTTCCTCCTTCTCCCCGCCCCACAGCACTTATATCCGTCATTTTATTTGTTTATATTGATGTCTGTCTCCCTCCCTCTAGACTGTGAGCTTGTTGAGGGCAGGGATTGTCATTCTTTGTTGCTGTATTGTACTTTCCCAAGTGCTTAGTACAGTGCTCTGCACACAGTAAGCACTCAATAAATACGATTTAGTGAATTGAATAAATGAAAGTGCTGGGGTAGTCAGTGCAAAAAAATCAGTTTGGAAACAGTCCTATTGCTTTTTATTTAAAAAAAATTACCGTATTTTCTCAGCACACACTATGTGCCAGGCACTATACTAAGCTCTGGAGTAGATACAAGTTAATCAGATTGGACACAGTCCATGCCCCACATGGGGCTCACAGTCTTCATCCTCTCTTTACAGATGAGGGGACTGAGGTACAGAGACGTTAAGTGACTTACCCAAAGTCACCAGCAGGCAAGTGACAGAGCAGGGATAAGAACACAGGTCTTTCTGTTTCCTAGCCCTGTGCTTTATCCGCTAGGCCATACTACTTTTGCCCCAGCCACCCTCAGCCTTGGCTCCAGCCCTAGAGCTCACCCCTAGCCTTCAGGCCCAGTCCCAGCTCCAGCCCCAGCCCCCGGACTAACAGCCTGGGACTCCCTGAACAAGGACCAAGGAAAACACAGCCCACAAAGGTCTTGTTCGCACTTCCTCGGCAAAATTAACAGCTTTCTCAAAGGTTCAACTCCAATTACCTCACACTGCGGGGAGACGGAGGGGCTCCACAAAGCCAGGGCCTGCAACTGACATTCCTCTTTCTCCAGTTCCTTTCCTAATTAGGAGTGAAGAAGCGCTATTCTGGAGAGAGCATCGGTTTATAGGGGGCCACTCCCACTCAAGCAATTTCCTAACGACTCTTGGACTTTTCCCGCCCCTCTCCTTGCCCCAAACCCCCATTCTCTTCCATTCCCTGGGTCCTTTGCCCCCTCCCCAGTTCCCAGGACCCCTGTTCCCCTCGACCCCCCTCCCCTCCAGGTCCCTCACTATCACCCGTCCTTTCAGGCCACCCAGCCCTTCCTCCAAGCTCCCCCACATCTCCCAGGTCTTAACCAATTAATCAATCAGGGATATATTGAGCACTTGCTATGTGCAGAGCACTATACAAAGTACTTGGGAGTACAATACAGTAGTGTCTTACCCAACTAGGCCCCCACCCCCTAAGGGGATCCCTGGTAACTTTTCTGACCTGGCCCTGGCCTAGCCTCCTCCTCCCCTGCTGTACCCCCATTCCCCAGGGCAAAGTGAGGGTAACAGTGCACAACCCCATCCTGGAAAGCAGAGCCTGTCCTGGTGGGAGGGGGCTGCTCTCTAACTCTGGGGCTAGGGTGCTTGGTTTAGTGGAACATGGATAGCAGCAGGAGTAGGAGGAGGGAGACAAAGATGAGGATGAGGATGGGGATGTGGAGGAAGAAGAGGAAAAGAAGGAACAGAAGGAGAAGGAGCAGTAGCAGCAGCAGCAGCAGTAGTCAGTCAGTCAATCGTATTTATTGAGCACTCACTGTGTGCAAAGCACTATACTAAGCACTTGGAAGAGTACAATAGAGCAATATAACAGTAGTAGTAATAGTAGTGATGGTATTTATTGAGCACCCACTAGGTACAATACTCTGATCTAAGCACTTGAGAAAGTATGACAAAGCAAGGGGTACATTCTCTGCCAACAAGGAGCTCCCACTCTAATGAAGGAGACAGATATAGAAATATTTACAAATAGAGTAATCAGAGTAAATGGTAGGATATTACAGCATGGCTCAGTGGAAAGAGCCTGGGCTTTGGAGTCAGAGGTCATGTGTTTGAATTCCCCGCTCTGCTATTTATCAGCTGTGTGACTTTGGGCAAGTCACTTAACTTCTCTGTGCCTCAGTTCCCTCATCTGTACAGTGGGGATTAAGACTGTGAGCCCCTGTGGGACAACCTGATCGCCTTGTAACCTCCTCAGTGCTTAGAACAGTGCTGCGCACATAGTAAGCACTTAATAAATGCCATTATTATTATTATTATTATTACATTGATTGCATTTACAACAGAAGTGCTGATGAAGAAGGATGCAGATATATGGGAAGATGCAGCTGGTGGCTGTTGGTTGGATGAATGTGACTCAGATTTGTTTGTTTTGTTTTGTTTTTGTTTTAAAATGGTATTTGTTAAGTGCATACTATGTGCGAGGAACTGTTCTAAGCACTGGGGTAGCTAACCCCCTAATCAGGTTGGACACAGTCCAAGTCCCACATAGGACTCACAGTCTTCATCCCCATTTTACAGATGAGGGAACTGAGGCCCAGAGAAATGAAGTGACTTGCTCTAGATAAAACAGCAGGCAAGTAGCAGAACCGGGGTTAGAACCCAGGTCCTTCTGACTCCCAGGCCCTTGCTCTGGCCATTAGGCCATGCCACTTAAAAAAAAGTGTTGGGAATTAATCAGGATTTCTCTGACAGTCAGGAATTCCCGGGAACGGAGATTAGCCTGCTCTGCTTCCAAAAATATTGCTGTCATGTGTGGCGGCATCTGGGCTCCCCATTCTGCCAGGGTGTCCAAGGCTCAACCAGGCACAATAATAATAATAATGATGATGATGATGGCATTTATTAAGCGCTTACTAAGTACAAAGCACTGTTCTAAGCACTGGGGAGGTAACAAGGTGATCAGGTTGTCCCACAGGGGGCTCACAGTCTTAATTCCCATTTTACAGATGAGGTAACTGAGGCACAGAGAAGTTAAGTGACTTGCCCAAAGTCACACAGCTAACAATTGGCAGAGTCGGGATTTGAACCCATGACCTCTGACTCCAAAGTCCAGGCTCTTTCCATTGAGCCACGCTGCTTCCCGACCCTGAGTGGCAACAAGGCAATATGGCTCAGTGGGAAGAGCACAGGCTTAGGTGTCAGGAGACCCCAGTGCTAGTCCTCCCTCTACCACTGATCTGCTGGGTGACTTTGGATAAATCACTTAGCCAGATCTGCACGGGCCCGTTCCCGATCCCCCACTCAGGTCCACTCCAGATCCTCACCAATCCACCCCAAAGACCCTGATTTAATCAGTACCAGAGGAGCAGCATGGTCTAGTAGAAAAAAGCATGGGCCTGGGAGTCAGAGGTCCTGAGTTCTAATTCTAGCTCCTCCACTTGTCTGCTGTGTGACCTTGGGCAAGTCATTTCACTTCTCTCTGCTTTGGTTTCCTCATCTTGTAAAATGGAGATTCAATACCTATTCGCCCTTCTACTTAGATCATGAACCTCCTGTGGGATAGGGACTGTGTCCAACCTGATTAACTATTATCAACCCCAGAGCTTAGAACAGTGCTTGACACAATAATAATAATAATAATAATAATGGTATTTGTTAAGCGCTTACTATGTGCCAAGCACTGTTCTTATAAACTCATAACAAAAACCACAATAATGATATCCTTTGGGCATATGGTATTCACTCTACCCTCAGCCCCATAGCACTTATATGCATTTCCATTAATTAATTATTTATATTAATCTCTGTCTCTCCCTCTAGACTGTTAGCTCATTGTGAGCAGGGAACATGTCTGCCAACTCTGGTATATTCTCCCAAGGGCTTAGTTTAGTGTTCTGCACACAGTGAGTGCTTAGTAAATGCCATTGATTGAATATCGCATAGGAGAATGAGGGGTACTGCAGCTGTTAAAGCCCTTTGGTGTTTAATAAATTGTAGGTCAGATTACACAAAGAGACACAACATTTGGGCTTTGTGTCATTAACAAAGTGGCTAATGTGTGCCTCAATCAATATAATTTACTGATCACCTGCCCTGGTCAGAGCAGGGTACTAAGCACTTGGGAGAATACAATAGAGTTAGAAGACAGATCCCGGCCCTTGAGGAGCATACTATCTGATGGGGAAGGCAAGCACTAAAATAAATTATGGGTAGGGGGAAGCAACTGAATTTTAGAAAACAGATACAAGTGCTACAGCGGATGTGTGAGTACTCAAATACTTAAGTGACACAGCAGGGCTGACATGACAGTAGTGGAAGAAGCAGGGTGGGGAGGTGAGGTGATTAGTTAGGGAAGGCCCCCTGGAGAAGATGTGACTTCAGAGGGGCTATAAAGATGGGGAGAGCAGTGGCCGGGTGGATGGGAACGGGGGGAGGAGTTCCAAGCAGGACGGAAAGTGCAAACAAGGGATCAAGGTGGGAGACATGACAATGAGGCAAGGTGAGTAGCTTGGCTTGAGAGGAGCAAGGTGTGAGAGCTAGTGTGGAGTGGGAGAGGAGAGAGAATAAGTAGCAGGGAGGGAGCCTTTAAGTCAATGGTCAGGAATTTCTGCTCGATGTGGAGTGTTTCAGCTTACTGTAATTCCAGGCTGATTCCGTCATCCAGGGAGGCCCTCTGTGGCCAAGAGGGAGTATGTGGTATACACAACCTGGTGGCAACCACTGGAGGTCTTTGAGGAGTGAGGAGAAATGCATAAAATTATATTCTAGGAAAATGATCTGGGCAGCAGGGTGAAGCTTGGCCTAGAGAGGGGTGAGGCTGGAGGGTTAGCAAGGAGACCGATGCAGTGTTCGAGCTGGGATCTGACAAGTGCTTGGACCAGCATGGGGATTCTTTGGATGGAGTAGGGGCAGATTCAGGAGATGCTGTGGAGGGAGAACTGATAAGGTTCAGTGGTAGACTGGATGTGGAGTTTGAGAGACATGTGGGCCCTATCAGTCAATGCAGGAAATGTAATAATAATAATAATAATTGTGGTATTTGTTAAGCACTTTCTATGTTCCAAACACTGTTCCAAGTGCTGGGGAAGATACAGGTTAGTTGGGTCCCACATGGGGCTCACAGTCTAAGTAGCAGGGAGAACAGGCTTTGACTCCCCATTCTGCAGCTGAGGGAACTGAGGCACAGAGAAATGAAGTGACTTGCCCTCAGTCACACAGCAGACAAGTGGCAGAGCTGGGATTAGAAACGAGGTCATTTGACTCCCAGGTCTGTGTTCTATCCACTAGGCTATTCTGCTTCTCATTTACCAGCAGTACAGCTGCTTGGTACAGCAGTGTTTAACCTCCCAGGTTATAGCTTCTCCAGGCAGAGCCCAGGAGCTGTGAGACCCGGAAGGAGGGGTTCGCCCAAGGTCTGAAGCTGCCCTGCATGGGGTCCCTTGGCCATGGCTAGAGCAAGGCACCCTGTGCCCATATGCCCAGTGCCTGCATAACCTAGAAATGGGTGGTGATGAGGGCACAAAGTCTTGGAGAAACTTGTCCCTGGAAACCTCCATGGGAAAGCTGCCTCTCATCCTCATTCATTCATTCATTCAATTATACTTATTGAGCATTTACTATGTTAAATAGTAAATGAACATAGTAATTACTATATGTTCTATGTGCAGAACACTGTACTGAGCACTTGGGAGAGGACAATACAACAATAAACAGATGCATTCCCTGCCCATAGAGAACTGTTAGGATCCAGCTCGGGTGGGGAATTTCTAGAATGCAGAGTTTCAACTTAAAGTAATTTCTGGCTGATACAGCCAACTAGGGAGGCTCTCTATGGCTGAGAGGGAATGCAGTGATATACATGACCTGGTCGCAAAAACTGTAGTCACGATCCAAGGTGCCAGATGCGTCACACCTGGTCTGGGTGACCCCAGGAAAGTTTGGCAACAAAGTCGAGGGGTGCATGTTATTGGGGCCAAGGCCGGTGGCGGCAGGGTGGGGGGGAATGTGCCAACACTATTAAAGTGCAGTGAATCCTGTGGTTGTCATAGAAACAAGGCAAGGCTTGTGTAAAGGGGGAAGACTTGATCTTATTTCAGGGCTGGAGTCCGGAGGAGCCAAAAACAGTCTGTGGGGTCTGACAGATCCTAGCCAGAGAGTTGAGGGGGCAGGCAGAGGGATGGGCAGAAGGGGACAGACAGTTAGGGAGAGAGAGAAAAAAAGCCCCAGTTGGAGAAGAGAGGCAGAGAGACACTGAGTGAGAGAGAGCGAAAGACTTAGAGAGGTAGAGACCCGGGGAGAGACAGAGAGGTGGCTCAGGAAGAGGGAGAGAGACTCCTGGGATGGACACGGGATGCTGGGTCCTCCCCGGGGAACCAAGCCAGCCTCTCCAGTCTGCCCCTAAAGCCTTCTCCCACCAAGGTGCCAGGCGGCAGGACCAGAGCTGAGTATGGGAGAATAGGGCTCATGGTCTGGTGCTATGGGGCCACGTGTTGGGGGTCAGACTTCAGGTGGTTGAAGGTAGAGGGTTGGGATGCCACGGGTAGAGCTTGTGCTTAAAGTGATGGCTGCTAGTATACACAGAACGGCCGATCCACACAGTCTCCTAAACACCCACTGTCTGGTTTCTTCCAGCACCGGCCTGGGGGATTTCAGAACTCCATGGGGTCAGAGTCCCAGGTCCCAACCAGTCATGAAGAACTGGCCAGAGGAGCAGAAATGTAAGGCACCAACTATCTCTGACCTCTGAAAGTCTTGGGTATCGATGCCAACTTTTTCCTGTGGGTGTGGGGCATGAGGGATGGGACTTGGGGAGTGAGGAGAATGTGGGGCACTTATGGAGCAGAGACAACTGATTTGAAATCTCTCCCTACCCTCTGATCCTCTCAGGTCCAGTCAGAGCACTGGAGACAGTGGCCCCATCACCCCTACATCCGGAACTCAGGGGCACCAGGCATATCGCCTCTGCAGCCAGAATCTGGGGTCACTGGCCCCATCAACCCCACAGCCAGAACCTGGAGACAATGGCCCCATTGCCCCTACAGCCAGAGCCTGGGGGCACCAGCCCCATTGTCCCCTTAGTTAGCCAGAAGTGCCGAGACAATAGCTGGGTTGATGTGACTTGTGGAGAAGAAAATTTAATATAAATAATAATTGTAATAATGACTGTGGGATTTGTTGAGTCCTTAGGGTGTGCAAGCATTGTACTAAGTGCTGGAATAGATAAATTAACATCAGCTCAATCCAATCAAATTAATCAGGGAAGACCTCCCAGAGGAGGAGATATTTCAAAAGGGCATTGAATAATAATAATGATGGCATTGATTAAGCACTTGCTATGTGCAAAGCACTGTTCTAAGCACTGGAAGATAGGGAGCACAGTGGTCCAGCAGAAATGAAGAGACAGGGAATTTCAGACAGGAGGAATGGTGAGAGGTGGGAGAGAAGAGAATAAGACTCTGCCCTTGTCCAGCCCCAGTCCTGGCTCCAGCTCTGCCCGTTGTCCAGCCTCACCCCTACCTCCAAACTTTTCTCACTCAACCGTGAATGGAGTTGGGTTTGGCCATGGTTTCTGACCCAATCCTGATGCTGTTGGATCCTGGGCAGGCCGATGGAGGATAGGGTTTGTGGGTGTGCTGCCCAACTGGCTGCCTTGGTTCTGACCTAGCGGCTTCTATTGGTAGGTAGCACGGGGCAGAGCTGGCCTGGACAGGGCAAGGGGGGAGCTGGGCAGAGCAGGGTAGAGTTCTCCCATTGGTTCATCCAGCTGCATGGCAGCTCCAGCTCTGGTACCAGATGGGGCTTGGGAAACTGGGTCTTTTAGAAAGGGAGATGGGGATGGACCAGGGAAGACATCCCAGAGTAGGAGGCCTTCCAGAAGGCTTTGAAGAAGATGAGTGTTAGGGTTTGGCATATTTGAGGGAAGAGGGTGATCCAGATCAAAGGAAATGGATGAGCTGAGGGTCAGAAGTGAGGGACTGGACAGCGAGCAACACCTGATGGAAGCAAAGAGGGTGAGCTGATGGAGTGGGAGGAGAGAGATTCACTGGTTGTGTTCGAGTGTCTTTTTTATTGCGTGTGTTAAGTGCTTACTATGTGCCAGGAACTGTACTAAGCGCTGAGGTAGATATAAACTAATCAGGTTTTTTTTTACTTTTTTAAAAAATCGTATTTGTTAAGCACTTACTATGTGCCAGACACTGTACTAAACACTGGGGTAGATACAAGTTAATCAGGTTGAACAAATACCTATCCCACTTAGGGTTTACAATCCTAATTCCCATTTTACAGATCAGGAAACTGAAGCAGAGAGAAGTGGAGTGACTTGCCCAAAGTCATACAGCAAAGTGATGGAGGAGGGATCGGACCCCAGGTCCTCTGACTCCCAAGCCTTTGTGCTATCCACTAGACCATGCTGCTTCTCTCCTCCCTGAGCTCTTTGATGGAGGGGATCAGGCTGGTCCAGAACCGCCCCTACCCCCGGGACCAACTGACTGACTGATCGGGGTGAGTTGCCAGGGAAGGGAAGGGGAGGGGGGCGCGAGGCGGTGGGCTTGACATCCTGCCTTCAGCAATCTCAGGGCAATGCAGGGGAGGCTTTGGGGGAAGCTGACACCCCATCAAAAAAGTTAGCAAATGTGAAAACACTTTAAAATTCCCGTGCCTGTCTCTTTCCATCGTCGTCAGCAGTTCCTTTGTCAGCCGCTCTGGCAGGAGACAATCAAGGCGAGAGGCTTCCTGTTTTCTCCATCCCTCGTTCTGTCACATTAATAACAATTTAGGAACAAGTCGTTTGGCAACCTGCAGGCTGGGTGTTTTCTCGCTCCCCAGAGGCATCTGCAGTTTTCCATTCTCGGTCCTGAGATTCCCGGCCCCCTGGCGGCCGGGCGAGGCAAGGGGGCGGGAGGGGGGTAAAAGTTAGGAACCTACCGAAGCGTCGGGGTTGGGGGCAGGATATGAACCCCCCAGGGATCAAGGAGTCCATTCCCCTGCCTCCACACTGGAAGTCCTCTGCTGTCAACATGAACAGGAGGCCCCCCCTTGGATCTTGTTGAGAAATGAGCAGGTGGAGGGGAAGGGGGTGCCCAGATTTCCTTTCAAAATAAGTTTGGCCCTGCCCCCCTATTTCATCCAGAACGCCCCCCACGGAAGGAGATCTGTGACTGGGAGGTTCCAGGCTTCTCTCCGTGGTGCTGTTTGGCCAGCTGAGTAGCCCACTGGAGGAAGAGGAAAGTCTGCATGGGGGGAGTGGGGGAGTGCGACTATAAGGTCCCACCGTTTGGAGCAGACCCCAGTAAAACTTCTCACAGACTCAAAGGTTCTCAGCCCCCCTCAGCCTTCTCTTCTCCAAACAAGCTGTTCCAGATCCTTCCACCTCCCCCAGAGCACAGCTTCTCCTTCTCATCCATCATTCAATGACTTTTCTCCAGTCTTCCCCTGTTTTCCCCAAACTACTGAAGGGTGGCAAGCAGAAGCAGGCACAGAAGTCTACTAAGGGTCAGACCAGAGTAGAGAGAGGCACAGAGAGATGATTTCCCCATGCTTGTATGTTGCTTTCTGCAACATTTTACCACGAAGCTGATGTGAATTGAGCTCGTGGTTCACTATGCTCTCTGGCTCTTTTTTTTTCAAGTTATATTTAAGTACTTACTATGTGCCAGGCACTACACTAAGCACTGGAGTGGATACAAGCAAAACGAGTTGGACGCAGTTCCCTGTCCCACATGCAGCTTACAGTCTCAATCCCCATTTTACAGATGAGATAACTGGGCACAGAGAAGTGAAGTGACTTGCCCAAGGTCACAGAGCAGACAAGTGGCAGAGCTGGGATTAGAACCCATGACCTTTTGGCTCCCATGCCCATGCTCTATCCACTGCGCTATGACTCTTCTTCTTTGTGCTGCTCTCTGGATACTATCTCTGCACTGAGATGGTTTATTTTTCATCCTCAAATGCCCCATCCCATCCAATGTCCCCTGAAAACTGAAGCAGCATAACTTTGATGCCTTCATCTAGGGCCCCGATAATAGCATCGGATGGATCTCCCACCCCTCGCCCCTTCTCCAGGCCACAGGGGAGAGGGCAGTATGTCTTCTCCATCTCCTCTCCCTCCTCCCCACACCCTCAACCAGTAGCAGGTTCTCAGGAGACAGAAATGTCAAATTGAAACCAGTCAGGCCACCTAGCAGTCATCTGGGTCAAGGGTCAGCATCTGCAGGTGCAGCCCATGCCAGACCAGTGCTTCATGCCTCCTAACCACTTTCCCAGCTTCTCCCTACCCACCTCCCTACAGTAGCTTCCAACAAGCATGCTTCCAGGACAGCAGTTACAAGTCCTCATCTCTCCCCCTCTCTCTTTTTTATGGTATCTGTTAAGCGCTTATTATGTGTCAAACACCTTTCTAAGCACTGAGTTTGATACCAATCAATCAGATTGGACACAGTCCCTGTCCTACATGGGGCTCACAGTCTAAGTAGGAGGAAGAACAGGCATCGAATCCCCATTTTACAGTGGAGGAAACTGAGGCACAGAGAAGTGAAGTGATTTGCCCAAGGAATTAGAATTAGAACCCAGGTGCTCTGATTCCCAGGCCCATGCTTTTTCCACTAGATCACACTGCTTCTCTCTTCCCCACTCCTTACTCTTTCCTCCTCCTTTTCCCCTCCCCTCAACCCTTCCCTGCTACCCTCATCTTTTTTATGGTATTCGTTAAGTGCTTACTATGTGCTAAGCACTGTTCTAAGAGCTGGGTAGGTACAAGTTAGTCTGGTTGGACAAAGTCCCTGTTCCACATGGGGCCCATAGTCTAAGTAGAAAGAAGAAGTGTTGAATCCTCATCTTACAGTTGCGGAAACTGAGGTACAGAGAAGCAAGTGACACGCAAGGGAACGCAGCTGACAAGTGGCAGAGTAGGGATTAGAACCCAGGTCCATCCTCCCCTCCCTTTCTTCCCGCTCCCCTCTTTTGCCCCTCCGAGGCTTCGAGCAGAGAGTAGTAGTAGCGTCTATTGAGCTCCACTGCACCGTAGTGGGCGCTGGGCTACTGAAGGCACGCTTCTCCAAATTTGGGCCCGGGAGTTATTGGGAAAAAAGCCTCATATTTCGCACAAATCGAGTGGCCAAAATATTGTTTCCCGAGTGGTCGAGGCAGAGACCGTGCCTGGGCCTGTCGGCCGTGGAAGGAAAGGAGAGGGGGGACGGAGCTGGGGAGAAGAAGGTCGGGCCCTTCACCAAGTTCCTCGAGCAAACGACCCTCGGCCCGCCGCGTAACGGGCGCGGCAGTTGCGGTAAACAAAGCTATAGCGGGGTGGGGGGCTGGGGGAGGATGCGGGGAGGGAGCGGGGGTAGGGGGAGACTAGGGGGACTATTGTTTATGTAAATCTCCCCGAATATGACATCGCCAGATAGCTTCCCCTGGGCCGCTGATCCACGTTCTAGGCGAGCCGCCAAACTATTTTATCTTTTCCTTCATTATAGTGATCTTCCAATTAGCGGCTGCTGCACCGCGCTGATTTGGGGGGCGGCGGGGCGGGGGCTGCGGGAACGGGGACTGCGGTGGGTGTGGGGCGGCCACGGGAAGTCTTAACTGAAAGCTCATCTCTTCCAAGAGGCCTTCCCAGACTAAACCCCGCTTTTCCTCATCCCCCACTCCCTTCCGCGTCGTCCTGACTCTCTCCCTCTGCTCTCCCTCCCTCTCCCCGTCCACTGATAATAATAATGATGGTGTTTGTTAAGCGCTTACTATGTGCCAAGCACTGTTCTAGGCGCTGGGGTAGATACAAGGTCATCCGGTTGTCCCACGTGGGGCTCACAGTCTTCATCCCCATTTTACGGATGGGGGAACTGAGGCACAGAGAAGTTAAGTGACTTGCCCAAGATCACACAGCGGACAAGTGGCATGGCCGGTATTAGAACCCACGTCCTCTGACTCCCAAACCCCTACGCTTTCCGCTAAGCCACGCTGCTTCTCTCTCTCTTACATATATATATTTATATATGTATCTGTCATTTTATTTATTTATATTGCTGTCTATTTGTATTGATGTCTGTCTCTACCCTCCCTTGCCCCCCACCCCCGCCAGACTGTGAACCCGTTGTGGGCAGGGATTGTCACTCTTTATTGCTGTACTGTACTTTCCCAAGGGTTTAGGACAGTGCTCTGCACATAGTGAGCGCTCAATAAATACGGTTGAACGAATGAATGAATGAAGGGGTGCGGGAAGAGGAAATGCGGGCGGGATGGACTCGGCTGATAGTTCTGTTCTCTAGGAGGGCCGAGGAGCCTGATGATGGAGAGAGCAAGGGTCGGGCGGAAGCCGAGTTCTGTTGCAAAGTTGGCGATAAGGGAAGGACCGGCCCTCGAGCGCCCGCTCAGTTCTGTATATTAACACTCCTAATCTGCGCTGCTGATAAAACAGAATGCCATTTGCCTTTGGGGGAATTAGTTCTGCCTCGCTTGTGGAACCAGGCGATGGTGATTAACCTTTAAACTGTCCAATATTCTCAGCAGACTCCGGCTCCCGATTAGAAACTATTTAGTTATGACCAACTAAATTAACAACATCCCCCTCTGCTGAGGAGCGGGTTTGGCAAGCGGCCTTTTAAGGTGGAATTCGACTCGGAAGGCTTCGCTCCGCCCCCAGCGGGGCCGTTGCCCCGTCGAGGGACGGAGGGCCCGGGACGGGGAGGGAGACCCTGGGGGCGGGGCCAGATTGGGGAGGGGCTGGGGGCTGAGAGTTGGACTGGGGGTGGGGTTTGGGGCTTCAAGTGCTCAGTACGGGACTCCGCACACAATAATAATAACCATCATGGAACTTGTTAAGCGCTTACTATGTGCCAGGCACTGTACTAAGCGCTGGGGTGGATACAAGCAAATCGGGTTGCACACAGTCCCCCGTCCCACTTGGGGCTCCCAATCTCAATCCCCATTTTACAGATGAGGGAACTGAGGCCCAGAGAAGTGAAGTGACTTGCCCGGGGTCACGTAGCAGACAAGTGGCGGAGCCGGGATTAGAACCCATGACCTTTTGACTCCCAAGCCTGTGGTCTATCCGCTACGCCATGCTCTGCACAAAGTAAGCCCTCGAAAATACCATCGATTGATTGATCGATTGATTATCGGAGATAGGGATGGGCCTGAGCCTGGGGCTAAGGAATGGAGCCGGGAACAGGGCTGGGGGGAGGGGGCACCATGATTTCCAAATACCATAATTATTATTGTTCGGATGTAAAAAGAGGGGAATGGAAGCAGAAAGCCAGAAACCCCTTTATGGTCCCGACAGAGTCGCTGTCCTTCCCTTCCCGGCTCTGGCAGGCGAGGCTCGGGGGCGGGAGGTCCCATTTCCTCCTCATGTCTGTCCGAGCGTGTCTGTTGGGGATGTTTACCTTGTATCTACCCCAACGTTTAGAACAGTGCGTGGCATACAGTAAACGCTGAACAAATGCCATAATAATAATAATTATTATTGTTATAATGATAGCGGCACCTTCATGGGCCAACAAGATCCCAGGGAAGGGGGCCGGAGAAGGGGGTGTAGGCCGGTGGGGACGAGGGGGAGGGGGAAGGCTTGTCCGTCTGTCTGACTTGCCCCGGACTCTCCATCCCCCAACCCCTGCAATCCCCCAACCCGTCAGCACTGTTTTCTGTTAGCCATGTACATTAGCCTGCCTCCTTAAAAACGGCTAATCCCAGCACTACATTAGCGGAGTGTCAATCAACCGCAATCCCGCCGAAGCCTTCTTCATATACCAATTTAAAACATTCACGGCCCTTTCTTTGGCATTATTCAAAAGATCATAATAATTTTCTTGTGCCCATAGCACAAAAAAATCAATTATTTCCCCACAAAGACTTGAAAGTACTTAGCGAGTGCGGCAAAAAAAGCTGGGGGTTATATCAAATTGAAATTGCACTCATTACACACAACACAATTAGCTGTCACCGGCCTGGCCGGGACTTTAATTCTGAATGGCGTATCTTTATTATTACAGAAACAAGCATGCAAACGGCATTGTTCGGGATTTGCCGAAATCAATAGGATACAGTGCTAGGGGTTTGGTGGTCTCACCCACTCAGTCTGCTGCCCGTGTGAGATAATGTTGTGTATTTGAATTAATGAAGAGAGCGTGAGACTTCATAAGTGACACTGAAATAAAAGAAATGGGGACATGATATTTGTAATTATTCTACTTGTGTTTTTGTTGTAAATACTTGTGCTTTTTGTTTTTTAATCAAAGGATTAATTGCATTTTAATAAGGCATTATGATTTGCAGAGCTTTAGTTAATTAAACTTGTAGTCTATAATTATGAAGTGATGCTGAGATTTTCTAAAGATCACCCATATGTTTAGACTATGTATAATTTTTCTGTTACTCGGTCACACCCCACCCCGGCCCCTCCGCCTCGTGCCCCTCCCTTCCCCTCGTCCTCCTTCCCCTCTCCTCCTCCTCCCTCTTTCCCTTCCCTTTCCCTCCCCAATCTTTTTTTCCCTCCCTTTCCCCTTCCTTCACTGCTTCTTTACCCTCTCTTCCCCTCCTCTCCCTCTTCTCTTCCTTCTCTTTCCCCTCCCATACCTTCCTCTTCCTTTCCCTCCTGCTCTTCTCTCTTCCCCTTTCATCCCCTCTCCCTCTTCCTCCCTTCTCTCTCCTTTTTTTAGTGGTACTTGTTAAGCACTTACTAAGTCCCTGTCCCACATAGGTTTCACAGTCTTAATCCCCATTTTACAGATGAGGTAAATGAGGCACAGAGAAGAGAAGTGATTTACCCAAGGTCACACAGCAGACAAGTGGTGGAACTGTGGTTAGGCCACACTGTTTCTATCCTCCCCTCCCCACTTCTTTACCTTCCATTCCCTTCCCCCTTCCCTTTCCTCTCCCTCCCTCCCTCCCTTCCTTTCTCAAGTCCTCCCCTCTCTTTCCCTCCCTTCATCTTCCCTTCTTCCTCCTTCTCTCTCTCCTTTCCTTTCCTCACCCTCTCTCTCCTTCCTTATTTTCTCCCCTCCCGTTTCCTCCCCTCCTCTTCCCCCCTCTCCTTCCCTCCCCGCTTTTCTACCCTCCCATTGCCTCCCTTCCCCCTTTGCCATTCCTCTCCCTCCCTTCCCTTTCTTCTCTTTTCTTTCCCTCTCTCCTTCCCTTCCTCTTCCCTCTCTCCACCCACCCTGACTTCTCTACTCTACCTTCCTTTCCCATTCCCTTCCCTCCCTCCTCTGTCCTTTCCTCCCACCTCAGAGAATGGAGGTTTAATCTGCGAGCCATTTCTGCAAAACCAAGGCTGGACAGGATGGCTATACTTTCTGCAGTGGGAGTTTATTATGTGCAGGTTGATAGATTAATTGCCAGATAGATGGAATGGAGTTAGGGTAAAACACTATTAAGCAGTTAAAAATCTGATGGCTCCACTCTGAAGTTCGCTCCTGGGAATATTTGAAAAAGGGGAAAAAAGTCATCTTTTCTACTTTTCCCTTGCCATCTGAGGCCCGGTGTCACTGACGAGATAACTTCATTGTCTTTGACACTGGCAGGAGGGAGCAGCTTTGCAAAGCTGAGGGGAAAATCTTGGTAAAAAGCCCAGTAGCTCCCTGACTCTGATGGTAAATTTTCTACACCTTAAGTGTATGTGTGTGTGTGTGTGTGTGTGTGTGTGTGTGAGAGAGAGAGAGAGAGAGAGAGAGAAAGGGAGAGAGAAAGAGAGATATATTTGGAGAATGTATTAGGAGAATGCAACTCCTGCTTTCAACTCTGTCAATAATTTGGGTCTGTCAGCCAATCGTATTTAGCGCTTACTGTTTGCAGAGCATTGTACTAAGCTGGGGAGAATACAATACAACAATAAACAGATAATTCCCTGCCCACAGTGAGCTTACAGTTCAGGGGGTCTGGCTCCTCCACAAGATTCATTCAATTATATTTATTCAGCACCTGTGTGCACAACACTGTACTAAGCACTTGGAAAGTACAGTCCAGCAACAGAGAGGGTTAGACACAGTCCCTATCCCATGTGGGACTCACACTCTCAATCTCCATTTGACAGATAAGGTAACTGAGGCACAGAGAAGCAAAGTGACTTGCCCAACATCACACAGCAGAGAAGTAGCAGAGCCGGGATTAGAACCCATGTCTTTTCGTCTCTGAGGCCCATGGCCTATCCACTATGCCATGCTGCTTCTCTGGCATCACACCTCCAATGCCAACAGGCCATAGGATGAGCAGAAGCCTCAGGGGCCCCCTTCCTTGGCTCCGCTGTACCTCCCAGGGACATTCCATCCCATCCCGGGGGTGGGACAAGCTCAGTGCCACTCGGGGAAGCCTGGTCTGGAAGTGGGGGAGGCTCCCCAGTTTGCTCAAGCATCAGCCCCAGGAAAATCGGCTCTCTAGAGCATCTCCCTATCAGTGTGGCCTGCAGCAAGGGAAGAATGAGGGAAGGTGAGTCAATTATGTGTGGTAATCACCGTAAGCATGTTATCTGAGACACAGAGGTCTTCCCTGACCTCACATGACATGGCTATTAACCCCTCAGCAACATAAAAATGGAGGCAGGTCGGAGAAGGGAAGGGGAGGTGGAGGGGAAGAGAAGGGAGGGGCCGGGCCTGGGGCAAAGCAGACCCTCTCAGTCCAGCCTTGTCCTGGCTCCGGAAAGTTCCAGCCCTGAAGACTGTTTTTCAGGAAGCCGTCCAGTCACCTGACCTGTGGTCCCCGCTGCCCGCCGGCTGGCCGGCTCTCCTCTCCGGAGACCTTTCTATGGACGTATTCATGTGAGATAAGTAGTTGCATCAGCTGAAAATGAGACTGACAAATTGACTCGGGGGGTCGCTCGGCTGCACAATGGGGGCTGGAATGCGGGGCTCCGAGCCACCGCAGAGAGGAGGAGACGACGAGCAAAGGCTGGAGACGGTTTGGGGGAGGGTCGTGGGGTCATGAGGAAGGGAGGGGGGTGGGGAGGAGCAGGGGATCACGGAGGGGAAAGGAGGGTCATGGAGAGGGGGTCTTGGGGAGGAGAGGATTATAGAAAGGAGAGGGGGTTGCAGGAGGAGGGGGAATCAAGGGGAGAAGAAGGGGTCGTGGGGAGGAAGGGAGGCCAAAGGGAAGAAAGAGGGTCCCAGAGAGCAAAGGGGTTGCAGTGAGAAGAGGGGCTCATGGGGAGGAGACAGGAGCCTAGATTGGTAATCCCTCTCCTCAGCCAATAGCTGGCTGACATCCTGAACCCCCATGTTCCAAGCATGGCTGAGGGGCTGAAGACTACAGCAGGGCATGCAGACATAACCTGCAGACACAATACAGTCCCACAGACATGATCCTGCAGACAAGGTCCTGAAGATTTGACCCTGACACTGGGCAGAACAGGGAATAACCCCAAAACACCTCCGTGTTCCAAGACCCCACAAAAGCCTTGGACAGTGCAGTTGGCCCTGACCTGGGCCCTTCCAGTTACCAGCATGGGCTGGTCAGAGCCCTGGCCATCCGCCAGGCCCTTGCAACACCCCGAGGTGGAATGGGTAGTCCTGATGGGTGAAGAGCCTCTGCTTAGCCATCAACCATCGGAAGGGCCCAGGGCAGTCAGCCTCAAGGAGCCTGCCTCCCCTTCTCCCCCAGTGCCAGAATGCCAGAGCAAGTGCGGCCCAGTGAAAAGAGCATAGGCCTCAGCGTGGCCTAATGGATAGAACGGTTGGGGTGTCAGAAGGACCTGGGTTCTAATCTCATCTCCACTACTGTCTGCTGTGTGACCTTCGGCAAGTCATTTAACTTCTCTGTGCCTCAGTTCCCTCATCTGTAAAATGGGGATTAAGACTTTAAACCCCATATGGGATGTGGGAAGCAGTGTGGCTCAGTGGAAAGAGCACGGGCTTGGGAGCCAGAGTTCATGGGCTCTAATCCCACCTCTGCCACTTGTCAGCTGTGTGACTTTGGGCAAGTCACTTAACTTCTGTGGGACTCAGTTACCTCATCTGTAAAATGGGGATTAAGACTTTAAGCCCCATATGGGATATGGGAAGCAGTGTGCCTCAGTGGAAAGAGCACGGGCTTGGGAGCCAGAGGTCATGGGTTCTAATCCCACCTCTGCCACTTGTCAGCTGTGTGACTTTGGGCAAGTCACTTAACTTCTGTGGGCCTCAGTTACCTCATCTGTAAAATGGGGATTAAGCCCCTCGTGGGACAACCTGATCACCTTGTATCCCCCCCCCAGCACTTAGAACAGTGCTTTGCACATAGTAATTGCTTAACAAATGCCATTATTATTATTATTATTATTATTATTATTATGTGGACTGTGTCCAACCTGATTACTTTATATCTACCCAGCACATAGAACAGTGCTTGACACATAGTAAGTGCTTGACACATAGTAAGTGCTTAACAAATACTATAAACAAAAAGCACATGGGTTCTAGTCCCTGCTCCACCACTTGTCTGCTGGGTGACTTCAAACAAGTCACTTAACTTCTCTGTGCCTCAGTTCCCTTGCTTGCAAAATGGGGATTCAATACCTGTTTTCCCTCTTACTTAGACTGTAAGTCTCTTGTGGAACCTGATTATCTTATATCTTCCCCAGTACTTAGTACAGTTCCTTGGACATTGTAAGAGCTTAATAAAAACCACAATTATTATTACCCTGCCCCCTCTGCCAAGCCCCCTTCTAGCACACCACCCCCTGAAGACCATCGAATCCTTGTACCAGGCAGACAGACACTGGTGACTGTGCTCCACAGACATGCCCCCAGGGAGATGGGCTGGTAATTATGAGTCAATTTTCAGAATCAGCAAAGCACGATGGACTAGTAATTAGCCTGAAGATGGCCGGATTCAGAGTCGGGCACTAGGATGGAGCTCTGACCCCAGGAGCTGCTCAGTATATGCCACTGACTAAAGCATGAGATCCTATACCAACCCACACCTTGCCTGCCCGATGCCTGGACGATGATCCCCTGGAATGATGCAGAGAAACCCAAATGAAGATCTCCCAGGATGGCCGGAGACACTCAGGCAAAGATCTCCCAGGATGACACAGAGACACCCAAATGAAGATCTGCCAGGATGCCAGAGACACCCAAATGAAGAGCTCCTGGGACAACCAGGGACACACAGATGAATTGCTTCTAGGATGAGGCAGAGACACCTAAATGAAGATCTCCTGGAATGATCAGAGACACCCAGATGAAAATCTCCTGGAATGATGCAGAGACATCCTGATGAAGAGCTCTCTGGATGATGCAAAGACACTTGGATGAAGATCTGATGGAATGACCAGAGACAACTGGACAAAGAACTCCCTTGGTGACCTCACAACACCTAGATGATGAAGATCCCCCAAAAAGCAGAGTGAAACCTTGAAGATCTCCCAGGTTGCCCAGAGACACCCGGATGAAGAGGTCCCAGGGCAACCTGGTAAAGATCTCTCGGTATGACACAGAGACACACAGATGACACAGAGCTGCATGCTACCACTGGATTCTGCTACCTGGGTGGCATATTTTCCAACTCCATGAGGACGGACCGGGAGGTCGTGGACCAGCAGAAACACCTGGGAGCTAGGAAGAGGATGCGGAGCCAGCGTGGCATCAGGCTTCAGACCAAAGCCATGGCAATGCTCAGCCTTCGACATGGCTGGGAGCCTTGGCTATTTCCCCCTGGGGCTCCAGGGAGTCCCCAGCACAGCAGCAAGGGCTTGCCACATCACCCCTGCCCTGGGCAGGTTGCCCTGGGCAGGTTATGGGATGAGAGAGAACAACGGCAAAACACCCAAGCCACCGCTCTATGGTGAGCTGGAAGATGAAGGGCAGGTGGGAGCTGGATCCAGGGTGGAGAATGGGCAAAGGGAAATGTGAAGAGCCTACGATCTAATGGAGGTCCAGCTAATGGTATTTCTTAGGAGAAGCAGCATGGCTTAGTGGATAGAACATGGGCCTGGGAATTAGTAGGTCCTGGGTTCTAATCCCGGATCTGCCATTTGTTTTCTGTGTGAGATTGGGCAAATCACTTTACTTCTCTTTGCCTCAGTTACCTCATCTGTAAATTGGGGATTAAGACTATGAGCTCCATGTGGGGCTAAACCCCTCCTTTCCTCAGCTCCCACTCCCTTCTGCATCACCCTGATTTACTCCCTTTGCTCTTCACCCCTCCCAGCCCCACAGCACCTAGGTACATTTCTGTAATTTTATTTATTTGTATTGATGTCTTCCTCCCTCCCTCTAGACTGTAAACTCATTTTGGGCAGGGAATGTGTCTGTTTATTGTTGTTTTGTGCTCTCCCGAGTGCTTAGTAGAGTGCTCTGCACATGGTAAGCACTCAATAAATATGATTGAATGAATGAATGCATGAATGTGGGACAGGGACTATGTCCAACCCTATTTGCTATGTGCAACCCTATTTGCTTGTATCTACCCTGGGGATAGAGTACAGTGCCTAGCACATAGTAAGCGCTTAACAAATACCACAATTATTATTATTACTATTAATGTTAAGTGCTTACTATGCTGAGCACTGGGGTAGATACAGATAATCATATCAGGCACAGTCCCTATCCCACATGGGACTCACAGTCTAAGGGAGAGGGATAATTTTTTCCCCATTGTACAGTTGAAACTGAGTCACAGAGAAGATAAATGACTTGCCCAAGGGCACACAACAGGCAAGTGGCAGAGCCAGGATCAGAACCAAAGTCTCCTGACTCCCAGCTCTGGGCTCTTTCCACTAGGCCGTGCTGCTTCTCCGAGACCCCAGGACAGGAGACTTGGGGGATTTAAAAGGTCCCTTAAATCATTATTAATTCATTTATCTGCTAAGTAGTTTGCAGGTGAATGATCCTGTTCGAATGTTAAACATCATTAGTGATCAGTCTTCAACAAACAGTACCGCTTCAGTGTGATTGCCACAGTGCTTTTACAACAACATTGCCCAATTATTTCTGTTCTCATGACACCATTGGATCATAAGCCCTTTGAGAACAGGGAAACTATCAATTTCTTCTTGGTGTCTTCCAAGGGCTAGGTACGGCACTCTGTCCACAGAAGGTGTTCAGTATAGTACCCTGCACACAGCAGGTGCCCAACACAATGCTTTATATGAGTAGGTGCCCAGTACAGTGCTCCACATACAGTAACTGCCCAACACACTGCTCTGCACACAATAGATGCATAGTGCAGTGCTCTGCACTCAGTTGGTGGTCCAGTACAGTGGGCTCCATGCAGAAGGTGTCCTGCAAATTCTGCAGATCCCATTACCACCAGCTAACAGAATTCTCAATTGATCTAGGCTTAGATGCGCGGGCCGGCTTGGCCTCCTCTAGATGCATATTAAGTTTGAAATGTTAAGTTCCCCGATGCCGAACGGGGCTCACGGTTAATGCTTGTAAATCGCTCTCATGAATTACAAACTCCTTCTGCTCTTCCCGGGAGCGATGAAATAATACTGTTTTGCCAGTTAACCTTTCTCGCCGGAGTTGATTTTTGAGAGGGAACATTCGATAAAGCCCAGAGTAATTTAAAATCCACGATTCGCCGTGTTAACACTTGTCACTTATCATGCGCACTTCAACCCAGCCTCCCTGACATTCGGTTAACCTTTCGTGGCCACGCTAAGAGCAAAGCGATGCCAGCAGTTCTGGGACCGCGCGGGGGTGAAATTGCTTTTCTCCCTCCCAAATTCACCACAACCATAAATAAACGCAATTATCATTTGGAAGAAAAGTAAGCAGAGCCTCCATTGCGTTTTTTATCTCCCAGCTGCCCCAAGTGACATTCTGGGGACTGCTGGGCTCCTGCAATCGCCAGCCCGGGCAAGGGCCCACCCTGGGACAATTCAAGGGATTTTGTGTGCTCTGGATTCTGAACCCCAGGCAGGGGAACAGATCTCCCGGTGTGAGGCTTAGACAGCCACAAAGTTAGATGGGAGCGTCTCCAATTCCAACCTCCTTTTCCTGCATTTCCTCCTGCATCTTCTCCTGCTTCCAGGGTTTTTCTACATGGACATCCTGCCAGCCCCTCAAACTCAAAGTCAAACTCCTTATCTTCCCTCTCAAATCCTCTCCTCCCCACAAAACTTCTCATCAGAGTTGACAACACCACCATTCTCCCTGTCTCAGTAGCCCACAATTTTGGCATTATCCTTGATTCATCTCTCTCATTCTACCAGCATATTCAGTCAGTCACCAATTCCTTTTGGTTCTATCACCCCAACATTTTCAGAATCTGCCCCCTTGCTCTTCAACCAAACGGCCACCATGCTGGCCCAATGCTTGCCATATCCCACCACAACAACTGCATCAGCCTCTTCTCAGACCTCTCTGCTTCCCATTTCTCCCCTTCCTTTCTGCTGCCCAGATGATTTTTCTAAAGCACTGTTCTGTGCACATCTCCCGATCCTCAAAATCCTCCAATGGTTGTCTATTCCTCTATGTATCAATTGGAAACTCTTGACCATTGACTTTAAGGTGCTAATCAACTCTCCCTCCACTACTTATCTTCGCTCCTCTCCCACTACACTCTAAATCCCATGCTTTGCTCTTCTCAAGCCAACGTAGTCACCATACCTCATTCTCACTTATCTTGCTAACAATCTCTCACTGCCTGAAATTCCCTCTCCATTCGTGTCTAGCAGACTATTACTCTCCCTATCTTCAAAGCCCATCAGAAATCACATCTCCTCTAGGAGGCCTTCCCTGATTAATCTCTCATCTCCCCAACCTCTTCCCTTCCCCTACTGCCACTTCAGCACTGCTGCTTTACTTAAGCATTTAGGTGCTCACTATTCTCCCCACAGCTCCTATGCACATACCTTTAGACTCAGTTTTTCCCTATCTGTACTTCCCCCAAGCACTTAGAACAGTGCTTTGCTGTTGGATATTGGATTGATGGACTGATCAACTGATCGATTTATCAATGGAGCCAACTTGAAATCCAATGTTGTTGAAGGGAGCAGGCTCTTCAGGACACTCAGGATTCTGCTCTGGGCAGTTGATTGTCTGCTCTGCCACCCACCATCCTTCTGAGGGGCCCAGGGGTGGAAAGAGGAGTGACATAATTGCAATTCTAACATTAAATTATACTGGCCATTTAGCTTCTTCACTGGGTCTAGCCCTGCCAAGGGTCCCGAGACAGAATGCAGGGGGTCCAGGAGTTGGAAAAGCCGGGTTCAAGTCCTGTCCCTGCCTCCCGGGACCATGCCATCAGTGGCAAAGGTTTCTGACCAGAAGACTGCCCACAGAATTTTGCAAAATGGCAGGTCCTGCAGGAATCTTCAGTAACAGCTGGCTGACGGCGGCAAAGACCACAGGGATTACCAAGGCAACTGCTTACCGGGTCGCAGTGCTTCGGCCCAGGGTTGGCATTGCACTGTGGTCACTTTGACCGTCAATGGGTCCTGCACATAAAACATCTTTACTTCACTCCTGCCTGCCTTCTTTCTTGTTGCACCTTGGGCCTCAGTGGGAACCCATCGGGCAGAGCCAAGAGAGGGTGAGCAGTGCCGCGCAAACCACCAGCACCTGAATCAACTCCTCCACACAGGGTGTCCACCTTGCAGTCTCAGGAATGAGGCCCATCCATTCTCCCTACCAGAAGACTGCACGGTCCCCACACGGAGGGAGCAAATGCTCCCAGGGCAGACAACTCTGTGTTCTGGCCAGGATTAGCTTCAGACATTTGACCACCCTGAGGCCAGAGAAAAATTGTTGGCCCTTGAAGAGTTGCAAATTTTCCAGTCCCTTCCCACCACCCTTTGGTCAGCAGAGATTGAGACAGCTGCCCTCCCTTGCTTTTCATCCCAAGCCGGCCCTGCTCCGTGCTGGGGAATCTCAGAAGCAAATCAAACTGTTGATTAATGACTCAATAACCCTTACTCCACAGCTTCCCCTGCCCCCAGATCTGGGCATTATCCTGGATTGCAGCAGGTGGCCAGGATGTGGACTTGGGTTTTTCCTGGGTTCTTCTTTGCCCTGGCACAGTTGGTAAAGCCCTGAATGTCAAGTCAAACAACTTGTGCAATGCCAAATCACCAACGGTCCAATCTCCAACTCAGTGGATTTGTAGCAAAGGGAGAAGGCGCTGATTGACCCTGTCATATTTCAGAGGAACTAGTGGTTGGAACATCCACCTGGTCCCATCTCCCACTCCCGGAATGGGAAACACCAACCCCCACCCCCCATTTCCAGAAGCAGGGGAGCTGCACCAATGCCACCCCTTTCACGGTAACTGGGGAGTTGTTGTGTTAACCTCAACTTGTTCCATGAGAGCAGTGGTCAGCAGGGGGTGTGATTGGGAGAGATGCCACACCCTGCTGGAGTTTGTTGGTGGGTAGTTCCTAGTCCCCTATTTCAGATGGTTTCCTACTTTCCATATAAATGAATTTCCCCTGGGGAGTTCAGAGAAGAGATTTGACCTTTGACACGGTGTCCTTAGCCTGGACTGGCCCTTGTGAAGTCATCTGGTCCATCCCCCTGCCTCAGACCATCCCTGAAAGACTTTTCTTAAGTATTCTTTGTTTGATCCAAGAATGATAATAATGATGGCATTTGTTCATTCATTCATTCAATCATATTTATTGAGCGCTTACTGGGTGAAGAGCACTGTACTAAGCACTTGGGAAGTACAAGTCAGCAACATATAGAGCCAGTCCCTATCAAACAACAGGCTCACAGTCTAGAAGGGGGAAACAGACATGTTAAGCGCTTACTATGTGCAAAACACTGTTCTAAGCACTGGGGGCGGGGATACAAGGTGATCAGGTTGTCCCACGTGGGGCTCACAGTCTTAATCCCCATTTTACAGATGAGGTAACTGAGGCACAGAGAAGTTAAGTGACTTGCCCAAAGTCACAAAGCTGACAAGTAGCAGAGTCGGGATTAGAACCCACGACCTCTGGCTCCCAAGCCCGTGCTTTTTCCACTGAGCCACGCTGCTTCTCTAATGATCTTTCTCATGCCAACTCAGGAGAGCCGCAGCATAGCCTAGTGGGAAGAGAATCTGGGTTCCAATCCCAGCTTTGCCACTTATTTGCTGTGTGATCTTGGGCAAGTCACTTCACTTCTCTGTGCCTCAGTTCCCTCATCTGCAAAATGGGGATTCAATCCCTGTTCTCTCTCCTACTTAGACTGTGAGCCCCATGTGGGGCCTTATCCTCTCTTATCTATCCCATTGCTCAGTGCAGTGCTTGGCACATAGTAAGCACTTAATAAATACCACAATTATTACCACTATAATTAGCTCAGGATAGAAGCTTGGGGAGCTTCAGGAGGCTTTCCAGGCTGAGGGAGAGCTCCAGCATGTTGGATGGTTTGTCAGTCCATCATACATATTTATTAAGCACTTACTGTTTGCAGAGCACTGAAATAAGTGCATGGGAGCGTACAATATAATAGACGCATCCCCTGCCCACAACAAGCTTACAATCTAGAGATCCATCCTTCACATGAGGATGGGCATCCAGGAGAGCAGACAGAAATCTCTGGGGCCCCTATCGGAAGAAGCACCCTGAACCAGGGGAGGGAAACCATGGAGCTGTCCCCAGATGACCTTGCTCATGGCCTCCCATCCATCACTGTATTTCCTTCAGGCCTGCTGAGGGTGAAGCTTGCCACCCAGCAAAAGGGTGAAGGCAGCGTTCCCTGCCCTCACGGAGCCAACAGTTCACTAAACCTTGCATTGGCTCAGCCGGAAAGGGAGCTCAAGAATGAGGATCAGCTAAGCTTGGCTTTCCCTCCTACGTCACAACTCCCCCCCCTCCATCCAGCCCACTACCCTCCCTCCCCAAGCTGGGGAGTCAAGTCTGCTGATTCTCTGGTGTCCAGCAGTGGCAGGCCGGGCAAATACAGCCATTTCCAGCTCTTTAACCAGTTTATTCTTCCCCTGGAGGCCCTGTGCCCCATGCCACATTTCCCTTTGTGTGACCACAGGGATGTATGTTAAATGCCCATCCTGCCAAGCACTCAGCCTCCCACTACCCACCTTATGTGTTTTTAAGACTCTGGCTCTTATCTCTTAAATGGCATGGCTGTCCATTGTTCAGATGGACAAGACTCACAACTCCAGGAAGCAACAACAGGATAAAATGAGGCATTTTATCCCACTTTGACTTGGAAAATATAATCAGTACTTTCAAAGATGGTAGATACTAAAGAATTGGGAAATGGGATTATGCTAAAATAGAGTGCTAATACGCAAGTGAAATAGCCATGGACGATCTTAACTGTTGTGATTATCTATCTGAGAATATATCCACGTGGCTCAGCATTTTAACAAAATGCTCCCCAAGAAGTGCTGCCCCAAGATTTACTGTGGGGAAATAAGTATTTGTGGAAGGGTTCTTTTGAGGGAGAGGTGGAAATCAATCAATCAATCAATCAATCAATTGTATTTATTGAGCACTTACTGTGTGCAGAGCACTGTACTAGGCACTTGGGAAGTACAAGTTGGCAACATATAGAGACAGTCCCTACCCAACAGTGGGCTCACAGTCTAGAAGGGGGAGACAGAGAACAAAACCAAACATATTAACAAAATAAAATAAATAGAATAGATATGTACAAGTAAAATAAATAAATAGAGTAATAAATATGTACAAACATATATATATATATACAGGTATATATACAGGTATATCAGGGGTTGGGGAGGTCAAACCGGAGAGGATTCCTTTCATTTTGGTGTTTTTGGCAAAGTGAAGCTTCTCTGCCCATTCAAAAGGCAATAGGAGAGAGGAGGGGTCTGGGTTGGTCTATCTTGGTTTCTCTGGGACAGAACTCGACAGAACTGGATTATCAAAGTGGCCCATTATTGTGAGGGAGGAGAAGAGAGATGGTCTGTGAAGAACATCACATGCTCATCACATGAACATCATATCACATGGTTCTGTCACATATGACCTTGGGCAAGTCACTTCACTTCTCTGTGCCTCAGTTACCTCATCTGTAAAATAGGAATTAAGACTGTGAGCCCCACAGGGGTCATGGACTGTGTCCAACCTGATTAGCTTATATCTACCCCAGCACTTAATATAGTGCCTGGCTTATAGCAAGTGCTTAACAAATGCCATTGAAGAAAAAAAAGAGGATCTAGAGGCTGGAAGGGTACCCTCCCCAAAGGTCATATAGTTCATCCCCCTGCCTCCAGGCAGGATTGCCCCACAGCCACATTCGGTTGATGGGGTCTGTGTCTCAGTCTTTGAGATGTCCAGGGAAGAGAATGCACATCATCCACTCCCTCAGACCAGGAACAAGGCTATTTCTGGTCAGCTGCAGCCTGGCCAGTCTCCAGCCCCATGTACTCCTAGCCCAGTTTACCCTTGGCCTTGTCAGTCTCCATCCTGGTCCACCCCCAGAATAGTCCATCCCTAGCCAGGTCAGCCCACACTTCACCTCTGCCAGTGACACCGAGATGCTTGGAGAAACTGTGTGCCCTGAACCCTGTAGGTGCCCAGGATAGTTTCTTGCACATAGTAGGCATCCATCACAGTGCTCTACACTCAGGAAGCACCAAATACAGCACCCTGCATGTAGTATGCATCCATCCCAGTGCCCTGCACACTGTAGGCACCTAGTACAGTGCCCTGCATACAGTAGGCATCCATCAAAGTGCCGGGCTATCCATCCTAAATAGGCTAGTCAGGTTGCATGATCCATGTGAAGCCATGATTCCCCCATGGCCATCCCTGTCTTTCCAGACAGAGCATGTCCAGACATGGCCAGATCAGCAGACGTTTTTCCCCCATGAACCCATGCCAGAGGTAGAGGCAAGAAGAGGCCACTGTGAGACCATTTGAATCATTGTCAGCATTCATGCTCAGTCATCCCTCTCTTAGGGTGGGGGGAATCTCTCTCAAAAGGAGTCTTCCTCCCTTTAGACTATTAGCTTGCTGTGGGCAGGAAACGTGTCTACCACTTCTGTTATATTGGGCTCTCCCAAGAGCTTAGTATAGTGCTCTGCACACAGTAAGCACTCAATAAATATGATTGATTGATTGATTGATCGAATTGGGGTCAGTATTGTCTTCTGACAATTCTCCCCCACCCCCACACTGTGAGTCAAACAGCCAGATGGGAGGGAAGGCTAGATCGAACCCTATTAGTGAAGTTCCATTTCAGTGAACACTGGGGGAGCTCCCCCCACGTCCCTGGCCTCCAACACTGAGTTGGCATCAGGAACTGGATTGAGCTGGCTGAGCTGGGAGGCAGTATGATGTGGTGGGCTGGTTGGCGGGGGGGTTAGGAGGTTTTTGGGTCATCACTGCATGCCTTTCCAGTTCTATAGAGTGCCAACCCCCAGACTGAGGGATTTCAGGCCATGGATTGGAGGGGAGGGGGCAAATGTCCCTGGACAGTGCCGGGAGAGGATCGAGCTGACCTACTTTGTGCCAGCCGACTGGGAACCAGTGCCAAGTTGGCTCCCAGCAGCTGAACAGTTGCAGAGGCAGTGTGGCCTAATGGAAAGAACATGGGTCTGGGATACAAAGGACCTGGATTTTAATCCTGGCTCCACCACTTGTCAGCTGTGTGACCTTGGGCAAAAATCACTTCGCTTCTCTGTGCCTCAATTACCTCATCTGTAAAATGGGGATTAAGACTGTGATTCCCCACTTGGGACATGGACTGTATCCAACCCAGCACTCAGAAAAGTGCCTGGCACATAACAAGCATTTAACAAATACCAGAGAAAAGAGGCGTTCCCAGAGGCAGGTGACACAAATTCCCAGCAAGAGCAGCCTTGCCAGAGAGGCCAGAGAGGCCAGGCCAGAGAGGCCATAAGGTAGCGAGGCTCTACTGGTGAGACTTTCTGCAGCCGAATACTGGCCGTCCGGCACCCCTAAATTGTCCCCTCGCCCCGCACTCCACCCTACGCCTTCCTTTGCAGGGGCCAAGAGCAATGTCATTGTCAGGGGCCACTGAGTCATCATCAGGGTGACTTTCTCCCAAGCAAACCTCCTGGATGGAGGCTGCAAAAGATGAGAATCATAAGGATGGTATTTTCTGAGCACCTACTCTGTGCCCAACACTGTGCTAAGCCCTGGGGTTGATACAAGATAACCAGATCGGCCCCCAGTCTCTCTGCCCCTCAGAGCTCAAGGCCTAAAGGGGAGGGCGGGCAGGAATCTAATCCCCATTTTACAGATGAGGAAACAGAGGCCCAGAGAGGTTAAGCGTCTTGTCCAAGGTCACCCAGCATCTGGGGGCAGCTTCGGGGGGAGGACAGAACAGGATGGAATGGCTGCATTTCGGCTCAGCCATTGGTTCGGGGGAACAAACGCTTTCACAACGAGAAAATCAGCTCAGAATATGAGGGCGAATGTTATCCTTCCTGGTGTCGCAATTAACTAAGAAAAATATTTCAAAGGCGTCTAATTAAAGGCTGGGGTTTTATGAGGGTTTAAGCTAGTCTCTATGAAATCTGCTCCTGCCACTAATAATTACCATGTACATCTTAATTCACCTCTGCTGGCCAGGCCTGGAGATAGAAGTCCTGAGAGTATTGCACCAGGCTCCTGCACAGAAGGTAAAATCCCTTATCTTATCTCCATCTCCACACAACAACCAGCCTCTCTTCCAATTCAACCCTAATCTTCTTAGTAAATAATACTGATATTTTTCACCATAACAAAAATGGGGCTGCCCGATTTGGTGTGATAACACTTCTCATTTACACACCATTCTCTGGCCGCGGCTGCCCGATTTTTTCTTAATCTCTTTAACTTATCAAGAAAATACTTTTTTACATTCAGCCATGGTAAGTTCCTTTCTTCCCAAATAATAATATTATAAATAAATCCCTTTGGCTACAGCTGTCTGGTTGAATAGGCCGATACCAGGCCTGCACTCTCCAGCTCCAGTTTTCCCAATGGGGCAGGGTGATTGCTCTGTCTTTCCTCCTCCCTCCACTTTGGGGCCAGCCCAGAGCACCGGGAAGTGGGTCTCGGGCGCCCGGGACATGGGACATGGCTGGGACCTAAAGGACAGTCCTCTGGCTCTTGCTTTGTTGGACTTTTCCCTCTTGCTCAGGAAGGTGCCCTGATCACTGGTGGAGAGCCTGGGGGGCCGGAGGGGCTGGAGATGTGGGGAGCTCACAGGTCAGACAGCCAGGCTGGGATCTTTCCAGCCATTTGGAGACTCTCACGTGCTGTTGGAGCCCCTGGGGTGAACGAGGCTGGAGTCTAGCCTGGGCAGCTTTTCAGAAGAAATGGTGACGTCATCCCCAATCAATCAATCAATCAAGAAGCAACATGGCCTAGTGGAAAGAGTACGGGACCGGGAGTCAGGGGACCTGGGTTCAAATCCCGGCTCTGCCATTATCTGCTGGGTGACTTTGGGCAAGTCACCTAACTTCTCTGGGCCTCAGTTACCTCATCTGTAAAATGAGTTTTAAGGCTGTGAATCCTATGTGGGACAGGGACTGTGTCCAACCCAATTTGCTTGTATCCATCCCAGTGCTTAATACAATGCATGGCACATATTAAGTCCTTAACAAATAACACAGTTACTATTATTATACTACACTATAATAATAATGCTATACTATACTAATAATAAATAAATGACATTTATTGAGCACTTAGTGCAGAGTACTGTACTGAGCACTATTAATAGAACAGTAGGGTACAATAGAGTTGTCCAAAGTCTGAGACTAGGGGGCACTGGACCCCATTGCCCCGACAGCTGGGAATCCAGGGACTATCTTCACACAGCTGGAGCCCAAGGTCACCAGTCCCGTCATCCACTAAATCAAGATGATGCTGGGGCTTGGTTGAACAGGACTACTACGCTGCTGCTCTGCCTGCCTAGGGGTGCTATTTGTAGGAGAGACAGGTCTTAGAGACCCATCCAATGGCAGAGAGCAAGGAGGAAGTCATGAAGGGAGAGGAAATCAGAGAGAGCTGGTCCAGGAGAGCTTGCAGGGTCCAGAGGGAGGCTAGGGAGTGACCAGGCTCCTCTCAATAGAGTAGGCATGTCTCCTGGGAATTTTCCTCGAGGGAAAAAATGTCAACTCTCCCAGCGGAGGAATTTGAGGGTTGGGGGAGCTGGTGTCGACAGGACAATATGGGCACCAGAAAAGGGAGAGGTGGGACTCCTTGCAGTGGTCCTGACTGATGTCAGTTAATCATAATTATTTATGGTACTTACTGAGAGCTTACTATGTGCAGAGCACTATACTGAGCACTTGGGAGATTACAGTCGTAGACATGATTCTTGCTCACAAGGAGCTTAAAATATCCTGGGGGAGAGGGACACAAAAATAAATTATAGGTAGGGGAAGTAATCTAGTATAAAGACATGCACGGTATTGTGGGAGTGGCCTCCTTCCCTTCCCCACAGCACCTGTATATATGTATATATGTTTGTTTGTATTTATTACTCTATTTATTTATTCTACTTGTACATATCTATTCTATTTATTTTGTTAATATGTTTTGTTTTGTTCTCTGTCTCCCCCTTCTAGACTGTGAACCCACTGTCGGGTAGGGACCGTCTCTATGTGTTGCCAACTTGTACTTCCCAAGCGCTTAGTACAGTGCTCTGCACACAGTAAATGTTCAATAAATACGATTGATTGATTGACTGATTGGGGGAAAAGTACTGTCCTATGGGAAATTGAATGTCTAAGATCTAAACAAATACTTTGAATTTTCCCAGTATTTCAGCGACCCCACCCAAATCCAGCTGAACTTCCTGGAAAATTCAAACCAAGATACTTTGTGAGTATAGACTCTGCACCACCACCACCACAACAAAGAATTTCTCATATTCCCACCCAAACCCTGTCCTTCCTTCAACTATCCCATCACTATAGAAAGCACCACCAAATGTGGGGTGAATGAGAGAGATGAGTGGAGGATGATGCCAAGGTTGAGGGCTTGTGAGACAGGGAGTCGGTTCTGCCTTCACAATCCACCCTTTCTTCTCCAACCAAATGGCCATTATACTGACCTGAGCTCTTATCATATTTCACCTTGACCACTGCATCAGCCTCCTTGTTGACTTCACTGCCTGCTAAGACTCCCCTCTCCAGTCCACGAGCTCCTTGTGAGCAGGGAAAGTGTTTACCCACTGTCCTGTTTTGTACTCTCCCACATGCTCATTACAGTTCCTTGCACACAGTAAGCTCTCAATAAATACCATTGATTGATTGATACTTCACTTCACTGCCTGGATCATTTTTCTAAAGAAATGTTCAGTCCATGGTTGCCTATACATCTCCAATTCAAACAGAAACTCCTTACCATCCACTTTAAGGCACTCAATTAGCTTTTTCCCTCATAACTTCCCTCACTGATCTCCTACTATACAACCCAGCCCACATACTGGGCTCCCCTAATGCCAACCTACTCACTGTATCCTGAGCTCTTCTGTCTCGCTGCCAACCCCATGCCCATGTCCTCCCTCTGGCCTGGAACTCCCTCCTCTTTCATATCTGACAGGTGACCATTCTCCTCACCTTCGAATTCTTATTAAAACTATACCTCCTCCGAGAGGCCTTCCTTAACTTGTCCCTAATTTCAAATATTCACCCTCCTTTTTGTGTCACCTATGTACTTAGAACCATATCCCTTGAGCACTTGTAATTCACCCCAGGCCCATGGCACTAATGTATGTATTTTTGTACTCTCACATTACCCCCATCAGAATGTCTAAATTTATTTTTTAGATAAAATTACATATTTTAATGTCTTTCTCCCACACTAGTCTGTGAGCTCCTTGAGGACAGGGATTGTGACTATCAACTCTACTGTATTTTTCTCTTCCAAACTCTTAGTCTAGTGCTCGGCACATAGTAAGTGCTCAATAAATACCATTGATTGATTGATTCTGAACCTCCAGGCCAGTCTGTCCTATGGGCCCGGAGAAGGGAAATGGCCAACTATTTCCTGCTTTCCTCTTGCTTCCCTGGGAGTTCTGAGAGCCGCAGTGTAGGCAACCAGGAGCCAGGAGCCTGAGGGAGAGAACATTGCAGTAATGGAAGGGGAGGAGGAACTTTGTCTAGACTGGCACCTGAGCAAATTTCAGAGAGACAGCATGCTTGACATTGCTAAAATTGCATTATTATCATATTTGATAGCAAACCCTATGAGGGCAGGGATAGTGACTTTTACTCCTAATTGAATGTGCCCAAGCACCCAGTACAGTGCTCTGCACCTAGTAGGCTCCCAGGAAAGCATTCTGTACCCAAAAGGAGCCCAATACAGTGCCCTGCATGCAGCAGGCACTCATTAGAGTGCACTGCCCCCAGTAGGTACTCAGTACAACACTCTTGCATCCACTATGTGCCCTGGACAGTGTTCTGCACACAGTAGCATCCAGTATAGTGGTCTGCACCCTAGAGACACCTAAGACAGCATTTACATGCACTGGACTCTAGTGTAGCACTCTGCATTTAGTAGATGCCCTGTACAGAGCTATGCATGCAATAGGTACCCAGGGCTGCACTTTGGATGCAACAGAAGACCAGTACAGCATTCTGCACACAGTAGGCACTCAGTACTGTGCTCTTCACACAGTTCGTGTTCAATAAGTTAGTACTGATGAGTCTCTGGGCATGGGAGTTGGAGGCTGGGGATTGGATGCTGGATAGTCTATAGCCTGAAATCAAGGCAAGACTCACGGTTCTCCCTCCCCCAGTCTATCACAGAGTGCCCCGGGGGGCTGTGGCTTAATTGGTGCCTTGTGTCTGGTTTTAATGAGGAGCCCAGGTTTAAAGTGTTTTTCTTTCCTCCATGTGGCTGAACTGTTATTTTTCTGACGTGATTTTTTTCCCTGTGAAATGTTTTGGATAAATATGCAGCTGAAATGGCTTGTTACTGACTGTGTACACTTTCAGCTGAATGAGAAGTAAAGAAATACAGCATTTCACATATAAAATATTCCATTAATGTTATATAATTTCACTGCAAAGTATCATTTTGCTTTTATGAAAGGGTTTGGCGAAACCCTTGGGACAGCAGATGACTACCACGTGGTAATTACCGGTTACTAAATATCACTTATATCACACTGATCTATTCACACCACTGTAACCACACTAAATAGAAGAAGACAATACAGAATATCAGAACTGAAACAACGGCTCATTTTCAGGATTAGGGATTCGGACCTGGGAGCCTCCTTAAAGTGGGAGGCCACTGAAGGGTGTGAAGGACTGGGATGGGGATGGGGACAAGCTCTGCAGAACTAATGAGTCAGACACCTGACTTGGGGTCTCTATAGCTTCTCCATCACTCTCTGGTTCTCTGGTTCTCTGGTTGAGATCAGCCTGGAGTCCGGTCTAATAACCTCCTCCCCACAAATCAAAATAATAATGGTATTTGTTGAGCACTTAGCACTTACTATGTGCCAAGCACTGTACTAAGTTCTATACACTGTACAACTAGGACTTTCACTGCTTCCACAGCTGGAACCTGGAGGGATCCATCCCATTGCCCCAGAGCCGGAATCCATCAATTAATCAATAGTATTTATTGAATGCTTACTATGTACAGAGTTCTGTACTGAGCACTTGGAAGAGTACAGTATATATATCAAGCGCTTAGTACAGTGCTCTGCACACAATAAGCACTCAATAAATACGATTGAATGAATATAACAGAATTAGCAGACATGTTCCCTGCCCATAATGATTTTACAGTCTAGAGGGGAGCTGATTTCATTGTTCCACAGCTGGAAACTCAGGGACACTGTACCCCTTTACCCCCACAGTCAAAACAGCATAGTTTAGTGGAAAGTGCCCTGGCTTGGGAGTCAGAGGCCATAGGTTCTAATCCCATCTCTGCCATTTGTCTTCTGTGTGACCTTGAGCAACTCACTTAACTTCTCTGAGCCTCAGTTACCTCACCTGGAAAATGGAGATTAAGACTGTGAGCCCCACGTGGGACAACCTGGTCACCTTGTATCCCCCCAGAGCTTAGAATAGTGATTTGCACATACTAAGCACTTAAAAATGCTATTATTATTATTATTATCTTCTCGGTGCCTCAGTTACCTCATCTGTAAAATGGGGATTAAGATTATGAGCCCCACGTGGGACAACCTGATTACCTTGTATCTATTCAACACTTACAACCGTGCTTGGCATATAGTAAGTGCTTAACAGATGCCATTATTATTATTATTATTATTATTATTATTATTATTATTATTATTATTATTAAAACCCGGGAGCACCAGTCCTTTCACGGGTCCCTTCACTCCCAAAACCAAAACCCAGGGACATGCAGAGAAACGGTCAGGTCAGGCTGTAGAACAGGGAGCAGCCAGGACCAGTAAAAGATTTTCCATTTCCCAGTTCTCCCTCTCCCCTTCCTCCCTCCTGGACTCCTTCCTCATTTGTCAGAGTTTGCTTCCTCCCCTAGCTGTTGTTCTCTTCCCAACTCCAGTACTGGACCGTGTAGATTCAGGAGACCCATTTGGATCAGCATGTTCCAGGAAACGGGTCAGAAGCATCTGACTGGGAAACTTTGGGGAAGCAGCATGGTGTAGTGAATAGAGCATGGTCCTTGGAGTCAGAAGGTCATGGGTTCTAATAGTGGCTACACCACTTGTCTGCTGTGTGACCCTGGGCAAGTCACTTCACTTCTCTGGGCCTCAGGGACCTCATCTATAAAATGTGGATTAAGAGTGTGAGCCCCATTTGGGACAGTGACTGTGTCCAACCTGATTTGCTTATATCCACCCCAAGGCTTAGCACAGTGCCTGGCACCTAGTAAGTGCTTAACAAATACCATAATTACTAGGTGGCAGCCAGGCCTAGTGGACAGAGCATGGGCCTAGGAGTCAGAAGGTCATGGGTTCTAATCCCGGCTCTGCCACTTGTCTGCTGTGTGAACCTGGGCAAATCACTTCACTTCTCTGAGCCTCAGTTACCACATCTGTAAAATGGGGATTAAGAGTGTGAGCCCCATGTGGGACAACCTGATCACCCTGTAACCTCCCCAGTGCTTAGAACAGTGCTTTACATTATTATTATTTTTTATTATTATTATTCTCTGGGCCTCAGTTCCCTCATCTGTAAAATTGGGGTTAAGACTGTGAACTCTATGCGGAATAGGGTCTGTGTCCAACCTGATCTCCTTGTACCCACCCCAGCGCCTAGTACAGTGCCTGGCACATAGTAAGTGCTTAATAAATACCAGAAATATTATTATCATTATTATCATTATCCTCCAGGAGTCCTTCCCAGACTGAGCCCCTTCCTTCCTCTCCCCCTCGTCCCCCTCTCCATCCCCCCATCTTACCTCCTTCCCTTCTCCACAGCACCTCTATATATGTATATACGTTTGTACATATTTATTACTCTATTTATTCATATCTATTCTATTTATTTTATTTTGTTAGTATGTTTGGTTTTGTTCTCTGTCTCCCCCTTCTAGACTGTGAGCCCACTGTTGGTTAGGGACTGTCTCTATGTGTTGCCGACTTGTACTTCCCAAGCGCTTAGTACAGTGCTCTGCACGCAGTAAGCGCTCAATAAATACGATTGATTGATTGATTATTATTATTATTTCTCTTCCTCCTCCTCCTTCTCCTCCTCCCCTCTCCTTCCCACCCCGCTCCGGGAGGGTCCAGCCGGGCTGAAGCCGGAGAGCTCCTCCCTAAACCGGCCCCCGCGCCCAGCGCCAGGGCCCCAGCAGTCCGTCAGGGGGCGCCCAGCACGTCCACGCGGCCCGCCGAAGGACCGGAGAGCCGCGAAGGACCGGTCGGGCCGTGTAGACGCGGTCGGGCCGTGCATCAGGGCACTGCCGGATCAGAAACGGACTGCCCGTTTCTCAGGTCCCTTTTTCCCCTCCCTCCTGACCCCACGCCCCCCAGGCCCGAGTTTTCCAGATGCCGGAGCGGCCGTGGTCCATCCCGATGGTCCGTGGACAGAGCCCAGCGAGGCGGCGGGGTGATGGGAGGGATGCTCCCCTCCGGCCAGCCCCGCTTTGGCAAGGGTTAACTCCCTTCGCCCCCGCCCCCGCCCCCCGCGCAGACCCTCTGGGGTTAAATCAATGTTTTCCTTTCCTTTCACTGGGGTCTGACTGGCAGGGCTAATTGGGAGGGAGGGAGGAACAGGGAGCCTGAAAGAGTCCACCCAGGGGGGTCCCCGGCCGGGGTGGACCTAGGGGCCGGGCACGGTCACCGCAGGGCGTGCGGACACCGGACCGCCGAACCGGGCCCACCCAGGCCGGCCCCCGGCCCCCGGCTCGGCCGAGGTCAATTAATCAATCAATCGTATTTACTGAGCGCTTACTGTGTGCAGAACACTGTACTAAGCGCTTGGGAAGTACAAGTTGGCAACATATAGAGGCAGTCCCTACCCAACAGTGGGCTCACAGTGGGCTCAGGTCCGACTGAGGACTGTCCTGCCCAGCTGAGCCTTGCCCCCTGCTGGAGTCCACCAGCTCTGGCTCTGGAAGACAGGCAGGGAGATGCAGAGATGGGAAGGGGGGCACAGAGAGACAGAGATAGAGAGAGGGAGGAGAGAGAGAGAGACGGGGTTGCAGAGACGGGAGGCGGGACAGGGAGACAGAGAGGACGAGGGGAAGAGAGACAGTGGGATGTAGAGACGGGAGGGGGCAGAGAGACAGAGAGAAGAAGTTGGAGAGAGAGACAGGAGGTTGCAGAGATGGGAAGGGGACAGAGAGACAGGGATAGAAGGAGGAGAGGGTTGCAGAGACGAGACGGGCAACAGATAGACGGATATAAAGAGAGAACGAGGGAAAAAGAGACAGTGGGATGCAGAGACGGGACGGGGGCAGAGAAACAGAGAGAGGGAGTGGGAAAGAGAGACAGGGGTTGCAGAGATGGGAAGGGGGACAGAGAGACAGAGATAGAGAGAGGGCGTGGGAGAGAGAGACGGGGGTTGCAGAGACGGGACGGGAAACAGGGAGACGAAGGTAAAGAGAGGACGAGGGAAAGAGAGACAGCGGGATGCAGAGACGGGAGGAAGACAGAGAGACAGAGAGAGGGAGTGGGAAAGAGAGACAGGGGGTTGCAGAGATGGGAAGGGGGCAGAGAGACAGAGATAGGCAGAGGACGAGGGAAAGAGAGAGACAGCGGGATGCAGAGACGGGAGGAGGACAGAGAGACAGAGAGAGGGAGTGGGAAAGAGAGACAGGGGGTTGCAGAGATGGGAAGGGGGCAGAGAGACAGAGATAGGCAGAGGACGAGGGAAAGAGAGAGACAGCGGGATGCAGAGACGGGTGAGGGGGACAGAGTGACAGAGAGAGAGAGGGAGAGGGAGAGACGGTGTTGCAGAGACGGGAGGGGGGACAGGGAGACGGAGATTCATTCAATTCAATTGCATTTATTGAGCGCTTACTGTGTGCAGAACACTGTACTAAGCGCTTAAAGAGAGGACGAGGGAAAGAGAGACAACGGGATGCAGAGACGGGAGAGGGGGACATAGAGACAGAGAGAGGGAGGAGAGAGAGTGAGGTGAGGGATACAGAGACGGGAGGGAGGGAGGGAGTGAGAGACAGAGAGAGAGAGAGAGAGAGAGAGAGAGAGGACAGAGACCCCAACACAAGAACAATGCTTGGCACATATTAAGCGCTTAACAAATACCATTATTAGTATTATTGTTATTATTATTATTAACACAAGTGCACCCCCACAGCTTCCGTCGTTCACCAGGTTAAAGGCTCCCACGATTTAACCCTTGAAGACCCTTCATCCTCAGGGAGGAGGGTGCAGGGATTTTTTTTAGTGGTGTTTATTAAGCACCTACTATGTGTCAAGCACAGCTCTAAGGGACGGGATAGATGTAGATTAATCAGGTAGGACATTCATTCATTCATTCAATCGTATTTATTGAGCACTTACTGTATACATAGCACTGTACTAAGCGCTTGGAAAGTACTACACAGCAATAGAGACAATCCCTGCCCACAACGGGCCCACAGTCTAGAGATGGGGAGACAGACAACGATACAAGTAAACAGGCATCAATAAAAATAAATGGAATTATAGAGATATACGTATATACCTAAGTGCTGTGGGGCGGGGAGAGGGAGGAAGTGCAAAGGGAACGAGTCGTGGTGATGTGGAAGAAAGCGGGCGCTGAGGAAAAGCGGGGCTTAGTCTGGGAAGGCCTCTTGGAGGAGGTGAGCCTTCAGTAGGGCTTTGAAGGGGGCATGAGTGACACAGTCAGAAACACAGACACAGTCCCTGAACACATAGGGGTCACAGTAACTAGGATTCCTGCCACCGACGCCATCAGGTGAGTTCGAAGGTCAAGTTGGCTCTGAGCTGGAGCCTCGATGGGATGCTCTGTTCCTTCAAACCGGGCCTCTCCTCCATGCCTGGACGCTTTCCTGCCCGGAGCCTCCTTATCCCAGGGGGTTTGGACAGATCATTGGCAGAACGTTCCGGCTGGGTCACTGGGGGATAATCTTCCAGACCATAAGCCCGGTGTGGGCAGGGATTGTCTCTACTGCTGAATTGTGTTTTCCAAGCGCTTAGTACAGTGTTCTGCACACAGTAAGCGCTCAATAAATACGATTGAATGAATGAATGGATGGATGGAGAGGGGAGAGTCAAGGGTGTTGGATGGTCCGCGCTGGGTCACTGGTGAGAGACACGAAATGGCGAGGGGAGAGCCGGGCGCGTTGGGTGGTCCGTGCTGGGTCACTGGGGGAGAATCAGGGATGAAGAGGGAAGAGCCAGGGGTGTTGGATGGTCCGTGCTGGGTCACTGGTGAGAGACAGGAAATCGCGAGGGGAGAGCCGGGCGTGTTGGATGGTCCGTGCTGGGTCACTGGGGGTGAGTCAGGGTTGGAGAGAAAAGAGCCAGGGGTGTTGGATACTGGGAGAGAGTTAGGGATGGAGAAGGGACAGCCGATGTCCGAGCGGAAGGAGCGGGGTCCGAGCTGAAACTGGGAAGGAAGGGGAAGGGAAGGGGTCGTCGCCGAAAGAAGGGGATCCTGCTCTGGAGAACAATGCCGCCCCCGACCCCCGCTCCTCCCTGGCCACCCTCGCTCTTCTAGCCCGATTCAGCCCGGCCCTGTCCCCCCGCCCCTCCCCGCCGGACGGCCTGTGTTTGCCGGGACCCTCCGCTGACCCTTTGGCCCGGGGCCGCCCTTCCTCCTGGGCTGGGCCGGGAGGAAGGGGAGAGTCTGCGGGGCCCGAAGACCGGGCTCCCCCTCCTCCGTCGCCCAAACAAGGAAGTGCTGCAGCGCCGGCCGCTTCCTCCCCCAGGCCCGGGGGAGCAGGGCCAGGTCAGGGGGCTTGGGTTAGCGGGGCCAGGGCCGCAGAGGCCTTGAGCCTCTTCCCTGACCCTGGTCAGGCTTCCCCGAGTCGGCGAAGACACCTCAGTGGCGAGTCCAGTGGAGCTGGCCAGAGCCTGGGCGAGAGCAGTGGAAGTCTAAGGTGGCCGGAGAGATGGGGCTATTTATTTTAATTGTACATATTTACTATTCTATTTATTTTATTAATGATGTGTACATAGCTATATTCTATTTATTCTGATGGAATTGACACCTGTCTACTTGTTTTGTTTTGTTGTTTGTCTCCCCCTTCTAGACTGTGAGCCCGTTGTTGGGTAGGGACCGTCTCTATATGTTGCCAACTTGTACTTCCCAAGAACTTAGTACAGTGCTCTGCACACAGTAAGCGCTCAATAACTACGATTGAATGAATGAATGAGAGTTTACAGTCTAATGGAGGAAGAGCAGACAAAAACTATGTTCTGATCAATCATATTTATTAAGCACTCACTGTATACCGAGAACTCCACTAAGCACTTAGGAGAGTACAATATAACAGAGCTGATAGACACATTCAGGTGCCGGAACCCGAGGAAGAACAACAACATGGCAAAAAATATTACAAACACATTAGGCTGAAATAAATTGAATCTATAATCGTTATGGATATAGAGATAAATAAAATTTAAATTTGCATATGAGTACTAAGGATCGGAACAAAATACATAAGGGCTAAGGATGTGTGTTGGGTTGCCATGATTTGGATGCTGTGAATTAATTATGGAAGGGTTCCTGGGGAGTTGGAAGGTCCAGGCTGGGCAAGGGGAGAGTCAGGGGTGTTGGGTGGTCTGTGCTCAGTCAATGGGGGAAGAGTCAGGAATGGAGAGGGGAGAATCAGCTGTGTTGGATGGTCATTCTCGGTCACTGGGAGAGAGAGTCAGGATGGAGAGGGGATAATCAAGGGTTTTAATGGTCTGTCCTGAGTCACTGGGGGAAGAGTCAGGGATGGAGAGGGGAGAGTCGGGGGTGTTGGATGGTCCGTTCTGGGACACTGGAGGGAGGAATGGATTGGGGAAAATCAGAGGTGTTGAATGGTCCATGCTGAGTCCCTAGGTAGAGGGATAGATTGTGGAGAGTCAGGGATGTGGATAGTCCATCCCTGACCATAAGGGTGGGTGTTTAGAGGGTAACCAAAACACGGTGGCCCCAAGGATACTGATGGCCCTTTCAGAAACAGACTTCTGGATGGGGGGAGATGAACTGCGCAGCTGATCAGGGGGTCATCACTCAGTACTTGATCTAAGTGAAGAAACCAGGAAGCTTGGGAGGACGGGGCATGGGAGAGGGACGTCAACCACAGTGGGTCCCTGGGGCGGAAGTTCAATCTCACAACCATCTCGAGGATGGGCGGTGCCCAGAGCTGAAATTTCCCGATCGGGGTGGACCGAGGGACCGCGCTGACCTCTAGGCCCACCGCCACCGCCAGGGGGAGCTAATAATAATAATAACAATAATAATTGTGGTATTTGTCAAGCGCTTACTCTGTGACAGGCACTGTAGTAAGCGCTGGAGTGGATACAAGCAAATTGTGTTGGACGGTTTCTTTCCCATGGGGGGCTCACAGTTTCAATATCCATATGACAGAGAAGTGAAGTGACTTGCCCAAGGTCACACAGCAAACAAGTGGCATAGCCGGGATTAGAACCCATGCCCCTGCTCTAAATATTATGCCATGCTGCCTGGGAGGTGGGGGTGGGAGAAGACCGGGATCAAAACTTAATTGTACATTAGTACATTAGTACATTGTACATTGTACATTACCCCCGGCCCACGTCATCCCCCGGGCCTGGAATGCCCTCCCTCTGCCCCTCCGCCAAGCTAGCTCTCTTCCTCCCTTCAAGGCCCTGCTGAGAGCTCACCTCCTCCAGGAGACCTTCCCAGACTGAGCCCCTTCCTTCCTCTCCCCCTCGTCCCCCTCTCCATCCCCCCCATCTTACCTCCTTCCCTTCCCCACAGCACCTGTATATATGTATATATGGTTGTACATATTTATTACTCTATTTATTTATTTATTTATTTATTTTACTTGTACATTTCTTTCCTATTTATTTTATTTTGTTGGTATGTTTGGTTCTGTTCTCTGTCTCCCCCTTTTAGACTGTGAGCCCACTGTTGGGTAGGGACTGTCTCTATGTGTTGCCAATTTGTACTTCCCAAGCGCTTAGTACAGTGCTCTGCACATAGTAAGCGCTCAATAAATACGATTGATTGATTGATTGATTGATTGATTAGTATTTCATCGAATAATTGAGGCCCACCCTGATAATCCGGCCATTTCTGTCCCACCTTATCCCTTCCCCACTCCATCTGTAAATATCTTGGTCCTGGTGAATTTGCTAGCAGAGTCCCATCGGGCCATGGAAGTACTTGGGGATCCCCAGGAGTTGGGGTTCTGTTGAGGTGTTGTTTTTATTTTATGGTATTTGTTGAGTGCTTACTATGTGCCAGACTCTGCACTGGGTTAGGTACAAGCTAATCAGATTGGACACAGTCCCTGTCCCACATGAGGTTCACAGTCCTAATCCGTATTTTACAGGTGAGGTAACTGAGGCACAGAGAAGCAAAGTGACTTGCCCAAGGTCACACAGCAGCCAGATAGGGAAGAGCTCTTGGAGGAGAGGTGCCCTCAATAAGGCTTTGAAGGAAGGGAGAGTGATCTTCTGTCAGATACGAAGAGGAAGGGCGTTCCAGGCCCGAAGCAGGACGAGAGCACAAAGTCGGCAGCGAGATAGACTAAATCTAGGTAGAGGAAGGAGGTTGGCATGAAAGGAGTGACGAGCATGGGCAGGGTTGTAGTAGGAGAGCAGTGAGGCGAGGTAGAAGGGGGCAAGGTGATGGAGTGCTTTAAACTGATGGTAAGAAGATGTGGTCCCAGACCGCACCCCAATCTCACTCCCCTCCCCGCACTCCCCTCTTATAGGAGCCTGACATTTGTGCAGCTCTGGGGTCACACTGGTGGTAGAACGGGCTGGGCCTCCACCTGCGGGCCACCTGGTTTTCTCCTATTCCTCGTCCTCCCTGCCTCTGGAGCTCAGGGAGGGAGCTGTCCGTTACCCACTTCTCTGGAATCCCAGCCCAGAAAGTGAGCACCATTGCCGTACCAATTACAGCACTGACTAAGCGGGATCGCCGAGCACTGTGCTAAGCACTGGGGCAGACCCCCACAAAATCAGATCAGACCCAGTCCCCGCCCCCGTGGGGCTCCCAACCCAGGCAAAGCCGGGATCTAATCCCCGGTTTCACAGAGGAGGAAACTGAGGCCCAGAGAGGCTGAGCGACTTGCCCGAGGTCACACAGTGGGCCAGGGGCCAGGGCCGGGTCCAGGCTCCAGTGGGGCTGGGAAACTTGGAGAGTTTTTCACATCAATAATGAATTTCAAATCATTTATTCACTTGAGGAGTAAGTGGCTGGCTCCAGTGCTTACAGCTGGTGTGTTGAGATAATTGATTTCCATATAGTTTAAAGATGGGGAGAGAAGCCGCTACCAACGGCAGCGGGTTGCAGGCGATTGTGAGCGCCCTATCAGTTTAATTATAGGCTCCATCTTTAGCCGACACGGGCACTGCCCTATTGGAATTACAATATCCAAGCAACTTGAAATGGAACAGCGATGAATTTTTCATGTTGATTTTCTCCACCTTGTGTCCTGTCTCAGGGCGTTATTACAAACACTCTCCTGGCTTTTTCAGGAGAGAGTTAACGCGACATACAAGACCGGTCTGCTTGACACTGATAACTCCCGGGAATTCGCGGCGCAGTAAATGAGATGCATTGCTCTGTGGATGGGGCTGGGTGTACAAGTTCTTGTTTTCATTTAGAGAAACAGCTCCCTCGTCCATTTTTTTTATCCCCCGGTAAAAAGGTTTTCCAAATGGTAATCGTATTCAGGAAATGAGATGTTCCCACTTCAGGTGCTAATATCAATATGTAAAAGAAAATCATTAACTGGATGTCATACTCAGAGGGGCCCATTATATGTCAACAAGCTAAGGAAAATGATAAAACAAGCCGTGGGTAGAAATGGAACTCTTCACAGGTGGGACTCGGCCAGATTGGGAGGGAGTGTGTATTTTTGTGTGTGACTGTGGGATGTGTTGTGTGTATGTGTAAGAGTGTAGTGTGTGGAGATGTGTGGGGTCTAGAAGGATGTGTGTGTGTGTGTGGTGTATGGAGATGTGTGGCATGTTTGTGATGTATGGAGAGGCAGATAAAGGGTGAAGGGAGTCTCAGCTCCCTCAACTGCAAAATGGGAAGTTATTTTACAGATTTAAAGGGGATTCCTTCCATCCCCCTTAGACCGTGAGCTCCATTAAGAGCAGGGGCTGTGCCTGACATGATTATCTTGTATCTACCCCAGAAGTTAGTACAGTGCTGGGCACATAGTAAGCGCTTAACAAATATCATGATTATGAGTTTTTAAATAATGATTATCATTATTATTGGAGGTGGTGATAATGAGTAGGAATCTCAACGCTGATTCAGGAGTTGCCCTCCCATCTGCCCCCCATGGAACCCTCACCCACATTTCAAGACCCAAGGGGGATATTCTGGGAAAGATGACCAGAGTTCTCCTTGGGAGAGGGGCAATTTGCAAAGCCCACAGTGGTGGTGGAGTGCCTCCTTTAGAAGAAGGATTGTGTCCGCCAACTGTATTGCACTGTCTCAAGCACCAAGCACAATGCTCTGCGAAAAGCAAGTGCTCTCTAAATGCCATCGATTCATTGATCGATTGATTGCCCTTGGTCCTGGGGAAGGCCCGGATTTGCTGCAGTCACCCCCTCTGCTCTGGCTATTGATTCCACTTTCACCCCTCACAGCACAGCTTCTCCTCCCTGCCGGTCCCAGCTTGTATTCTCCAGGCCACTAATTAGACCGTTTTAACTAATTTGTTTGCATTTTGCATGAGCAAGTTGGGCTTTTGGATTGACTAATGTAATTGCAGCCGGTTTCTGCCAGCTCCAAATGACTCTTTCCGGGACGAGCGGTGAGAAAAGTAAATATTTAATAGACATCAATACCCTCGCAGCTTTCGGTGCTGGGCTCCCACCCATGGAAAGTGGCCACCGTGCCACTGGACTGGCTAGCTGGGCCTGAAAGGGGCTGGCTGGAAATTGATTTTAATCATTTCCGGGGGAACAGTAGATCGGGCATTTCTGGGTGCCACGGTGGGGATGAGCTGGTGGAGATGGTGATGAGTTTCTGCATTTACCTGTGCCCCACATTGTCACCTCTGGGAGAGTTGCTTTCTTACCCATCCAAATGCAATGATCCATAGTATTGATTGGGTGTCTGCTGTATGCTTGGAGAGGTCTTGGGAATCCACTGTGCATAGGGCATCCTACTAGGTACTTGGGGAGAGTACAAACAAAATATATAGAATTAGCATTATTCTTAACCCAGGACTGTACTCTCCCAAGCACTTAGTACAGTGCACTGTACACAGTAAGTGCTCAATAAATACTATTGATTGATTGATAACACACACACACATACTGGACTGGGTTCTGAAGGAATAATAATAATTTGTTATTATTATTATTATTATGGTATTTGTTAAGTGCTTGCTATGTGCCAAACACTGTTCTAAGCACTGGGGTAGATACAGGGTAATCAGGTTGTCCCATGTGCAGCTCACTCTTTTAATCCCCATTTTACAGATGAGGTGACTGAGGCACAGAGACGTTAAGTGACTTGCCCGAGGTCACACAGCAGACAAGTGGTGCAGTTGGGATTAGAACCCACGACCTCTAACTCCCAAGCCCGTGCTCTTCCACTAAACCAGATTTGATGCACCCCTGAGGAAGGAGTCCAAAGCCAAGGGCAGCGGAAATGTCTACTTAACTTCCTTGTGGAGAACAGAGAGGGTGTGGGTGGACACTTGGGGAATCCAGTTGAACACTCCCACTCGTAGAATCCCTGCTCTTAGAAGTCCCAGCAGAACCTAGCTCATCCCTTTCTTCATGTTTCTCTTTGCCCCACCCCGCAGAATGGAAGGAGGAAGAGAAGGAGGAAGAAAAGAAGAATTAAGGGTTAGCTAGGTGCCAAGCAGTGTGGCCTAGTGGAAAGAGCATGGACTTGGGAGTCAGAGAACCTCGGTTCTAATTCTGGCTCCACTTGTCTTCTTTGTGACCTTAGGCAAGTCACTTAAATTCTCTGTGCCTCAGTTCCCTCATCTGGAAAATGGAAGTTCCATACCTGTTCTCTCTCCTACTTAGCCAGTGAGCCCCATGAGAAACCTGATTATCTTATATCTATTCCAGTGCTTAGTATAGTACTTGACACAGTAAGCTCCTAATAGGGCATCTCGTCACCTCAATGGCTATGATCAAATCGTTGGCATTTCTTCTTGGCTTAGAACAAATAGGAAGCGTTTACTAGGAAGCGTTTAATAAATACCATAAAGATGAAAAAGAAAAGTGTCTGCTAATTCTACTGTAGTGCACTCTCCCAACCACTTAGTACAGTGCTGTGCACATAGTAAGTGCTCAATAAATATCATAAGCTCATGATGGGCAGGGAACATGTTCGCTAATTCTGTTGTATTATACTCTCCCAAGCATTTAATACAGTGCTCTGCACACAGTAAGTGCTCAATAAATATGATTGATTAATTGTTTGATCGATTGATTGATTTGGTTACAGCTGACTTTTCAGAGAGGCCATGATGGCATGTACAGAACCATAGAACACCTTTCCCCAGTGCTTAGTACAATGATTGGCACATAAGAAGCACTTGACATACCGCAATTATTATCTGTGGAAGTTTTTGGTTTCTTGGCAGTCTGCATAGCCCTGGATCTCTTTCGCTTTGGCACTGTAACAGCTGGCAAGCATGTTCCTTAACTTGATTGACAAATTCCCACAAGCTTCATTCCTGTCTGGATCACAAGATGTTGCAAGATGCGGTTGATATCATGCTGGTTTTTCTGCGAGAAGCCTTGTCATCTCTGTGTCATTCCCATCCCACCAGCCTTGGTGACTTTACCTGGCCACTTCTCTGCAATGTTTTCATGCTGTCGGTAGGCAGTATTGTGGAGAAGTGACCATTTGCTGTCTGTTTTGGAGATTGGGGTTGTGGCTTCTTGTTTCAACAGATTTACTGAAATGATCCTGCAGTGCTCCTTACCTATGTGGTGTTTTGGTTCTCCAGGAACTGTCTTGGCAGTTTAGAGACCACTGTGGACACAATGGTTGTGTAGTCAATGTGAATCTGTAAGGGGGTACTGGAGGTCCGTCAGTCTCCTCCTCCCTGCAAGGCTGCCAGGATCGGACTCTCAGATGCCTCTCTGCCATACTCTGATATAGTCCATGAGATATCACAGCTCTTAAGTGCAGAAACTTAATTTATGCATTTATATTCATGTCTAGCTCCCCTCTAGACTGTAAGCTCATTGTGGGCAAGAAGTATGTCTATCAACTCTGTCATACTGTATTCTCCCAAGCACTTCATACAGTGTTCCAACATAGTAAGCACTCAGTAAATACCACTGATTGACTGGAGTCATGGGGGCTGCCAGGATTGTTTCTTTCTATCTGGCAGGGTGAAAGTCAGGGATTGTGAACACTAGATGGTGCTTGGAACATTCACTCAACCAAAGTGGACCATGTGCCAACCCCACATGCCTGTTTTCCAAGGGAGGGCATCACTTCTACCATGTTGGATGTAGGCCCTCCTGAGAGGAGTCTATCCAATTTGGCTAGCAACGTTCATTTTTCTCCATCACAGTTAACCATTCTGGGAGCAGGCAGAGTGTCATCAGGTGCTGGCTCAGTTGTTTTGGATAGATGCAAAAGTCCAATGCTGATAGCCACCAGCCTAAAGAGGAAAGGCCTCCCTGGGGCAATCCTCCATGAGCTGGCCCTCTGCCCAGGATCTAGTCCCTCCTAGTGCTCCAATACTGACTCTGCACTGGACAGTTTGTGGACTCTAGGTACCATTCTTCTTTCTGGGAATTGGCTGTTTTTGGGTCATGTGGCATCCTGTTGTGCCAACCGGGCACAGAGTCCTGTACTAGGCACTATACTTGGCACAGCGTACTGTACTGGCACCATACTGTATTGGTGGTACTGGGCACCACACTTGGTGCAGAGTACTGTACTGGGCACCATACTTGGCAGAGAGAATTGTACTGGGCACCATATATGACACAGAGCACCATACAGGACACCATACTTGGCACAGAGTAAGTTCGAATTATGTATTATAAATTATTTATTTATTTGTATTAATGTCTGTCTCCCCCTCTAGACTGTAAACTCATCATGGACAGTGAATGTCTGCTAATTCCATTGTAGTGTACTCTCCCAAGTGCTTAGTACAGTGCTCTGTACCCAGTAAGTGCTCAATAAATGTGAATGATTGATTATTGTATTGAACACCATGTGTTCATTCACTCATTCATTCAATTGTATTTATTGAGCACTTACTGTACTAAGTGCTTGGGAGAGTATAACAGTAAACAGACACATTTCCTTTCCACAACGAGCTTACAATCTAATAATGATGGCATTTGTTAGCGGGGGAGACAACATTAATATAAATAAATAAATGAATAAATAAATAAATAAATAAATAAATAAATACATGTCTCAGAACACCACACTGGGCATCATATTTGGCATGGAGTACTATACTGGACACCGTATGTGGCACAGGACATCGTGCTGGGCACCAAACTTGGCACAGAGTACTGAACTGGGCACCATATGTGGCACAGGGCACCATACTGGATACCATACTTGGCACAGGAACCATACTGGTCACCATCCTGGGCACACATCCTGGGCACCATCCTGGGCCCTGGAGGGCACACGGAAAAGACAGGTGCTAAAGGAACTTTCAGCCTAATGGGAAAGACCTGAGGCCCGAATGAGAGGGAAGTCCAAAGTTTAACAATAGCTCAGGGGGCCTGAGGGTGGACGCATGAATCGGGTTGGTTGATAGTGAGGTCCCCAGAAGGTGGAGGATCAGTCTGATGAATTTTTGGTGTCCCCCTCCACGAGTGGGGTTCGCGCCCCAGAATCCGAGTTTGGGGGATTTCCTGCAGACTCCTGACGAGGGCCGGAGGAAGCATGGGTGGGGATGGCAAGAAAGGCTGGTTCCTGGAGTCTCCCGCGGGGGACGCGGGATTCCCGCGGGCCGCGACGCCCTGTTACAGGTGATAACCGTCCAATGTGGGAATGAGAAAACAGAGAGGGGCACGGCCTTGGCCTCTGTGCCCGGGGCGCGTCTGGCCTCGGCCAGGCAAGCCACCCGGCGCCCACTGGCGATCCTCTCTTGGGGACATTTCCGCGCGGCTCGGGCCAGAGCACTCCCCGCTCCGCGTAACTTCTTCGTGCTTGGGGGCCGAACGGATTGGCTGAGATCCCTATCCTAGCTCCAAGCGCCCGCCTGGGCTTCCGATGGACACGGACACACGTGGGGCTGCCTCACCCTTCCCAAGTCCTTGCCCCCCTCCCCGTCCGCGCGGGGAAAACCGGCGACCCGCCATCAGGGATTTGTGGTGCGGGAGAGACGGGACGGAGAGTATTGGGGGAAAAGATTTCCTTAGGGTTACGGGAGGCGGGGGAGCTCCTGTTTCCGGGTGGGTTAAATACATTATCAGCCCCCCACCACTACCAGCACCGGGCTCCGCGCAGGCGGCTCTTCGGGGCGGGGGCGTCGCCTTCCTTAATTTCTCTCAACTCTGGTTAATAATGATAATAATAATTATGGTGTTTGTTAATCGCTTACTATGTGCCAAGCACTGTTCTAAGCGCTGGGGTAGATACAAGGTAATCAGGTTGTCCCACTTGGGGCTCACAGTCTTAATCCCCATTTTATAGATGACATAGCCGAGGTACGGAGAAGTTAAGTGGCTTGCCCAAGGTCACGCAGCTGACAAGTGGCGGAGCCGGGATTAGAACCCACGTCCTCTGACTCCCCAAGCCCGGGCTCTTTCCGCTAAACCATGGTCTTTCCGCGGGCGGGGGTCATCCACAGACTAACAGGCCCGCCTCCCTCAGAAGAACGCGTCAGGTGTGCAAACCACTTCCTGCCAGCCCGGACCCGGGACCTCTTCCTCTGAACCCGCGGGGATTGTTACAATCAGTGGATTGTAACACTGTCTCGCCCCCCAGGGGATTGTCGCACCCGGCGGGTTGCTACACACGATGGGTTGCCCCACCTTGGTGAGTTGTCAAACTTGGAGAACTCCACGTTACACCGGGTAAAGCCAAGTATAAAGGGATCCCAGATTCTCCACTTCTCTGCTGCATGACCTTGGGCAAATCACTTCACTTCTCTGTGCCTCAGTTCCCTCATCTGCAAAATGGGAATGAAGGCTGTGAGTCTCATATGAGACATGAACAGTGTCCAACCTGATTACCTTGTATCTAGCCTAGTGTTTAGTTCAGTGCCTGCTATATAGTAAGTGCTTAACAAATACCCTTTTTTAAAAAACAAAGTCCTTGGTGCAACTATCGAAAGCTGCCTCTATCAGCTCGCCAGACCCGGGTGCGGTCGGCCACAGCTCCGAATGAAATTTGAATTCCGATTCAAATGTAGGCTAATGCAATCCTCCCAGCGCCCCTCTCCCCGATGTCCAGCAGGGATGGCCCTCCTCCTGGACCGAGCCCCTGGATATCCTCAGCTAAGAGGAAGAAACAGCGTTGCCTAGTGAATAAAGCACCGACCTGGGAGTCGGAAGGACCTGGGTTCTAATCCCACCTCTGCCACTTGTCTGCTGTGTGACCCTGGGCGAGTCATTTCACTTCACTTCTCTGTGCCTCAGTTACCTCAGCTGTAAAATGAGGATTAAGACTGTGAACCCCACATGGGACGTGGACTGTGTCCAACCTGATTAGCTCGTATAATAATAACAGTAACAAAGGTGGCATTTGTTAAGCGCTTACTATCTGACAGGCACTGTACTAAGCGCTGATGTGGATACAAGCAAATCGAGTTGGACACAGTCCCTGCCCCACAGTGGGCTCTCACTCTTAATCCCCATTATTTACAGATGAGCTAACTGAGGCACAGAGAAGTGAAGTGACTTGCCCAAGGTCACCCGGCAGACAAGTGGCGAAGCCGGTATTAGAACCCATGACCTTCTGTCTCCCAGGCTGGTGCTCTATCCTCTACTCCATGCTGCTTCTTATCTACCCTAGCGCTTAGTACAGTACCTGACACATAGTAAACGCTTAACAAATACCATTAAAAAGGCGGGAAAAAAGAGCGCCTGGTTTCACCCGCTGACGGACCATTCCGACGGATGTCCGTTGGCAAAGGAGCGGCAGGAACTGTGGCCACAGGGCTGGCTGGTCCTCTGAACCCATTTCTTCGAGCTCAGCAGCTGCAACTGAGCTGGGAGCAGAGCGGCTGTCTCCCCGGGGGCGCCCGGGGGGCAACATCAGTCCTTTCGGGACTTTTATATTATTTGATAACTAGTCGTTAAGGGAGAATGTACAAGGACGGGATGGTAAAATATTTCGATTTGGTCGCGAGAACCCAGAGGGACTCGAGGCATAGCCACTCAGAGGGAATCTGAAGAGAAAGATGTCCGGTACCATGAATTCTCCTGTCCAGGTAGAGTGGAAGTTGGCAGGAAGCCATAAAGAATAGTTGACACTTGGTAGTTCTCAGGGACTCTTCCCCCTGACTCTCCGGACTTCACGGTTCGCTTTGATCTGTCTCTCGTCCAAATTTTCAATCGCCTGCTTTCCCATTGAAAGGGCACAGGCTGGGAGTCGGGAGACCCGGGTTCTAGCCCCGTCTTCACGTTGGCACTGGCTATGACATTCAGGCAAGTCACAGAGCCTCTTTGGACCTCAGTTTTCTCATCTGTAAAATGGGGATATTAATTGCCGAAAGAGAGAGTGGGAAAGCGTTTGGAAGATTTAAAGTCCCAAATAGCTTCGTGCCAGTAGGTGGAGGAGAGAGGGAGGCGCGAGGGAAAGGGTCAGAGCTTAATACATCAGTAAGAGGCCACGGCCTGGATTAGACCCAGGAGATAGTAGTAATGATAATCAATCAATCAATCAATCAATCATTCGCATTTATTGAGCGCTTACTGTGTGCAGAGCACTGTGCTAAGCGCTTGGGAAGTACTAGTTGGCAACATATAGAGACAGTCCCTACCCAACAGTGGGCTCACAGTCTAGAAGGGGAAGACAGAGAACAAAACCAAACATATTAACAAAATAAAATAAATAGAATAGATATGTACAAGTAATAATGGTACTGATAATAATGGTAATGATAGTATTTGCTAAGCACTTACTATGTGCCAAACACTGATAGAAGATAGGTGAGACAGTCTCTATCCCTTAGGGGCTCACAGACAAGAAAGGAGGGAAAGTATGTATTTGATCCCCATTTTACAGATGAGGAAACTGAGACAGGGGGAAGTACCGTGACTTGCCCAAGATCACACAAAGTCCTCTGATTCCCGGGTCTGTGCTTTTTCCCCTGGGCCATGCTGCTGCTCGTGTAGGATCACTGTCAGCAGGGAACGTCTACCAATTCCGTTATGCTGTTCTCTCCCGAACTCTTATTACAGTGTTCTGCACACAGTAGGCGCTCAATAAATACGATTGACTGGTAGGGAAGAAAACATTCGGACTCCAGGAAAAATGAATCGGGGATCAATTTGCCTAGTGGAGTCAGAGAGGGATGGGACGGGGGTCTCCTCCGTTAAAATGTAAGCTCTGTTTAGGTAAAGAACTAAGCGTTTATTCCTCCTACTATCTCTCCCTTCTGCGTCGCCCTTGCACTTGGATTTGCACCCTTTATTCACCTTTAGCCCCACAGCACTTATGTACATAGACGTAAATTATTATATTAATGTCTGCCTCCCTCTCTAGACTTTAAGCTTCTTGTGGCCACGGAACGTTTCTACCAACACTGTTATATTGTATTCTCCTAAACGCTTAGTAAAGTGCTCTGAGCAAAATAAGCACTCAGTAAATACGATTGACTGATTGTTAAGGAATATGTCTCTTTCTCCTATTGTTCTTCCCCAAGAACTTGGTTTAGCACAGTGCATCTATTGGGAGCTCAATAAACACCTTTACTATTGCTGCTTCTCCTCCTCCTCCTCCTCCTCCTCCTCCTACTACTGAAATTCAGGGAAAATGCTCCTAGGGGTTCGGAGGTCTCTCCGGTCGGGTCTGACCAGCCCCCAACCGGAATTACCCGGTGTATTCGCTATGTTGACCACCCTTCAACTTCTCAGTTGATCTGTTTTAGCCAGTCTGTTCGTCCCGCCAGGACTTCAGGGTTGCTATCACCCCATGGGGAGCCCCGGCTTTGCCTGCTCTCTGGAATCCAGGCGGGGGTGCTAAGGGTGGGCAGAGGCTGCACACGGGGCGAAGGCGGGGCCAGCTGGTCATCGACGTTATTCCCTGCTTCGGGGGAGAGGGACTGGGCAAGAACTCACTCCCCCAGCTTTATCTCCCCAGAGCGCAAATGCGTGGGAACGTCTGGCTCACAGTTGCTGAGACCGCGGCTTGGAGAGAGAGAGGAGAGGAGAGAGGAGAGAGAAAAGAGAAGAGAGAAAAGGGGAGAGGAGTGGAGAGAAGAGAGAAGAGGGGAGAGGAGAGGAGAGATGACAAGAGAGAGGAGAGAGGACAAGAGAGAGGAGAGAGAAGAGGGGAGAGGAGAGAGAAGAGGGGAGAGGAGAGAGAAGAGGGGAGAGGAGAGAGGAGAGGAGAGGAGAGGAGAGGAGAGGAGAGGAGAGGAGAGGAGAGGAGAGGAAAGGACTTTGAAGAGGGGGAGAACTGAATCTTCTCCCTTCTGCTAGGGAGAGGAGAGGAGAGGAGAGAAGAGGAGAAGAAAGGGGAGGGGAGGGGTGGGGGAAGGAGAGGAGAGGAGGAGAGAGAAGGGAGAGAGCGAAAAGAGGACTTTGAAGAAGGAGAGAACTGGATCTCCTTCCTTCTGCTAGTGTTTTTTTTTTCAGAGCTAAGGGAGACCCTCGCCCTGCCTTCTGGCGGGGAAGTTCTCGACCTGACAACCGGAGGGGTCCCTTTGAGTTTTCCTTGGTCCCCGCAGCTGCTGGCCGACAGGGTCCGCGGCCCCGAACCTCCCCCGCTCACCGCTCGGTCCGACCCGTGGGCGGTCAGCAAACCAATTCAATTTTCTGAAACAGAAGGGGGCGCGTGGTGCGCTCTACGGGTGACAGAATGGCGGGGAATGATTGTCGCAGATGGACACACACATAGATAAACACACGCACACCCACATAGACTCACAAAACACAGAAAGACACAAGCCCAAACATATACAAATCCACCCAAGCACGGAGATTCGCACCTACCAAAACCCATACACACATAGAAGTCGTCCCCCACAACACACGCCAACATACATAAGTATATACCAACATTTTGCACAAATATACACACAGAAAAACACACACTGTGTCTCCTGATGCGAGAGCGAAAGTGCAGACTTTCCGTTCTAAACCGGAAAGCGGAATGAGCTCTCGGTAAGCCAGTATCGAATCGGCCACGTCTGTCCTAAAACTTTAGGGCAAACGAGCTCTCCCGCTTCTCAAACTCTTCAGAAAAATGACTAACCCAACCAAAAACAGATGCGAGAGCTCTCCCTTCCCCACCCAGAAATAGGAAAACGAGAAATAGATTTCATATTCCGATTGAAAATAACGGCTCTCTACGTCTCCGTGGGCAAGAGTGTATGACTCCCGTGGGAAAGCGTGCTTTCCTGGGTCCACCTCGCCCATGTCTCACTCGCCGCCCCAAACGCGGGCCCTATATTCCCTTCCAAATTAGTACCCTAAGCGCGGATGTCAGAAACTAGATATTCTCTCCCTTCGAGTCCATTCGGAACGAAGAACTTTGATTTCCTCCTAGCACACGTGAGCTGTATGTAAGAACATATAGATTCAGGAAAACGACCGGTGTGCGGAAGGGCGAGTATATGTGTGCATAATACACGCACATACACTTTTCCCCTCTATATTTAAATGGGTAGACATTGTAATGCTAGCCAAGTAGAAATTCTTGTCTGCTAATTGCTTCTTTTAGTTTGTAATAAATAGGAATAGTAATGACTAAAATTTGGCGTTTGGTTTGCATTAGCTTTTGTAAGTCTTTTTCGATTAGTGTCAACAGCATTACATCTAAAAACGCTTCCTCAGGAAACATATTTATAAAACAACTGCAGTATAATTAAATCCACAAAGCCATCTCTAAAGTCAATTTACTAGCCCAGTTTTTCCCCTCTCTGTAAAATTTTACTTTAGAAAAGAAAACGCCGACTTTTCTATGCTCGGATGCTGCGAGCGTTTCTCTACGCTCGGTCCTTTCGCGGCTGCAATCTCCACGGCGCTAATTCTTTTTGACAACTATGATTATTAATAAAGTGTTCAAGATATGCTTCATGGCTTCTTCAGCAAGAATAATAGGGGTGATTTTTTTGGTTAATGGAAATTGTAACCTATCTTGACAGATACAATATCTAAGATGGGCTTTTTTCTTAATTGTCCATGGTTCAGGACCGGAGAGTCGGAAAGGGGTTCGCAGAAAGGGGCAGGTAAATACGAATCGCGGCGGATGCTATTTTATGCAATGTCACTAAAAATATTTTAATGGTATAAAAGCAACAGATATAGGAAGGCAATTATGTTTCATTTGGCTTTCGGCGTGGGAGCAATTTGGCGGTAGCGGTGGCCGCGTCGGCGGGGGTGGTCGGAAGCGGAGAGGCCGTTTTCGAAGGCTGGTGGACCGGACACTCTTCGGACGGAGCTGGGCAGCTGCTGGGCTCCCTCCGGCATGGGGAAGGGGTGTGTGGGGGGGGTACGGGTCTGGAGAGGGGCGTCCCCACGCCGGCGAAGTCGGGGTGTGGGCGACGTGGCCAAACCGCCCTCGGGTTTCGCAGGACACAACTGGGCCGCTCCTCCGCCGCTCTCCGCCCGTTCCCCTTCCCATTTTGGGCCGGGGGTCCCTCCGAAGCACCACGTTTCCAGGGTCGCATTACGAGGGCTCCCGCAACAGGTCTCGCAGCGGAGGAGTCCGGCTGAGAGGGGCGAGGGAGACAGATACGGTTTCGAGGAGGGACAGACCCGGAGCGGAGCCCCTAACCCCCCGACACACACATAGAATTGTTTCCATCTGTTGCCGAATTGCACTTTCCAAGCGCTTAGTACAGTGCTCTGCACACAGTAAGCCCTCCATAAATACGATTGATTGATTGAATGAATACACACACCCTTCTCTTCCCTTTCCCCTGCTCCCCCGCTTCCTTTACCCCGCTCCCCCACCCTTATCTCGAGACTCCCACCCTCTCACTTGCTCCCAACCGTTGAGCCTGCACCTGTAACGTGGGACCTTACAGGGGTCGGGAGAGGTGGGCTTGGTGCTGAGGGTCTCTCCAGGAGCAGCCCGAGGAAGCAGGGGCAGGGATGGAGGGAGGGCAGTTGGAGGGCAGAGAGGGGGCAGGGAAAGGGAGGGGAAGGGGCTTCAGCCAAGGCAGGAAGCGCGCTGTAGGGAAAGAGCAAAAAAACAAAGGCCCCGCCTCGGCCTCCATCACCCCGCGGTGAACCGGACCCTGCCTGAGTCACTCGGAGTCCAAGCCGCCCCTCCCCCGCTCCCTCTCCACCCCGATGTAACGCGCACGGGGGCGTAGCGAGAGCGGTCGGCCCCCGCAATTCCCCTCCCGCCCGGGGTGGGTTAGTGGAGGGTGAGGCCGGGTGGGTTTGGAGTGGAGGGAGCGAGACATTCATTTCATTCATTCAATCGTATTCATTGAGCGCTTACTCTGTGCAGAGCACTGTACTAAGCGCTTGGAAAATAGAATTCAGCAATTACAGCGACTGGCGGGTGGATCGGGGTGGCCCGAGGGGACTGCAATGCGGTTTAACGAGAAAGGGCCCCGGCCATTGCGCGGCTGAGGGGGCCTATTGTAAACAGCTGCTCTTCATACATATTTCATTGCCGCATCAGATAATGCGCCCCGCCACCTTCTCAATTATTCGCAGATAAACATTTTCAAGACGTTTTGACATCTGTCTTAGTGCCTGCTATTAATTTAGTAATCATTGTAGTTAAAAATGTGTGGGATTTTTGCCGCGCCGTGCCCCCCCCCCCCCCCGCCCCACATTTACGCGCAGGAGTTGTGTACCAGTGTGAGCGTAAGTGTGTAAGTGTATGCTGGAGGCCGCCTGCAGGCGCATGGCTGTGGACAGCTACTTGTACGGGTTTGCGAATCCGTGTACACGCTTGCCTGCGTGGAGACACTCTTGGATGTGTCCTCGTGCCCTTGAGTGAGTGTGCGTGCGTATGTGTGCGTGTGTGCGCGCGGGGGCATTTGGGTGTGTGGTTATGTTTGCCCTTAGGTGTGTACGTGGGTGTTTTTTCTGTTTGAAAGTGTTCGTGGCTGCCTGTTGGATGTGTGTGTGTGTGTGTGTGTGTGTGTGTGTATGTGTGTGTGAGCGCCCATTGATTTCTGGAATGGAGCTCTTTTCCAGGGCGGGGGTGCCGCAGAATTTGGGGATTCTGACGGGTTTGAGGGGGCTGGAGGAGGCGGCGGATCCAGGTGTCCCAGGCCTGGATTTCGGGACCGGCCCAGGTCGCTCCAGTGACCGGAGGCAGCAACGGTGATGCGGCTCAAGTGGGGGCCAGCGGGGATGGGAAGGGACCACTCGTCATGGAGAGGCCGCTCTCCACCCCCGGCGCCTCCGGGGGCTGCTAGGAAACAAAAAAAGACCCCCGACAGAGCCGAGCAGAAAGTCCCGCTGCGCCTCCGACACCGGGGGACGAGAGGCGCGGGAGTCCGGCCGCTCCGGACTCCCAAGACAAAGCGCTAGGTCTCAGTCCCAGCCCCTCGCCTTCGCAGTACGAGGACGGGAGCAATAGGGGCCCCTTGCCAAGGGTGGGGAGTGCGTGGGAGCCTGAATCCTGGCCCCTTCCCCTCTCCACCGTCGTCCCGGGAAAAGTCCAGGAAATCAAGTTCGGGAGACCCCCGCAGCGACGGCTTGGAGTAGGAATCCCGGTTGCGCGGGCGGGAAAGTTACGCTGCCGGAAGGGATTGGGGTGCTTGGGTTGCGGGGGAGGGGGGGATTCTCCAGGAGAAGAAGGAACAATTCTCTTCTCTCCCCTTCTCCATTTCTCCTTTCCCCTCTCCCCCGGGGTCTCCCCCCTCTGTCCGTCTCTCCCTCCCTTTCGAAGAGTACGGCGTCTCTGTGCAAACCCCGAGGAGGGACAATCAGGAAACAAAGCTGGCGGCAGAGAAGGGAAGAGCCGCCGACAACCCGTCGTTTACATGGGATTTTCTCCCCTTGTTTTATTTGAAAAAGAAATCCTCGACTAATCAAACATCCCTCGCCCCGCCAAAAATAAACACATAAATAAGAAAATGAAAACTCACTAAAACCAAACCAGGAAGAAGAAATCAATAAAAGCAAAATCCGTTCTTCCAGCCCATCGGAGAGAAGGAGCCGGGAGAGCCTGGGAGACTGGGAAAAAGTCAGCATGAAAGTTTAGCAGTAAAGAAAAGGGAGGAGGGGTTGAAGAGGCCCTCCCCCCACCCTTCCCTTCCCCCCTTTCCGGCTTGTGCGACTCCGAATCTCCTGAAACGGGTTTCTTTGTGCCCTGGAGGTAAGCCCCATCTCTTAGCCCCGGGACCTGCCCTCGATCTCCGACCCTCTCGGGGGGAGCAGGACCCAGGAGTCCCCACGGGTTGCCCCGCCATCCCCGGGTCCTCGTCAGGCCTCCCGTCCGGACTCCAGTTTCATCCGAACCGGGAAAATTAGCTCGGCCGAGTGGGAAGAGGGCTCGGGTCGGGGGGCGCTGGGAAGGGGGCGCTTGGCCCTTCCTCTCGGAGGATGCGTTCTCGGTTATTTCCTGTTCGAGACCCCCCTCCCCAAACCCTGCGCGGGATCTGGGGAAGACTCTCGGAGGGGCCGCCGTGGGGCCGTCGCGCCAGGCCCGAGGCTGGGGCTGAGGCCCGAGTCCGGTCCGAGCTCTCCGTGGGGACACAGGGAGATTCCCCGGGGTCGCCGTGGGGGCGTGAATGAGTTGGGAGTGCGCCTTTCTGGGCATACACAAGCTTGCGCGCCCACACACGAGCACGCATATACAGCTTTGGAAGAAGCGGGTCGATTGAATGAACCCATTCAGAGGTTGGGGTCGGCGAGTCGAGAGAGGGGAATTGAGTCCCGGGGGAGATGGAAGAGCTGGCCAGCCTCTCTCCGGACGAGTCCACTCGGGCTTCTAGTCCCTCGGACAGGGCTGGGCCGTTCTGGGGATTTCCTCCCCTCTCCACTCCTTCCACGTCTCCATGGTCTCTCTCTCTCTCTCTCTTTCTCTTTCTCTCTCTCTCTCTCACCTGCAGGCAGGCTTGTACGAGCGACTGGCCTTCTTCCCCTCCCCGGTCCCCGCGTTTAGGAGTGTGTTGGGCGGCCGGGTTAGCCCCCAGGCATGAAGCCCACCGCCCACCGCCCAGCTCCTGGCTCCTGGTGCCCCTGGCTCTTCTCTACGAAAATCCGGCTTCAGCCGGAGACGTGCGAGTGTATGTTTGTGTGTGTGTGTGTTTGTGTGTGTGTGCGCGCGCGCTCTCGTGTGTTTGTGGTGTGTGTGTGTGTGTGTGTGTGTGTGTGTATTTGCGTGCGTTCAGTGGATTGGATTCCAGGAATTGTGAAGGTGCGTTTATGTCGGTGTATCCAGAGAATCGTGCGTTTGTATTCGGGGAGAAGGGTGTCTGTGGGGGTATGTGTGAATTGTGTATGTCTGTTTGGGGACTTGTGTGCGTGTGTGCGTGTGTGTGTGTATTTCCAGGGATCGGTGGGTGTGAAACGGTGAGCGTTTATTCCGGGAATTGGGTTTGTGTGGGTTCAGATAACTGTGTGTATGTTGGCGTGGGTTTATTCGGGAAAGTAATTGCATATGAGCGGGTATAATCGGGGAATTGAGTGCAAATGTGTTTATTCGGAGAAGTACGTGAGTTTACGCAAATGGTGCCTGTGGGTATTTCAGAAGGGGAAGGTGTGACTGTATGTTGACTGTGTGTGTGTGTTTGTGTGTGTGTGTGTGTGCGTACGCGCTCTGTGTGGGTTTGAGAAGGTGAGGGTGGAAATTCATTTTCATCATTCCCCAATTTCCAAAAACCAACAAACAAACAAAACAAAAAATCCACCATCGAAAACGATGGCACGGGAACCCGAAGGACTGCTGGGGCCTTCTCGGTCCTCAGTCTGTCTGTCCGCCTTCGTTGGGTTTTCCTGCTCCAGCAGGCTCTCTGGTCTCCCCTCTCCTTTCCCCGCAGGCCCCATCACGCCTTCCTCCCTCTTTAGACCTCGAGCGAGTTCTAGCCGGCCACTCTCGGCTGTCTCTCTTCTGCTTCTGCTTACAGGGGACTTGTCTGGGGTGAGCGGTGGGTGCGAGTGGGTATATTAGTGGAAGAGTTTCTGTGAATGTACGTGGAAGTTTCTGTCCCGGTGGGAGAATTTGTGTGGTAAACGTAGCTGCATATGTGGCTAGGTGAGAGTGTATGTGGTATTAGAATGAGTGAATATATGTGCGTGTATGTGCTGTTGTACTTGTATGTGAGAGGAGTGTGCGGGTTTATATGTGGGACCTTGGAAATACAGAGTGTGCATATGTACACGTTTACATGCATAGGTGTGGGTGTGTGTATATATGAAGGTACCTGTGCATACACAGACATTCTCCCAGTGTGGCTTCCTCTTTGTGCCCACAGGACTTCCACAGAAATGGCCGGGCCGGGCCGAGCCCGGAGGGAGAGGGAAGAGAAGCCAGAATAATAATAATAACAATAATAATAATGGCATTTGTTAAGCGCTTACTATGTGCCAATCACTGTTCTAAGCGCTGGGGTAGATACAAGGAAATCAGGTTGTCCCACGTGGAGTTCACAGTCTTAATCCCCATTTTTACAGATGAGAGAACTGAGGCACAGAGAAGTGAAGTGACTTGCTCAAAATCACGCAGCTGACAAGGGGCAGAGCTGGGATTAGTACCAGAACCAGAACCAGAACCAGAATTAGGGCCAGAACCAGGCGGAGGTCCCCTCCCAGGGGCCTGGCGGTTCGATCGCCAGAATGGCTGCTGTCCCAGCCCTTAAGGTGTGACTCTAGAGCCCTCTGCCCCCAGGGAAATGGCCAGGGGCTTGGGGGAAAGTAGAGCAGGGTCTTCAGGGAGATTGTAACCAGGAGAGGACCAGGAGGGCCGCCCCACAACCCCTAACCCGGAGCAGGAAGGACGAGGGGGGTTTGGGGGTCACCTGGGCGTACCTCAGAGGAGCCTGGAATTTCTGGGAAGTGAGACTGGCCGATGGGTTGTTTGGGGCGGGGGTGCGGAGAGGGGCAGGGATGAGAAGAGTCCGAGTTTCAGCCCTCCCCCTTGCCTGGCCAGGCCCCGGCATCGCCGAACAGCTCCAACACGCTTCCTCCAAACAACCACCTCCTCCCACCACGTCCCACTCGGCTACGCGGAGCGCCGTGTAGACGCCCGCGGTCAGGTGTGGACCCCTAGGCAGATGTCTGTGTCATGTCTTGGAGATCTGTGGGGCTGCTCCTGGGCGCGTTTCAGTGGCCCGGGATGGGTGAGGCATCCTGTGTTTGCGCTAATCGTTGTGAGAGGTGAATGCGTGCGAATGCATGAGTATTTGCGTGTGAGCGATGCACGCCTGTGAAGGCACGTGTGCCTCAGTGTGTCCGCGTGTAAGCTGTGTCTGGATACGCGATAGTTGGCTATGTTTTTTTAATGGAATCGATTCAACACTTATAGTGAGCCAAGCACTAGGTTAAACACTGGGGTAGATTCAAGGCATGTGTAGGGTGCTTCGCTGTGTAACACATCTCTTGGTGTGACATATTGTTTCATGACACATCACTGTGTGTCACCTGTTGCCACGTGTGTGACATGTATCTGTATGACATCTCCTGGTGTGACAGATTGCTGCGTGTGTCATATCACCGTGTGTCACATGCTGCCATGTGTATCACCTTCTCGTGTGTCACCTGTTGTAGTGGGTGACATGACGGCGTGATATATTTCTGTGTGTGACATAACGTGTCTCTATGTTTCACATAATGTCATGTGTGTCACTCTGCTGTGCGTGGCACTTCGCTGGGTGCGACATTAATCTGGGGACTTGTGGTTGGTGTATATGCGTGTGTGTGCATGTGTGTGTGTGTGGTGGGGGGCTGTGGTGGGGGGCATTGGGTCATTGCCTCCTGGGTTCATGGGTCAGGATTGAATGCTGGGCTCCTCCCTCTTTTAGGCCACCCAGAGACGACTCCCCCCAACACTCACACTCACACACACACACACACACACACACACACACACACACACACACACACTGTTTCTTCTTCCGATCAGGACCGGTCCAGGTGAGGAAGGGCTGAGAAGGAAGTCATTGGAGGGGGAGCCGGGGGGCATGGGGGCGTCCGTTGGTCCTAGCTTAAAGAAGGAGAGAGGAAACCTTTCCACCTTCAAGGCCAGGCTTGGGATAGAATCACTGCCCCCTCGGGAGCCCGGGACCAGAATGGGGGAGGAGGGGTTGAGCCGGGCGAGGCGGGAAGGGTCAGGGAAGGACGGGATGGGGGAGGGAGTGGGGTGGGAGAGGGAAAGGGGTGCCTGGAGGGGGCGAGACATTGCAGGGAGGGGGCAGGGCGTGGCATGATGGGAGCAGAAAATGCAGGGAGAATGGAGGTTGGGCAGGGCACAGGAAGAGAGAGGACAGAGTGGGGCGGGAGGGGCAGGGCACCGGGAGGGGTGGGTGGCTGCCCGACTAGGACTGGACAGTCCGAGTCGGGCCGGCCTGCCCCCTCCTCCCCCATCGCAGGCTCAAGCCCAAGGGCTAAACCACCTCTCTTCTAACGGTTTATTTACAGGGAGGGGGGAGGGGCGGAGGGGCAAAGAGGAGGAGGAAGGGGATCGCCCGGGGACGGTGCCCTGAGGCAGGGGGTGGGGGGGGGGAAATCACTGGGCAACCTCAGCCCCCTCCGTGGTCTCGTTAACAGGTGGAGGGGGCTGACACTCTGCAGAGAAGGGGGAAGAGGGGAGGAGAGAGCGAGAGGCAGACAGAGCGAGAGAGAAGAGAGAGGAGAAAGGCGAGAGAGAGGAAGAGACAGGGGGTTTAAAGGAGCCTATTTTTCCCTCCTAATGAATATTTACCCTCCGCTCTTGCCTGCGCCCGGTTTCCCGTACCTAGCAGCAGGTAAGCACGCCGGATCCCGGGACACAGCCCCGTGGGCCAGGGCTGAAAATCCGCCCCCGGCCCCGCCCCAACCCCCCGGGACCCCCGGACCCCCAGAGCCCCGGGTCCGGTGGGGCGGGATCGCCCAGCAGCCAGGCTGGCGCTGTCCCGGGTGGGGCGTGGGATCTGGGGTTCTGGAGTGGGGCAGGGGGCGCGGTCCTTGGAGGATTCTATCTACGCTGCTGCTCCCTGAGTCCTGGAGATTCAGGGATGTGTTTGTAGGGTCGAGTGCACCCGAGGGAGGTGTATGAGTGTGAGGGTCTCGAGGAGACATATTTCCAAGCGCGGCACTCTGGGGGTCTGGATTTCTCTGGGCATTTTTTGGGGGGAGGGGGTCTGAGTGTGTGTGTGTGTGCGTGTGTGTGTGTGAATGAATGTCCATGTGCGTGCCTGTATGTTTGTGTATGTCCGAATGCATGTGCATATGTCCGTGAGGGTGCATTTATGTGTGGATGGGGGTAGGTGTGTTCGTGTGTCTTGGTTTGTTTTGTTGTCTGTCTCCCCCTTCTAGACTGTGAGCCCGTTGTTGGGTAGGGATTGTCTCCATCTGTTGCCGAATTGTACTTTCCAAGAGCTTAGTACAGTGCTCTGCACACAGTAAGCGCTCAATAAATACGACCGACTGAATGAATGAAAGTGTGTACGTGCGGTTGTGGAACCGCGCACTCTAGGGACATTTCGAGACTTTTAACTTGGCTTTCACCGACAACCCGAATTTCTTTCATTTTCTCTCCCTCTCCCCCTCCCCCCGCCCCGATCTCTGGAGATGCCATTCGGCCAGTTGGGCTATTGTGCGCCGCCGGGGGAGGGAGCGCCGAGCCTCCCGGCCCCGAGACGCGAGACCAGAGGAGCGGAAGGTGAGGGTCGAGAGGTTGGGGGTCCGAGGGCTTAGATCTAGAAGGCCAGGGGCTCGGGAGCGGGGGGCGGGGGTCCCACCCCAACTCCGGCTGTCCGAGAAGCTGCGATTTGGGGACTGCACGCGACTGATTGGAAAGGAGGCGCCCACATTTTCCTCCTTTGGACCCTGTTCTCCGACGGATTGCCCCCTCCCCCTCCCGCCTCCGCCCCTTTTCCCCTCCTCCCCCTCCCCCTATTCTCTCCCCCGGGGGAGGGTTTCCTCTGGATACCCCAGGATGTTTTGAATACGCGGAGAAGGGGGGCGGGGGGCAGCGTGCCCGTGATGGGTGGAGAGGCCGAGTTCAAAATTAAAAATTCGAGGCCTTACCTGGTGCCCCGTGGACAGGGGTAGAAATGGCTTGCAGAGCAGGGGAAGGCGGGCGACCTTCTAGACTGGGACTAGAAGAGACACAATAAAAACAGCAAAGTTCAGCTTCTCCCTCCTTCTCCTCCTGGCCCAGTCCGGACTGGCCCAGTTCGACTCCCCTGGCCTCCCGGGCCACTCCATCTTCTCTTCCTCCTTCCCCTCTTCCTCCTCCTCCCCCTCCTCCTCTTTCTCGCCCTTCGTTTCTTCCCCTCCCCTTTTTGCTTTTCCCAGCCCCTCAACCCATTACCCTCGCCCCAAATCTGAGCGCTTTTTCGATGCGCAGTCCGTATACCCCTGTCCCATCTAAACCAGGAACCCCTATCCCTTCTTGACCTTCTCTTCCTCTGACCCCTCTCTCTGCCCTCCGCCCTCTTCCTGGCCAGAAGAGAAGCGGTTCTCGGCCGCGCCCTTCGCTTTGCTTCGATTCTCTTTCCTTGCGATTGGTGTCGAACGTGTCGGGAGACCGAGGGTCGGCACGACTCCGACCTCCGCCCCTCGGGCACCCGCCTCCCCAGATCCCTGGCTTTTTCCACGCTTTGGGATCCCCCACGGGGTGGGGCCGAGCTGGAGGGCGGAACCAATCAGTCAATAGCGCTTTTACTGTGTGCAGAATAATGATGATAATAACAATAATGGTAGTTGTTAAGCACTTACTATGTGCCAAACCCTGTTCTAAGTACTGGGGTAATAATGATGGCATTTGTTAAGCGCTTACTATGTGTCAAGCACTGTTCTAAACGCTGGAGATTATCCCAGGTGGGGCTCACAGTCTTAATCCTCATTTTACAGGTGAGGTCACTGAGGCCCAGAGAAATTAAGTGGCTTGCCCAAGGTCCCACAGAAGACAAGTGGCGGAGCCGGGATTAGACCCCACGGCCTCTGACTCCCAAGCCCGTGCTCTTTCCACTAAGCCACACTGCTTCTCAAGCGCTAGGGATAGGACAATATGACAGAATTGGTAGACACGTTCCCCGTCTATAAGGAGTTTAGGTGGGGAAGAGGAGAGGGGCAGGCTGCCCTGCTCGGTGTGTGACTTTGATGGCCGTTCTCTCGTTGGGGCCCTGATCCCTCCTGGATGGCCGCAGGTTCCGGCCTGGCTTGCCCACGCGCGAATTCAGGAGCGCGACCTCGAATCCCGCCCTGACCCGGCCTGTTTCCAGAAGAAGAGGGATCCGGGAATCCCGTCCCGCAGGGGGCGGCCTTCGGGGTGCCTAGTACGGCCCCCCGTACCCGGAGGTGTGTGCGGGCGAGGGCACGCGTGGCCGTGTGGGTGTGGGTGCCACCTACGTGCCCTCGCCCGCACACACCTCCGCAACCCCTAGAGTCCCGCGGAGACCTCCGGCCTGGGAATCCAGAAAAGCCCTGGAGTTTGCTGGTTTCCCCAGGTAGGTCTGGGCCCCATAAAGTCCTGCGACAGAGGCCGACGAGTTAAGATCGAACCGCGGGGTCGCTGGGGCTGCAAAAGTCCCCCAAAAGAAGGGGGACTTGCTCCAGCTGAGGAGGGGAAGAAGAACAGGATGCTAGGCCCCCGTTAGAGTACCTTTGGGAGCCTCCTTATTTCGAATCATTTTCCCGTTCCTACCTGAGGCCTGTTAGCCCAGGTTCGCAGTGGGCAATAGGGAAACACCTCTGGGTCGCCGCCTGCCCCCGCCCTACCCGGAGGGTAGAGCAGGGGGAGGGGTGTTCCTGGGTGGTCCCAGCTGGGGCAGGCGGAAGGAGGGTCAAGGGGACCAAAGTGCCCCAGAGTCCCGCTGCGCTCAGGGCCTGAGCAGGCGGCGAGATAGGTGCTCAGGGAATGTTCGAGAGGCGGGCGAGCCGGCGGGCGGGCTGGTGAGAACCTGCATGCTAACTCTTCGCCGCTCTTCCCTCTCCCGACCCTTACTCCGGACACTCACACCTCTTTTTGGTTTTGGTTTTTCGCAATTTTCGTATCTGTTTCTTTTTTCTTTTCCTATTCCATCCTGATACCGCTCCCGGTTGTTTTGCCTTCCCTCGAAGCCCCTCCCGCATCCTCTCGCCCTCCCACCCCCCGCGCCCACCTTGTGGGGCTCTGTAAAAAGAGGGAGACTTTCCTTTCAACCAACCGGGCTGACGTTCTAACCTGGGGGGCTAAAAGGGAAGAGGGGAGCATAACCGTGGGGAAAGGGAAGACTAGAAATAGAGATCTTGGGGGGTGGGGGAGAAGATACACTAGCCCCACCAGTTTATCACCCTCTTCCTCTACCTCTCCCCGATTCTCCGTCTCTCCTTGTCTCAGGTGTCTCCCTGTTTCTGTCTCTCCATGTCTCTGCCCCTGTCTCTGTGTCTCCACGTCCCTGCCTTCCGGCCTCTACCTCTCCATGCCCATGGCGGTATTCCGAGGGGTCTTTCCAGCCCCGCCCCCGCCGCCCATCTCTGCTGACTCCGCTTTCCTCTTCCATTCCCCACCCCCGCCTTCCTCCCCTTCTTCGGGACCCTCCGAGCACCCCTCCCCGTCCAGGCCTGGGGCGGGGGGTGAGCGAAGATTCTGCCGGCGGGAGCGCTAACCTAACTTGATCTTTGAAATCGCGTGAAAGGGGCCGGAGCGGAGGGGCTGAGGGCGGGGGGGGGTCCCAGGAGGGGGGTCCCAAGAGGGGGGTCCCAGGAGGGGGGTCTCAGGAGGGGGCCCGGGCCGGGAAGCCCCAGCCCTATTCAGGACGGCGTTTTGATGCTGCTCATTAGAAGGAGCCAGTCGACATTGGGTGCCTTCCTTTCAGCCATCGGGGCCGCTTCATTAAGCGGCGCTAACAAGGCGTTAAATGCGGGGCCCGGGCCGCTTTCGGGAGCGCAGCGTCCTTAGCAGGGCGCCCGGCTAATGAGGGGCTGATCAAATATTCAAATTTCCCGGCCCTCCGGGAACTTTGGATGCTGCGGGCAAGGTTGAGGGAAAAAGCGAGCGGTGTTTACTGTCCCGATACAATGACCGCGGGAGGGGAGCTCAGGGGCGGGAGGGGAAGGGGGGGGGGCTTCTCTGCCTGCTCCTCGCCTTTTTCTATGGTTAAAAAAAGCCTGGGGTCCCTTGAGGCCCCCCACCCCCACCCAAGGCCGGGCTTCGCCCCAGCTCGGAGAAGGCGCGGTGGTTGGAGAGAGGGAGAGTTGTGAGCTGGTCAGAGCCGGTCCTCGCGACAGCGCGTGGGGTGGGGAAAGGAATGATAAGACTCCCCCTTATGCTCCCCCCCCGCCCCCAGATCCAGCCCTGCCCTGGGCGAGGCTGGCTGGGGGCTGGGGGTGGAGGGGCTGGGGAGGAATGGGGAAGCTGACTGAGAGATGTTGAATTGAAGAAGACTGGGACCAGGAGACTGGAAAGACTGAAGAGACTGCGGGGGTGGTGGGGGGCACAGCTAGGAGCCGGGGGACTGGCGACCTCGGGCTGAGATACGCGGAGTCGCTTTTCCCCTTGAACTCGGAGGTGCGGGATCCAGAAAAGCCAGGCGAGTGTCCCTGAGCCGCTGGGAAGATGCACACATTTTGGATTCGGGATGGAGGGCGCACGGAGGGGGCTGATAGGGGAAGGGTCCGGGGAAGAGGCGGGAGTGCGGTCCCGCTCCGAGCCGCGTTCTCCTCCCGCAGGTCCGCTCCCTCCGTCCCCACCCGGGGACGCAGATCCGGGATCCCCGGGGCGGACAGTTGGCCAAGCAAGGACCGGACCCGCTTCGCCTGATGCCTTACTCGACTCAGCCTCTCTCCCTCTTAAAAGGCTCCGAGGGTCCGAGCGGCTTCCTACCCGGGCCTGGCGCTCACATATTTTCTCTCAGGCCAAGGAACCGCCCCCGGACCGGTCTCCGCCTCCCCCTCTTGCCCCCCGCCCCAGGAGCCCAGAGTCCTCTAGACCCCACCCGCAGGGCCCACCTGGACAGTCGCCCTCTACCCCAGGACCAGAATGGGAGGGTGACCAGACTGGGGGCGCGAACCAGACTCAACTTGACCCTGAAAGCGACAGCCTGTCACCCATAAGCCCCCCCCCCTTTCCCGAGACCCCTCGATCCCGAGGGCCCGGGCCGTTCGCAAAGATAAAGTCTGGACCCCGACTCCCCCCATCCCTACCCCTCCTTCACCCCCCGGCAGTGCTCATCCCAAACACTCACAGATTTCCAGAAGGGTTTCTGGGGACGGAGAGTGGGTGGGGGCTAGAAGACCGTGCGAGAGAGGGGGGTGGCTGTTCTTTCCATGTTTCAACCCTCGCAGCGTGGAGAGCGACCCCGGCCCCTGACCCTCCGGCACTGGACACTCCGCTTGCCTGCTGTCCCTTCCTCAGCCGCCGCCATCTCCTTCCAGGCCTCAGCCCCGCGCGCAGAGCCGGCGACGGGCTCGTTTCTGTCCGGGAGCCGGGGGAGGGACCGCCCCCAGCCCCTACCCCTGTCCCTGGATTGCGGGGCCAGGGCAGGGGAGAATGGGGGGCCGGGGAAAGGAAAGGGAGGGTCGGGTCCAGGCCTTTCAAGGAGAGAGAGTTTGGGGCCTCCGGGGAAAACGTGAGCCGACGGACACAGGGGGCTTCTTAGCTCTTGCTCGGCCAGAAAACAAGGCGAATGGGTTCTCGGCTGGTGGGGTGGCGACTTCGGGTTCAGGGCGGCTCTCCCCTCGAATTCGTAGGAAAAAACCCCACCCGTGCGCACTCCTCTCCGTCGCTTCCTCCGCCCCCCTCACCCCTCTTTCCCCGCGCCCCCTGATCCCGGGACCCTCCCCCGCAAGGAACAGGATTACAGAGAAACAGGTCCTAGTTGGCCTCTTTTCTTTACTCTTTCACTGAAAATCCCGGTCTTCTCTGGGGAGAGACCCTGACCCGCCCCCAAGAGCCCTGGAGTCCCGCCGCAGCCTCGTGGGCCGAGAAGTAGAAAAGGGATAGAGCGTGAAAACCCCTGCAGAGCTGGGAGACGTCGTTGTCTCGCGTGGGTGGGTGTGAGTGTGTTGGTGAATGGCTGTGCATTCGTGAGTGTTTTAGAAAGTGAGCATGTGGGCCGATTTGTGAGTGCGTGTGTGTGTGTGTGAACATGTGTGCGAATTTGTCAGTGTTTTGTATGTGAGCATATAGGCGAATTTGAGAGTGTTTCTGAATGTGAGAATATGTGTGAATTTGTGAGGGTCTTTGTAGGTGAATCTGTGTACGAATTCATGAGTGTTTGGGTATATGAGAATACTGACCCTGTTTGTTATATTGTACTCTCTTCCAAGTACTTAGTACAGTGCTCTGGACCCCGTAAGTGCTCAATAAATATGATTGATTGATTCGAATTTGTGAGCGTGTGAATGTGAGAACTTGTGTGAATTGGTGGTGCATGAGTGTGTATACGAGGTGTGCGCATTTGTGAGTATTTGTGAAAGCGAGAACGTGTGTGAATTTGTGGGCATGTGTATGTGAGGCTGTGTTCGAATTTGTGAGCGTTTGTATATGTGAGCATGTATGCGAATTAGTGAATATTTGCGAATACGAGAACATGTGTGAATTTATGCTTTTTTGTACGTGAGAATGTGTGCGAATTTGCGACGGTATTCGTGAGAATATGTGCTACTTTGTGAATGTGAAGTTGCGAGAATATGTATATGCGTATGTGAGGATGTTTCTGATAATGTGTGTGAGGGTGGGACGGATTTGTGTGAAATCGGATGTTTGTGAAAGTGTGTGTGGCGGATGTGTGAATTTGTGTATGAGCTTTTTTTTAGGAGATCCAAGGTCCGAGGTATTCAATCCTTTAGCCTTCTTCTGATTGGAATACTTGATTTTCTCCCTCCCCATCCTGGAGCCACCCCGGGACCAACATCCAAGTACCATCCCTCTCCAGAACTCGAGGGAGCTGGTCTCCAGCTCGTCTCCATCGTGCTATGGGTCCCCATTTTAATTGTCACCGCTCTCTCTCCACTCTTCTCCCTTTTATCTCCCTCTCTTCTTCCTCTTTCTTTTCCCATTGCCTTTTCCCTCTCATCCACCTCTCTTTTCCCTTTCTTTTCTTTCTCCCTTTCCCCCTCCTTTCTCTTCCTCCATCTCTTCTCTTTATCTCTCCTCTCCTTTCGCTCTTCTCTCTCTTCTTTCTTCTTTCGCTCCCCTCCCTCTCTCGTCTCCCTTTCCTCTCTCTCTCGTCTCCCTGTTCTCTTCACTCTCTCGCTTCCCCTTACCCCATTGATGTCTCTGTATAGGACACGGGCTCCACCCTCACCCCCAGATCTGCATCGGAATGCAGAAAAGATCTTTTAAAAAAAAGAGAAGTTTTGAATTCCTCAATGATTTTCTTCTTCTGGAAAGGGGCTTAGGATAATGATTTCAGCTTTATTGAGGGCAGATTAGTTGAAGTCTGGACGCTGCGCTTCAATACGCGTTGTACATGGGGCCGACAAAGCCGGCATTGTTTGTTCATGGGTGTGAACCCATTCAAAATATACACTTTTAACACCAAACTCGGTCCTGTCTAAATATACCCGGCGCGGGGGAAGGCGCCTCTGACCCGAACAAATCTCCGTAAATCACACCTCCATCGCCCCAGCCCTCAACAAAAGGCGGGCCGGCTCGGCTGTGACTGAATCTTCTCCAAAGCAACAACCCTGATAATAAAGAGCTGCGTGGTAGCCGGGTCCGCCGCCGGCGACGGCGACAGCGGCGGCTGGAGGGAGCTTAATACGCAGAAAGCCCGGCTCGGCCCTCGCTTTCGCGATCTGCGGGTTCAAGAGGGAATAGAGAGTGGTCCGAATTTTATGATTGTTATTATGATTAATACCATTGCAATAATTATTTTTACAATTTTCCCCCAAATAAAAACACCCACGCTCTCGGCACTGTCCAAGTTTGTGGATGGAAGAAGCTTTATGTGAGAGACCTTACATCGCTGGGAAGTGGGAGCGAGTTGAGGGTCTCCCGACAGCTTTCTCCCCTCCCTTTTGTTTCCCCCAGGACTCCGGGGATTGGGGAGGGAGAATGGCCGTGGGGGGGAGGGAGTGGGGGAGAGAGAAGGAGAAACAAGGAAGCAGAGACAGACAGGAAAAGTCAGGGAGAAGAGAACCGAGACAATTTTTGTTTTTCTTTTTGAAAAGTAACGCCAAGAGAGGCGAGGAGACTAGAGCCAGTGACCGGGTCTTTATCCGTTCTGAGAGAGAAAACCAGGGAAGCCAAGACGGTGGAAGCATCTCTGGAAAGTCGGAGCTGGGGACGAAGGCAAGAGGCCGGGAGCTTGGGGGGGACGGGGGGCACATTTCCTGGATCGGCTGCCTGACGGGGTCACCGGCGTGAGGACCGGTCTCATGATCTCATCTCTCCTTTCTCCGCCGGCGCTATTAGTGCTCAGATAAGCAGAATGAAGGCGGCTGCGTGGGAATCATGCATAAATGGCCTCAGCCGGGAGCCCTCTATCCCGACGCTTCCTCCGTCCCGGACCATTCAAGCCGCTCCCCCGTGTCTCCTTTACCCTTAACGAGACTCGTTAAAATCACAATAATATTCCACCCTCTAATTGCTCATCCCATTCAACAAATCACGCTGTTCGCATCATTTGATCCCTTATTTGGTGTGTGTGTGGGGGGGTGGAGGAGCAGGGGGAGAGGATAGCGAGAGGGAAAGAGAGGGGAAGCGGCGAGAGTAAGAGTTGCAAAGATTAAAAAAAATCTTTCTCCCCTCACCCCCTTCCTCCGCCCCTTCCCCTCCCCCCCACTCTTCCTCCTCCTCCTTCTCTCCCCCCCCCCCGCTCCCCCCGCCTTCAGGCCGAGTGGTAAAAACCTTCCTTACGTACTCACTATTGATTGGCAGGCCTGACAGTGATTGGCAGGTGTTGCCGTGGCAACGCCACAACGACACTCGGTAGACCAATAGAAAAGCGAAACAAAATGTTTCAATGCCGCACTCACTGTGGATTTAGGGGAGATGTTATGAAGCTGTTGTCATTAGGGCGATCGCTGTTGAATCGCTGAATCTTGCCTCGGCTGTGGTTGACCGCCCCTCTGCCTCTCTCTCTCTCTCTCTCTCTCTCTCTCTCTGTCTCTGTCTCTCTCTCTCTCTCTCTCTCTGTGTGTGTGTGTGTGTGTGTGTGTGTGTGTGTGTGTCTCCGCGCCTGGCAGCTCCCCCCTCCCCCTCGCTCTCTCTATGTGGCTGCGCGGGTGCGTGAGGGTGTGGATGAGTGCGGGGTACGGGTGCCCCTTGCTCCTTCCGTCCTCTTCCCTCCTCCTCTTCTCTTCCTCCTCCTCCTCCCTCCTCCTCTTCCTCTCCTTCTCTCCCCCCTCCTCCCCCTCCCCTCCTTCTCCCTCTTCCCCCTCCCCCTCCTGCTCTTCCTCCTCATTTTCCTCCGCCTCCTCGTCGTCCTCTTCCTCCTCCTCTTCTTCCTCGCCCTCCCCCTTCCCCTCCTCCTCCCCCTCCTCCTCCTCCTCCTCCACCTCCTTCCTTCTCCTTCTGCCGCGGCTGCTGCCGTTCCCCTCGCTCTGTCTCTTCTTCCTGAATTTTCTCCTCTCCCCCTAGGTCATCCCATGGTCTTCCGCTCCCCACTAGAGTTGTATCCCACCCACTTCTTCTTGCCAAACTTCGCCGACGCTCATCACCGCTCTCTACTTCTGGCCAGTGGCGGCGGCGGCGGCGGCGGCGGCGGCGGCGGCGGCTGCGGGAGCGGGAGCGGCTCGGGAGGAGGAGGAGGAGGAGGAAGAGGAGGAGGAGAAGGAGGCGGCGGTGCTGGCGGAGTCGGCGGCGGCGGAGGAGGAGGAGGCGGCGGTGGCCCCCGGCCCCCGCGGGAAGACTCGCCCATGTTCCAGCTCCCGACGCTCAATTTCTCTCCGGAGCAGGTGGCCAGCGTGTGCGAAACGCTGGAAGAGACGGGGGACATCGAACGCCTGGGCCGCTTTCTGTGGTCCCTGCCCGTGGCCCCGGGGGCCTGCGAGGCCATCAACAAGCACGAGTCCATCCTGCGGGCCCGGGCCGTGGTCGCCTTCCACACGGGCAACTTCCGAGACCTCTACCACATCCTGGAGAACCACAAGTTCACCAAGGAGTCGCACGGCAAGCTGCAGGCCATGTGGCTGGAGGCGCACTACCAGGAGGCCGAGAAGCTGCGGGGCCGCCCCCTGGGCCCTGTCGACAAGTATCGCGTGCGGAAGAAGTTCCCGCTGCCCCGCACCATCTGGGACGGCGAGCAGAAGACGCACTGCTTCAAGGAGCGCACGCGCAGCTTGCTGCGGGAGTGGTACCTCCAGGACCCCTACCCCAATCCCAGCAAGAAGAGGGAGCTGGCTCAGGCCACGGGGCTGACCCCCACGCAAGTGGGCAACTGGTTCAAGAACCGACGACAGCGGGACCGGGCAGCGGCGGCCAAGAACAGGTCAGTGCCCCGGGCCGGAGACGACCACCCGCCCCCCAAAACACACACACATCCACACACCATCACCCCCGGACCCTTCCGGGAGGCTCCCGGGACCTAACTCTTCCGCAGGGAGCCTGGATGGGGCCGAGAGGACCGGGAGTCTAGGGGACGGGGGAGGAGGGGGGACCCCGGGGGGGCCTAGGATGGTGGGGAGTGGGAGAAGCCGGCTTTCTCCCCTCCCAGCCCCCTCAGCCTCCGGGGTCCGGGAAAGTTGGCGCCGGAAAGGGAGCCAGTTTCTCTGGTCCCGCGGTACTTGCGAGTTTCCCTCTCAAGAGGTGTGTGCGTGTGAGCGCGGAGGGTTATCGGTGTGAGCGCCTAGGTGTGATGTTTGTGTGTTTCTATGTGCGTTTGTGTTTGCGTGTGCGTTTGGTGAATGTATAGCTCTGCTGGGGGAGGAAGGGAGAAGGACAGCCCAGGCCTGGGCCCGAGCCCGGCAACCGCCAGCCACAGTGAACGGGCTTCTTGGAGTCCTGCTCCTGGGGAACTTTGCCGAGCCGGAGGCCGGGGCCTTCCGCCCGACAGAGCCCGGGGCCCCGGGGAAGAACGCGGAAAAACCTTCTTCCACTTCCCGGCGGCGGGAGAGCCCGCCAGGCTCAGAGCTGAAACCTACGAAGAGGCTTTAGCCGGGCAGCGTAAATTTTTTTCTTGATTCCCTGCGAAATAATAACAAAACAATGAAAGAGAAAAAAGACAAGAACGACGGAAATCCCTAGCAGGAGGAAAAGGGGCAATAAATAAATAAATAAGCAGCCGAATACGGTTCATGGCCGCCAAGTGCGGGGAGAGGCCCGCTTCAGCGGCGACTCTATGCCGGTATCGCGGCCGGCGAGTCCGCGGTGGGGAGATCAGGAAAGACTCTCTCTCTCTCTCTCTCTCTCTCTGTGTGTGTGTGTGTGTGTGTGTGTGTGTGTGTGTGTGTGTGTAAGTGACCCCTGAACTCTGGCCGAGTCTTTCCTGTCCCCATCTGGGCCTTTCACGACGTTGGCAGGGAAGACGGAGAAGCGCAAAAATCATTTCGGGAATTTCCCCATATTTCCCTGCTGCGCCAGGAGCCAGTTCCCGACGGGTTTAGGAATCCGTTCGGCCCGACCTCCGGACCCCCGGCGGCCTGAGCCTCGATTCTCCGGAGGCCTGCTTGCCTGTCCTCCGCCGGTCCGTCCCAAAGAGCCTAGCAGGAGGAGGAAGGAAGGACAAGGAACCAGATGGAAAAAAAAGATTTAAAGAGAGGAGAGGAAGGGACGGGACACCCCTGCCCGGTCGATCCCCCCAGAAGGAAGAAGGGAGCGGAAGCCGAGGCCGCACCGAGCCTTGGCGGGAGAAGGGCTCGAATACCGTCCTGCAGGACTGCGGGCCGTCAGGACTGAATCCCGCACCCCATCGCCCCGCCGTCCGATGAATTTTTCGCCCGACAGGGGGAGGGCGGGTGGGCAGGCCTCGACCCTCTCCGGCCGTGGCTGTGTGGCCGGGTTAGCCCCCTTCTCCCTCCCCAGCTCGAGACCTGCAGGGCCAGATGTTCCACCCGGCCAGGCCCCGTCTGTCTTCCCTTCCAGGTGATCGTTTTAGAGGCAAAACGAAACCCCAAACTTCTTCCCTCGGCCGCGCACACAGTCTCACGCAGACAGAAATCCACACTCAAACGCAAAAACTCATTTCAAATACATTCCCATAGGTGCACGCCTGTGTAAACCACCGCAGAAATACATGCTCGCTCCATAAGCACACGAACACACTCACATCCAAATGCAAACATACGCATTCACATCCCACGGGCGCTGCCACACACGCCCACCCACCGAAATACAAACACTCACTGAGACTGAAACCCACACCTAACAGCAGTCATGCTCCCAGAGATACATACACACATAGGCACACGCACACACGCATAAACACACACACACAAGCACGACACTCATGCACACTCCCCTCGGGCTCAAAGGAACCGGAAAGCTCCGAGAGGCGCCGAGAGAGGCCTGGATCGGTTCGAGGAGAGAAGCCGGGCCCGGTCGCTGTAACCAGAGAGGGAGGTTGGGAAAGAGAAGATATTCTGTCTCTTTCCTACCCTTCCTCCCGACCTCAGGCCCCGTCACCTGGGCCCTTCTCCCTTCCTCTCTGGCTCCCATCACGCTCCTTCATTCCCGATTCGTAGCCCCGGGCTGTGGCCAGCCGAGTCGGGCCGGGACGAAGGGAAACGGGGCCCAGCGGGCGTAAGAAGGAGCCGGAGGGCGGGGAGGAGAGAGGTCCAGGAGTAGGGGTCGAGAGAAACTGGAATAAGGGTGAGCCGGACCGCCAGGGGCTGAGGGAACCGAAGACGGAACCTCGGTGAAAGGACCGCACCAGGACCGGCTCAAAGGTGGCCCTGTCCACCAGGACCGGGGGCCGGGCTGGATCGAGGTGTGGGGGTGAGTGACTGGAGGCTTTGCAGGACGGAGAAAAAGAGAAGCGGTGTGCGTGAGTGTGTATTTGAGTGTGTGTGTGTGTGTGTGCTAGTGCGCCCTTAGTAGCTGTCCCTACGTCTTGATGTGCGGACGCTTCTGGGCAGATTCAAGTGCCTGTATCTCCATGGCATTTGTGGATAGAGGTATATATTCGCGTGCAGTGGTACAAGTGAGTATCTATGTGTAAGAGTGCACGTGTGCCCGAGTGCGGATGGGCAAGGGCGCCTGTGTTTATATGCCTGCGCGTTTGCACATATCTCCCCACGTGTGTGCAGGGCTCCCTAAACCACGGTGCGAGGTCTCCTTTGCCGTTCGGGGCTTCATGGGGTAGGGGGCCAGTGGGGGTGTCTGAGTTGCGGGCCGCCCGGGGCGTGGGGAAGGGGGCCGCCGTCTGGCCGCTGAGTCAGGGGCCGCCCCCCGGGTCTTCTCGCTCGCCCCACAGGTTGCAGCACCAGGCCATTGGACAGAGCGGCATGCGCTCGCTGGCGGAGCCGGGCTGCCCCTCACACAGCTCGGCGGAGTCGCCGTCCACCGCGGCCAGCCCCACTACCAGCGTGTCCAGCCTGGCGGAGCGAGCCGACACCGGCACCTCCATCCTCTCTGTAACCTCCAGCGACTCGGAATGTGATGTATGATATAACGGTCAGCCAGTCCTCCTCTCGTCCTTCTCCTCCCCACCCCCCCACTTCGTCCCTTTCCCCCTTTTGCTCCCATTCCCAACCTTACTCCCTCCCCCAGCGCCTTCTCCCCTCTCCTCCCCACCCACTCCTCCAGAACCAACTCAAATCAGGACACACGACCTCCCTGCCCTTCTCCCCCACCAAGCCAAACGAAAATCCAGATAAAACGTTCTCACCCTAACGGAAGCCCCACCCGCCCCAATCCCTCCAACTCCCCCCCCCAACCCTCACCCCCCAAGCATCGGGACTCCAACAGACATTCCTAAATGCTGGTGTTGCGGGAAAACAAGACAAAACAACAAAAACACGGTGACAATTGTACACTTTCTAGGACAAGCACGACTCTTCTTTTTCGCTTCCCATGGACGCGGCACCCCCACCTGCATGACGATTAATTTGTATCTGGGAAAATAATTCTCTCTAATTTAAAACGATTAAAAAAATATATCGGACATATACAACAGACTACGGCAATCACCACAACGAAAGTCAAGCAAATGTCAGACCGACACCACCATCTCCGATCCGAATTTGTACAAAACACAAGAAACTCCTGAAAGAGGGAAATAAACGTTCCTCACCTTTTTGTTTCTCTCTCTCTCTCTCTCTCTCTCTCTCTCTCTCTCTCATTTTCTCCCTCTCTCTCTCCAACTTTTGGGTCAACCAAGATGCAATTTTCTGTTTTTTGTTCAGCAGACAATCATTTTCTTCGTAAAAGCACCTTTTTTTCTACACTTCTGTCACTGCCTCTGTGGGTACTGGTTATAAATGAGGAAAAAGAATTATGACTGTAACAGATTTTTATTTTTATTTCAAAATTTTATATGAATTATGTATATCTTAACGATGCGGTCATTTCCCAGTTTGTAATATATGTGTAGAAATCGCCTGTATATGATATTGCGCTCTCCCTTTCTCTCTCTCTCTCTGCTTTTCTGTCTCCTTTCCCCCCCTCCCCTGTTCCCCTCTCTTTCCTCTTTTATTTTCCTGGACTCGGCGACCCTACGGCCTAGCTGTCGCCGCCCGGCGGACAGGGTTCAGATCCGGACTTCAGCGAGAGCGAACCCGAGGGGTGAGGCCGAGGTCGGGCTAATGCATGAGAGACTTGGAAGATTTCTTAGCTGCTTCTGGGGTATCTCCCGCCGCGGCCCCCTCGGGGTGCTTGGACTGTCTCGAGATCTGCGTGTTTCTCTCTGTACGGACTTTGTAAAGCCAATACAGTCTGCCCTTTTCGGACTCGCTCCGAACGCCTGTTTGTCCGCCTCGGTGTCTCGGGTTCTCGACGAAGGGGAAGATCAGGTCTGTCTGTCTGTCTGTCTGCCCACCCGCTTTCCGCCCGAGTGTGCTTTAGGGCTTTCTAAAAGATGGGCCGGTGGAAGAAGCCCACGTCGATGTGTGTGCTCGCGAAAGAGAGATTTGTTATTTTTATTTTCAATTACGCACAGGAGAGGGCCTGGAGGGGTGTCTGAGGGCGTAAGTGAACCGAGGTGGGAGCTATTTCAAGGTTTATTTCATGTACCGTGGGTGCGAGCAGGAAAGACTGGCTGAGGCAGCTTGCCCGTCTACTGTGTATGGGCCTTGGGAGTACAGCACGGGTGTACTAGTGTCTGTGCGCGCCTTGGGGGTGCAGGAACAAGCGTCGTGAACGTGGACACCAGGGGCGTTCCGCGGGCGTGCGGGCCTTGCCGTTTCCTTGGTTGCGGGTTTGGGGGCGCAGGGTCGCGCATCTCTCTTCTCCCACCCCGCCCAGCCCCTGCGAGTAGCTGCTGGGGCAGGGAGAAAGAGGGAATCCTCGGCCCCGACCGCCGGCCCCGAGCAAGGATGCGGGAGCCGGGCAGCGATGCCCCTGCTTGGCCCGCGGACCTTCGGCCTTCTCGGGACCCTGCCGGGTTTCCCGAACGGGGTGTGTGCGTGTCTGTGCATGACTAAGTGTGTGTCTGTGTGTGTGTCGGGCACTTGTTTAGGTGGATGAATAGATCTACGTCTGTAAGGAGAGTTCCGATTTCTGTACGAATGTTTGCGTATGTGCATTTGTGGTTTGCACTGGTGTCTGTGTAAATGCGCGAGTTTGTGCCAGTAGGAGTATTCGTGTGTTTCTTTACAGACGCAGACCCAGGCCCTTGCGCCCGTCCGGCCCGATCCGGCCCATCTATTTGGATTAGCCCGTTTTTCCAGGGAGCGATTTCGGTGTGTGATTCTAGTTTAAATGAATAACCTGAAATTGTCCTGTTCTCGATGAGGCCCCGCTTCCTTCCCCGGGGCCTGACTGGGGTTGGGGAAGGGCGAGACGGTCTCCCCCTGCCTCCCCCTCCTTCCTCCCCTCCCCCCCCCCCGCCCCCTCGCCCTGGGAAGGAAAGTCGGGCTTGTCTCGGGGCGGAGCAGAGAGCGGTGAAGGCCCAGGAGATAAACGCCAAACTTGTTTTCACTTGAAAATACAATGCCGAAGCCGAGGAGGATTAGGGAGAAACGTGTCTGGAATTTCTCGTCCGTTTCCAAACTAATTTCCACTTCCGATTTACCCGTGTCCCGCTCCCACTGGGCAAGGGAGTGAGGGGGCGAGCCAGGACGGAGGGGTCGAGAGGGAAAGGAGGGAGATGAAGGCGGCGCCAACACAGATTCCCAAGGACCGGCCAGGAGTCCCCGCCGGCTTAGCTTGAAGACTTGGGATGGTCCCACTCCTCGCGGGTTTGAGACGGAGATGTATCACTTTCGGCGCCTCCGGACGGTGCGGGACGAGGTGGAACCGCGGCCCCACCCGCAGCAGGGTTTTGAAAGCGACGTATCACACTCGTGATTCTGCATCAGCGAGTGTGGCGTGTCTGGGCACTGTATGCGGATTCGATGCGCCCGCCTGTTCTGTGACCTTGAACGCACTTTGCTCTGGGCACGGACCGAAGCGGGGTGTAATAATAATAATAATAGTAATAATAATAATAATAATAATAAATGGTATTTATTAAGTGCTTACTATGTGCCAGGCACTGCACTAAGCGCTGGGGTAGATACCAGCAAATCGAGTTGGACACATGTCCATGTGGGGCTCGCAGTCTCAATCTCCATTTTACAGATAAGGGAACTGAGCCAGAGAAGTGAAGTGACTTGCCCAAGGTCACACAGCAGACAAGAGGCGGAGCCAGGGTTAGAATCCACGACCTTCTGACTCCTAGGCCCCCGCTCTAATCACTACGCCATCCGATGGAGCTAAGTCGCGGACCTAATTCATCGGGCCCAAACGCTCCTGTTACTGTCTTTTTGGATGTCCGCCGAGATCACCTCCCCACCCGGTTTAGAGTCCCGAGCGCGAAGTTTCACATCCACGTGTCCGTGCCATCGGGTGCCTAGGGTGTGGTTGAGTTGGCATGCCAGCCCCACCTGGGCCTCCCAGTTATCTGCGCGTTGAAGTTGGGCTCCAACCCGCAAATCTCTCCAACCCGCGAGCGCGTTTTTATAAATAATACGGGGCACGCACTTCTCCAGACCGCCCTACCGTCGGTCCGACCTTAGTCCGAAGATGCCAGGAGGCGAGGCCCATCCAGGATGGAGTGTGGGGGCGGGTGCCGCAGACCCCGCTTCCTCGGAAGCCCCCGCACCCATTTTCTGCCCCCGGGTTCGGCAGCCCTTGTGCTGCCTTTAGCCTGGAGCCGCGGGTTAAATCTTGAGAGCGAGTGGAGACGGGAAAGGGCTATGGATCTAAGGCCTACAGTTTCCCCCAAGCCCCTTCGGAAACACAGTTCCGAGAGCTTGTCTCTCCCCTCCGAGACCCTTCCCCTTCTCCCCGCATCCACTTGTCTGCTGAACCAGGGAGGAACGCGAGATTCCTCAGAGGAGAGGGTGACCAAGATCTCCTGGACAACGCATATTGAGCATGTGGGCGTGTATATGTGTGAGCGCGTGTATACATATATATATATATGTACACGTATTTGTGTATACATATTATATACACATATTTGTGTGTATGTGTGCATATATATACATATTTGTGTGTGTGCGTGTATTGTAATGGAAGGGTGTCTGTGTGCGTGGCACACCTCGAGGTAACGTCCTGGGATATGATATGAATGGCACAGGACCGTAGATCTGGGTGTATGCTGAGCGGTAGTGTGCCCGGACTCGTCTATCGGAGGGCGAGGACGGCTTGTGTTTGGGGAGACGAATTTTAGGGTGTGTGGAATATCTCTTTGTACACAGCTTCCTGGGTGCATTGGCTTTGTTGCCACATGCTGTAGTTTGTGTGCGTAGAAAAATTACTCTCGGATAGCACAAAGATGTGTAACAGAGCAAGTGGGTGTTATGTAGAAATTTGTGTTTCTAGTGAGTACATAACTGTTAGTGGAGAATATCTCGTTATTTGTAAGATATATCTGTATGTACAGAATATCTGGTTTGAGATGGGAGGGAAGCGTGTGGTATAGCCGTGCACATGAACATATGGGGATTCAATACCTGTCCTCCTCCGTATTTAGACTGTGAGCCTCATGTGGGACAGAGATTGTATCCAATCTGATTATTGTGCAACTACCTTAGAGCACTTAGAACAGTGCTCGACACATAGTAAGTACTTAACAAATATTATTATTATCATAATCATCATCATTATTAATAATAATAATATTTGGATGAACGAGGAATACATTATTGTATACAGTGTGCACGCACAATAATTTGTGTGTGTGCACAGTATATTAATGAATACAATATGTGAGGAGTATAACTGAGTACCGGTAAAATATATTCGTGTGGGTGCAGGATATTTTTGGGAGCTAGACTGCTGTATAAAGTGTCTGCCTATTCAGTATGATTGGGAGTTGTAAGTGAAGCTCGTGTGAACAGTATGTCCGGGTGTGTTTACAATACATTAATATGTAATTTTGTATTGTTTTTCATGGTATTTGTAAAATGCTTACTATGTGCTAGTCACTGTACTAAGGGTTGGTAGTGGCTTGCAATTGGGAGTCAGAGGTCGTGAGTTCTAATCCCAGCTCTGCTACTTGTCAGCTGTGTGACTTTGGGCAAGTCACTTAACTTCTCTGTGCCTCAGTTACCTCATCTGTAAAATGGGGATTAAGACGGTGAGCTCCACGTGGGACAACCTGATTACCTTGTATCTACCCCAGTGCTTAGAACAGTGCTTGGCACATAGTAAGCGCTTAACAAATACAATTATTATTATTATTATTATTATTATTATTATTATTATTATTATTATTATTATTAAGATAAACAGTTTGGACCGAGTCCATGTCCCACTCGGGATCACAGCCTTAATTCTCATTTTGCAGATAAGGTAACTGAGGCACAGAGAAGTTTAAGTGCCTTGCTTAAGGTCACACAGCAGACAAGTGGAAGAGCCAGGATTAAAACCCTTGTCCTCTGGCTCCCAACTCCGGGCTCTTTCCATTGTGTCAGACTGCTTCTCTGTATGTGAAGAGTGAATATTTGGGTGGGCATAACATCATAATATAAAGTATGTTAAGAATATGTTGGATTGAGAGTAACGTATTAATGGGTACAGCTTGTTAATCATATTATGGTATACAATATGTTTATGTAGAATGTACCTGTGTGGGTACACTATATTAGGGAGTTCATTGTGTTGAGTGTTCACTGTACCTGGGTGTTAACAGTGTCCACATGGTACACTGCTGTACAGTAATGTGAACAGGGTTTCGGTATAGCATATCCAGAAGCATGGAGAAATTCAATGTATGTTTGGCATATTTGGGTGTGTACCTTATATTAGCAGGTATATAGTGTGAGAATATATATAGAAATGTTCAACATGTATGGGGAGTGGTGCTAACATTAACATTCCCGGTGTGTTTACAGAATATTGGACAAGTGCAGCATATTATGTGTGAGGTCTATTGTTGCATAGAATATCTGTATGTGCAGTATATTCGTATGCACATTAGTGTACACTGTTTCTGGCTTGGTATGTTATAGCTAGGTGTGTAGAATATTAGTGTGTGCAATACTGGTAGGGCTACAGTTTATATACATCAGTAGCATGCTCGCTGTGTGTATGATATATCTGAATGAGTGTGCAATATATCAGTGTGTGATCACTTTTCGAGTGCACGGAATATACTGTTCCTGAGTGTGTGCCTTTTCCAAAAGCCCAGGAGGGAGGGGGAGTGGGAGGTGGGGGAAGAAGGAAGGAAAGGAGAGAGAGAGAGGAAAGAAGAAAAGAAAGAAGGAAGAAAAGGAGAGAAGAGAAGAGGGGGGAGGGAGACAATTATTTTTCCTTTATCCTTTTCCAGAACTAGGTGCTGAGATGGGTATCCATGCCTTATTCTGTTCGGAGTGGGGCAAGCGTTTTTGTCAGGAAACTTGACCTGGAGGTGCGAGTAGTGGGAGAGACAAAGAGAGAGAGAAGGGGAGGGAGGCAGGCAGACGACCCTAGAGCCTACAACATTACCTTGACACTCCTGATTTATTCTCGGCCCCTGCTTCCAGCGACCAAAGAGGAGATAGGGGAATTGTCTCCCCGCCTTCCCCAGCCCCCGGCCCGCAGGACAAAACCTTCACGACCCCCTGCCCTCGTTTCCGTTTCCTTCTTCGGCATCCAGTCCTGCCATCTGGCTTACACCCGGGCGGGGAAGGGACAGACAGAAGGCAGGTCACCCGGCACTGGGGCTTCTCCTCTCCATCCCTGGCCAGGAAGAGGGAGTGCTTTTTGTGCCAGCGCGGGGCCACTATTGCTGTCGATGTAGAGGCATGTACGGTGTGTGTCCGTGTACAACGAAGACCTGGAGTTGTGATCATGCGTATGCAAGAGGTTGGGAGAGACCCCAGAGACTGACCTCGCTCCAGTGAATGTGTGAAGGTGATTGTTTGGGATAGCTCAGTGCATGCACGCGCGCACACACACACACACACACACACACACACACACACCCCTATAGCTTCGGTTTGTGTGGGTTCCCAGGGGTAGTGCGGAATCTGGCTGGATAGCTGTTTGTTTTGTGTCCATACCCACTCACATAAATACACCGCCCCCCCACAACTGGATCTGACTGTTGGGTGGGCATGAGTGTGTAAAATCTCCCAATCACCCTTCCTAATATCATCTGGGGATTGACTGGGGTGGAGATATGAATTTGGGGGTGTTCTTACCCCAAAGCGCTGGAGTCTTAGCACTGTACTAAACGCTTAGTACAGTGCTCTGCACACAGTAAGTGCTCAATAAATACGATTGACTAATAATAATAATAATGGCATTTATTAAGCACTTACAATGTGCAAAGCACTGTTCTAAGCGCTGGGGAGGTTACAAGGTGATCAGGTTGTCCCATGTGGGGCTCACAGTCATTTAACAGATGAGGGAACTGAGGTCCAGAGAAGTTAAGTGACTTGCCCAAAATCACACAGCTGACAAGTGGCAGAGGCGGGATTTGAACCCGTGACCTCTGACTCCAAAGCCCAGGCTTTTTCCACTGAGCCACGCTGGTCTGGTCTCGCCAGCCTGGTCTCGCCTCCAGCCTCGCCTCCCTCCCCCAAGTTTGTCCGTCCATCTGAGAGTCCGTCTGTCCACCCCATCCATCCCTGCTGACTACAGCTTCGCTCTGAGGATGCATCCTGCCAGCCTGGGGATTCCGGGGGGAAATGGTTCGGGAATTGGGCGGGTGGAAGGGGGAGAGGGAGGGAGAGGGGGTGAAGAATTTGGGGAGGGCAAGGCCGAGCGCTGGTTCGGGGAGGCGCGGGACACAGGAGCCTGTGTTGGGCTGGGGTTTCTTCAGTTGTGACGGCTCACAGTTTTGTCTCCGAAGCGCGCAGGCAGCTGCTAACCAAGCTGAGCCCCGGGACCTTGGGACTTAGGATGGAGAAACTGGACGCCTCGGCTGAGACACACACGCACTCACGCACTGTGATTGACACACTGTGATTGACACACAAACTGACACACGCACACATAAACAGGGGCGCGCACATTGGGGCGCGCACGCTGGGGCGTGCACACAGTGCATGTGGCCCAGGCTGAAAGACACGCATATTTTGGACACACAGACCAGAGACAACTCGCCAACCCCTGGCATCACACACACACACACACACACACACACACACACACACACACACACACACGCATCCAGACAATCAAACTACATATCAGGCATCTGCCCGGGCACATAATCATCATCATCATCATCAATCGTATTTATTGAGCGCTTACTGTGTGCAGAGCACTGTACTAAGCGTTTGGGAAGTACAAATTGGCAAGTTCATGGCACATGACATGAACACCCAAGCAGATAGATAGATGTATAAAATTCGGAATGATTCACCACGCAGCACCCAGAGGAGAGCTTTCACACATTTTTTTTCCACACCTAGAACAGAGACACACAGAGGCACAGCGATGCACCACAGCCCGACAGACACACACAGACTTAGAGCTGTCCTAGACTCACTCTCTCTCTTTCTCTCTCTCTCTCTCTCTCTCTCTCTCTCTCACTCACACACACACACACACACACACAAACAGTACAATCTCATCCTTTCCCAATAGAACACCTACCTAAATTACGTCCGTTTTACAAACCAAAGTACCAAATTCATCTGGGTGAGGGAAGGGGATAGAGAAAGCAGGAATAAGTCGAGGGGAGAAGAAGCCAGGGGCTGCGGTGGTGGAAGGGGGTGGTCTGGGTTAGTAGGGAGGCCAGTAGGAAGGTAGAGAGGATGTTGGTGGTCTGGTCAGAGCTGCTCAGAGAGGAAGACCGCAGAGTGGAGAATAAGCTCTATAGAGAGCCTCCGAGTCAGAATGACAGCACAGACCTGTGCGTGAGTGTGTATGTGGGGGCAATTCTTGCGGTCATCAACATCATCATCATCAATCGTATTTATTGAGCGCTTACTATGTGCAGAGCACTGTACTAAGCGCTTGGGAAGTACAAATTGGCAACATATAGAGACAGTCCCTACCCAACAGTGGGCTCACAGTCTAAAAGTCATGTATGTAAGTGCTGGTTTGAGGTATATATGTATGTATATGTGTGTGTGTGTATGCACTTGTGTGTATGTTTGAATGTGTATCAGTGTGTGGATGAATATATTGAGATGTGTGTGATAGAGAAGCGTGTTCCCAGCTAAACACACATAGGCACACCAAAGGGTACATAAATACAAAGGTGTATACCACACACACACCCATGCACAACCTATTTGGGCACACTCACAAACCGCACACACCCAGACGGGCTCTTAGATTGGAGGCCCCTCATACTAGGTGAAGTGGGAGAAGAAGACTTCTCCGGTTGGGTTTTAAGAGGAAAATTTTGGTTCTGTTCCTGGGAGGAACACCGGTGCCTGCTTGAGTGGCCCTGCTTATAAACAGGAAGAAGAGCAACACAAACATCCATTGTTGCCCCTACTGCTGCTCTCACCCCGTCCCCTGTTCCTGCCCCTCCCAAGTTCTCACACATATGAACACCCACAGATATCAACACTCTTAAACATAGGGAATGTCTTACCAGTAGTTATGTGTTTACTCAAATACAATCACATGTTCTAATGCTTGTATTTACACAAACACATACACCCAGGAATGCTTTCTCTGTATACACCCATTTGGTATGTGATGGAACCTGTGGGTACTATTGTGTGTATCTGTAGAGTGTGTATATCCATAGTGAGAGGTGTAAATATCCATTGTAGTGTTTGTCCATACTGTGTGCATGGGGGGAGCAGTGAAGTTGGAGAGTAAGGATGTAATGTTTTAAAGGTGTATTTGTGTGTGTCTAGGTCCGCCCAGTCCACGAGCCAGGCTTTGCCAATGAAATGTGAATGTATTGTCACTCTCATAACTCTGGGGGAGACCTGTCTGTGGCCGCAGTCCAGCACCACCCCCGTACCACCCCACAACAGCCCGGAGAGTAGGGCTAGGCCCACTGGCCAAGCTGGGACTCCAGGTCCTCAGCTGGGGCTCGGGGCTAGCACTTGCTACGGGAGAGGGGGCCAGAGGGAGGTGCGGAGGGGGACTCACACACAGATACACACACACGCATCATTATACTCACAAACACACCTTAGCACACACTCCCATGTACCACATTCATATACAACAATCATTCCCCAAACCGTGTATGTGTACAAACATAAAACCTCACTCATGGACCCTCCCCCCTGGGGTCGGGTGGGTTGGGAGCAGCCTGGGGGGCTGGGCTGGGGGGGTTTCAGTGAGGGATTCATCTCCTCATTGCCTTGGGACCCTGGGCTCCTCCAGGTGGATCAGTGAGTGTGTGCACCACCGGACTGGGGGCAAGGCAGTCGCTCTCAGGGATGGTTGGGCCCAGTGGGGAATGAGAGTGCGTAGACCTGGGTGCAAGTGTCTATGTGCATGTATGAGTGTATGGGTGTGTAATTGTATGTGAGGGAAGGCAAATATGCATGAGGAATGTGTGTATGTGTGTGTGTGTGTGAAATGGGTCAAGGGCTGAAAGGCCATTGAGGCTACCTCCCACCAAGATCAGATTGGACCCCTCACACACCCTGTCTGGTCTCTCTGGACCAAAACAGGACTGGATCCCTCATTTTGCCCTAATCCAGCTCACTCCATGATACCCTCCCACCGTAACCATACCTCCGTGGACCCCCTTCCCCACCCCCAGCCCACCAGCACCCTTCCACGCACAGAAGACATCATTCCTGTCCCTGGATAACTCAGTTTTCAATGATAGGAATTAGGGTTCCTCGGGTTCTTTCACAGGTCATAGTTTCCCCCCTTCAAGTGCAGGTCAAGGCAACACCACCTTCACCATCATCACCACCCTCACCATCTCACCATCATCATCACCTTCATCATCATTATCATCACCACATAAGAAGCAGCAAAGTGTAAAGGGAAAAACATAGGCCAGAGAGTCACACGACCTGGGTTCTAATCCTGGCTCTGCCACTTGTCTGCTGTTTGACCTTGGGGAAGGCACTTAACTTTTCTGCGCCTCAGTTTCCCCATCTGTAAAATGGGGATTCAATGTCTGTTGTCCCTCCTGATTAGACTGTGAGCTCCATGTGGGACAGGGACTGTGTCAGACCTAATTATCCTTTATCTACCGAAGTGCTTAGGACAGTATTTGATGCATAGAAATTTCATTCAATCATCCATTCATTCATTCATCCAATCGTATTTATTGAGCGCTTACTGTGTGCAGAGCACTGTACTAAGCGCTTGGAAAGTATAATTCGGCAACAAATAGAGACAATCTCTACCCAACAACGGGCTCACAGTCTAGAAGGGGGAAGACAGACAACAAAACAAAACAAGGAGACAGGCACACTTTTCCTCCGGAGGGCGGAATGAGGGTCCGAGAGGGGGCGGAGGGTCTGAAGAGCAGGGAGAGGATGGAATAACCGTCACGATTAGGAGGTTCCTTCCCTTTTTCCGGCTCCCCACTCCCAGAGATCCCCTTCCTTGCCTGGACCAGCTTCGACGCAGCTGCCCCGACCCGACCGAGCAGAGGTCCGCAGGGTTGAGGGTGGGAGGAGGTGGAGGAAGGGGAGGCTTCCTTTCTCTCTCGTGTGGGAGGAGGTGGAGGAAGGGGAGGCTTCCTCTCTCGTCCGTTCTTGCCCCTCCTACCGTGTGCCCCAGCCGGTCAGCTCTTGCGCCCACCGGGCCCCGGGAACGGTAGGCCCTAAAACCACCGTATCGGGCCATCGACGGCTCTCTGCTGCCACCTTCCGGGCGCAGCTGGAAGCGCACCCCTCCTGGGCTTCCCTCTGGCCCCCTCCCCTCCGGCGCCCCCAATCAATCAATCAATCAATCAATCGTATTTATTGAGCGCTTACTATGTGCAGAGCACTGTACTAAGCGCTTGGGAAGTACAAATTGGCATCACATAGAGACAGTCCCTACCCAACAGTGGGCTCACAGTCTAAAAGGGGGAGACAGAGAACAGAACCAAACATACCAACAAAATAAAATGAGTAGGATAGAAATGTACAAGTAAAATAAATAAATAAATAAATAAATAGAGTAATAAATATGTACAACCATATATACATATATACAGGTGCTGTGGGGAAGGGAAGGAGGTAAAATGGGGGGATGGAGAGGGGGACGAGGGGGAGAGGAAAGAAGGGGCTCAGTCTGGGAAGGCCTCCTGGAGGAGGTGAGCTCTCAGCAGGGCCTTGAAGGGAGGAAGAGAGCTAGCTTGGCGGATGGGCAGAGGGAGGGCATTCCAGGCCCGGGGGATGACGTGGGCCGGGGGTCGATGGCGGGACAGGCGAGAGCGAGGTACAGTGATTAATAATTAATTAATTATTATTATTAATAATAATAATAATAAATAGCATTTATTAAGCCCACTGTTGGGTAGGGACTGTCTCTATATGTTGCCAATTTGTACTTCCCAAGCGCTTAGTACAGTGCTCTGCACGCAGTAAGCGCTCAATAAATACGATTGATGATGATGATGATGAAGTGCTTACTATGGGCAAAGCACCGTTCTAAGCTCTGGGGAGTTTACAAGGCGATCAGGTTGTCCCTCGTGGGGCTCACCGTCTTAATCCCCCCCTCCTCATCCCCTCCATTTTACCTCCTTCCCTTCCCCACAGCACCTGTATATATGTATATATGTTTGTACATATTTATTACTCTATTTATTTATTTATTTGTTTTACTTGTACCTATCTATTCTACTCATTTTATTTTGTTGGTATGTTTGGTTTTGTTCTCTGTCTTCCCCTTCTAGACTGTGAGCCCACTGTTGGGTAGGGACTGTCTCTAGATGTTGCCAACTTGTACTTCCCAAGCGCTTAGTACAGTGCTCTGCACACAGTAAGCGCTCAATAAATACGATTGATTGATTGACTGACATTGATTTTACAGATGAGGGAACTGAGGTACAGAGAAGTTAAGTGACTTGCCCAAGGTCACCCAGCTGACAAGTGGCGGAGCTGGGATTTGAACCCATGACCTCTGACTCCAAAGCCCGGGCTCTTTCCACTGAGCCACGTGCTATTATGGTATTTGTTAAGCGCTTACTATGTGACAAGCACTGTTCTAAGATCTGGGATAGATACAGGGTAATCATGTTGTCCCACGTGGGGCTCACAGCCTTAATCCCCATTTTACAGAAGGTAACGGAGGCACAGAGAAGCAGCATGGCTCATCGGAAAGAGCACGGGCTTGGGAGTCAGAGGTTATGGGTTCTAATCCTGGCTCCGTCACTTGTCAGCTGTGTGACTTTGGGCAAGTCACTTAACTTCTCTGTTCCTCCATTACCTCATCTGTAAAATGGGGATGAAGATTGTGAGCCCCACATGGGACAACCCGATCACCTTGTATCCTCCCCAGCGCTTAGAACAGTGCTTTGCACAGCGGTTAACAAATACCAAAATTCTTCTTCTTATTATTATTGTATCCCCCAGTGCTTAGAACAGTGCTTTGCACATAGTAAGCGCTTAACAAATACCATCATCATCGTCACAGAGAAGTTAAGTGTTTGCCCAAGGTCACACAGCAGAGAAGTGGCGGAGCAGGGATTAGAACTCACGTCCTCTGAGTCCCAAGCCCGTGCTCTTTCCATTAAGTCACCCTGCTTCTCATCCAGCCCTTCCCCGGCCCCTCTCTGCCCCTGAAAACACAGATTTGGGTGCTGATGCTCTCCAAAGGATCCCAGGGCGCCGGCACCATCAGTTGCCTTCCAGACAGGGAAAGACAGATGGTGAGCTAATAGTGGCATTTGTTAAGCACTTACTATACGCCAAGCACTGTACTAAGCGCTGGGACAGATACAAATTAACCCGGTTGGACACAGTCCATGTCCCACATGAGGATCACAGTCTTAATCTCCATTTTACAAATGAGGGACCCGAGGCACAGAGAAGTGAAGTAACTTGCAGAAGGTCACACAGCAGACAAGAGGTGGAGGTGGGATAAGAAACCATGTCTTTCTGACTCCTAGGCCTGTGCTCTATCCACTAGGAAATGCTGCTTCTTACTTTTCCCGAAGCACTGATGATGCACATCCACTCTCAGTAGCCTCAAACTCTCCCGGGCATGTGAGGAAATTGGGGTCCCAGACAGCATTAAGCTTCCTGCTCCCTAGTCTGGTTCTTGGGCTCAGACTACCCCTCTTACCCCAAACCTGCCCCCTGCCCCCTGACCCCACCAATCAATCAATCAATCAGTGGTATTTATTGAGCACTTACCATGTGCAGAGCACTGTACTAAGTGCTTTGGACAACACAAAGGGGTTGGAAATGCGATTCCTACCCACAAGAAGCTTATAGTCTAGAGGGGGAGACAGATATCAATCAATCAGTCAATGGTATTTATTGAGTGCTTACTCTGTGCAGGACACTGTACTAAGTGCTTGGGTGAGTACAGTGCAGAAGTGTTGGAAGACAAATTCCCTGCCCACAAAAAGCTCACAGTCTAGAGAGATATTAAAATAAATTACAGATAGGGGGTTCCCCAGCTATGCCTATGCCACATCCAATCCCCTTTGGTTATTCTGATCCTAACCTTCCACATGCCAGTTTCTCAGGCTGAGTGGTCTTCTCACCCACCCCACCCCCAAGGTGGGGCGGTCTCACCCTCCCAAACTTGTCTCCCTCCCCTGACTCCAGCCACCCTTCAGTTTCCCCTGCTGTATCCACTAGGCCATGCTGCCAACTCAGGGCCCCCTCCCCTCCTCATCAAATAGTGGGGCAGAGGGAGGACGTTGGAAGTGGGAAACAGCCCTAATTCAGTTTGCCAGGAAGTTTCCACAAAGAATTGCCTCAAGCCCTATCCACCCCAGAGTGACCCACAATGGACGCTTAGAGACTGAGCCTGTCCTCATCCCAGGAAGGAGTCTTGTCTCCTCACTGACCCAGAATTTATCAAAGAGGTTGGGGAATCCGGGATGGAGGAGAGAGAGTTCAAGGGTGGAGGAGAATCACCTCCGTATCTCTGACCAGGGTGCTGAGTCCAGTTTCCTCCATGCCCACCAAGGGCCAAACAAGAAGGAACAGCTGAAGCATATGCAAGAGATAAAGAAGAACTTCTCAACTGACTTTGAAACTGCCTTCCAGGGGACAGAGTGGAGCCTCCATCCCTAAGGATTTGTGAGGACAGAGCTGAGCCCAAGAATTGTTACCTTCCTGGAGGCAAGGGGATGGACCAACTGGCATCTCAGCTAGTCCTCCCCCTGCAACTCAGGGGATTCTGGTTCCCTCGAAGGTCAGCTGCACCCCATAGAGGGTAAGTTTCTTGTGGACAGGGAACATGTCTACCAAATACGTTGTAATTTACATTCCTAAGTACAGTGCTCTTGTACACAGTAAGCACTCAGTAAATACCATTGATTCATCGACTGACTCAGGTGAAGAGGGAGAACATCTCAACAGCCATCTTTCAGAGAAGCAGCTTGGCCTTATGGAAAGAGCCCAGGCGTGGTAATCAGAGGAGCTGTGTCTTAATCCTGGCTGTGTCACATGTCTGCTGTGTGACCTTGGGTAAGTCACTTCACTTCTCTGTGCCTCAGTTACCTCATCTATAAAATGGGGATTAAGACTGTGAGGCCCTTGTGGGGTAGAGACTGTGTCCAACCCAAGTATTTTGCATCTACTCCAGCACTTAGTACAGTGCCTGGTACATAGTAAGTGCTTAACATAAGAGCACGGTCCTGGGAGTCAGAAATCCCTGCGTTCTAATCCCGGCTCTGCCATGTGTCTACTCTGTGACCTTGGGCAAGTCACATCACATCTCTGGGCCTCAGTTACCTCATCTGTAAAATGGGGATTAAAACAGTGAGCCCCATGAGGTACCAGGACTGCGTCCGATCTGATTAACTGCATAGAACAGTGCTTGGCACATAGAAAGCGCTTAGCAAGCACCATAATTATTACATCTGACCTCGACCAGGCTGGGGAGGGGCTGCTGTTTCCTCCTACCCCAACATCAGAGAAATCCACCCCTGCAGCCAGCCAGGAGCCAGGAGCCCCACACCTACGTTTTGTTGGGCTGGGATCTGAGGGCCCAGAAAATACCAGTCCTAGATCAAGGTTGGGCCTCCCGAATCCTGACACGGTTGTCCCCTTGGCTCCCTCCAGCCGTGACTCCCCTCCTTGCTTGCCTGTGGCCCCGCCTGGCCCCGGACCAAGGAGCATCAAAGGACCCAAGTGGAGCGTGTGGTCGGCGGCTGGGAGGGGGAGGTGGAGGGGGGGACCAGGCCGTTGTGGGAGCCGCTCTGGCTGGGACGGCGCCCCTCACAGAAAGACATTGTTCGGCACGGCTGCCCCAGGGTGTCCCAGCTGACTCCTGGCAGGAATTCCCGGCTCCAGGAGGGGAGAAGAGAGATGATGGGTTGGCGCCTCTAACCCCGGCCCCTGATCTCCCAACCGAGGGCGTCAGGGATTGCTGGGGTGAGGTGGGGGCAGGCTGAGGCAGATGCTGTCTTGGGCTGAGTCAACCGAGCACTTGGGGAAGAGAAGGTTTAAGAACGACAGACCCCCACACAATTCTGTCACAGCTTAGCTTCATGGCCCAGGATCTTGTCTCCACTGGGGTTACCAGGGTCACATGCTGGTTTCCCTCCTGGTCACCTGCCCTCATGATCAGGGATGGACCATCCAACACCACTGACTCTCCCCCTCCATCCCTGAATCTCCCCCAGTGACCCTGACCTTCCCCTGGTGACCCAGCAAGGGCCATCCAAAACTCCAACTCCCCCTTCTCTATCCTTGCCTCTCCCCTACTGACCCAGCACGGACCATCCAATACCCTTAACTCTCCCCTCTTCATCCAGTGAGCAAATACCTCGAACTCTCTCCTCTCCATCCCTGACTCTCCCCACCAGTATTTGACCACAGACACTTGTTCAAGGACCTATCAAAACACCCCAGTCCTGCTGATGTTTCCAATTGCACTGCTCATGGGGAGAATGGATTTCTTGTGCTCACCTTGCACTGGGAGAAAAAGTGTTTCCTGGTCTTCGTTCTGAACCTGCGGCCCTTCAATCAGTCTATTTATTGAGTGTTAATTGTGTGCAGAGCAACGTACTAAGTGCCTGGGAGAATACAATATAATAGAGTTGGTAGACATGTTGTCTGTCCATGACGAACTTAAAGTCGCCCTGGTCAGGTGGGATTTGGGGAACAGAAATTCCATGTTCTCTCTGTCCAGCCCCATTCTTTCTGATTCTGCAAACTCCACCCCTGCCCGGTCTCAGCCTTTAACTCGTCTACAGCATCCTGTCCCTCTTGGCCTGCTTTGGTTATAATAATAATAATAACAGTGGCATTTGTTAAGCACTTACTATGTGCCAAGCACTGTTCTAAGCACTAGGGTAGATACAAGGTGACCAGGTTGTCCCAGGTGGGGCTCACAGTCTTAATCTCCATTTTTACAGATGAGGCAGCTGATGCCCAGAGAATAATAATGATGGCATTTGTTAAGCGCTTACTATGTGCAAAGCACGGTGATCATGTTGTCCCACGTGGGGCTCACAGTCTTAATCCACATTTTACAAATGAGGTAACTGAGGCTCAGAGAAGTCAAGTGACTTGCCCAAGGTCACACAGCAGACATGTGGGGGAGCCGGGATTAGAACCCTTGTCCTCTGACTCCCAAGACCGGACTCTTTCCACTAAGCGATGCTGCTTCTGCCCCCTTGATGATCCTAGTTGCCCTGCTTTTGGCTCTGCCCCCTCTCCTGCTCTGACCGGTCCATCCTGCAATGCAAAGATCATAACGGGCCCAAGTGTTGCAGGCCCAGGTGCCCAGGGTTAGTATAAGCACAGAGCAGGGTCCAATATTGCTCAGTGTCCAGTATTGGCTGCCTTCCTGGCTGCCGCGGCATACCAGATCCAACAGTGCTCCAGCGCTTAGGACAGTGCTTTGCACATAGTAAGCGCTTAGCAAATGCCATTATTATTATTATTATACTAGTATTATTTGGAGGGAACAGGCACTACTAGTGGAAAGAGCATGGCCTTGGGAGTCAGAGGACATGGGTTCTTTTCCCTCCTCGGCTCTTTCCCCTCCCCTCGGGACTTGGGTCCCCTGGTTCCCCTGCTCAGGCTGTGCACCTGCCTGACTTCTGACCCCTGATGTGACCCCAATCCCGCGGAAGAGTCTGGGGACAGGCGAGCCTCTGCCATCTGGACAGCCCCAATCCGTTCCCTCAACCAGCTTCTTTATCCGAGAAAAGCCAGGGTATCCCGAGAGCTGGGGACATCTTAGCGAGCCAAACAGATCCCTGAGACCCTCCCCCCTTGACCCCCGGGAATACTCCCCCCAGGGCTACCAAGTGTCAGCCAGAGCAACTGAATGCCAAGCATGTCGAGCCTGGCAACCTCAGCCGGGGTAACAGGCATTGCCAGGGCAGACCATCTACCTCACCCTCCTCCCTCACTACCTGCCTCCCTTCTGTCCTCCCTCCATCCCTCCCTCCCTCCCCCCATCCCTGCCTCCATGGGCCACCGGAGCCCGGCTTCCCCGACCCCGCATCCCCCGCCCGGGGCAACTGGAGGCAGTGCCAGGCTGTCTGGGCCCGGGCTGGCTCCCAGCTCCGGGCGGGACTTATTATCTGCTGGGAGACAGCAGGGCAGGGCTGGAATCCGCCTCCTTGTCTGTGCTCAACGGCTCTTTCTCCCGCTTCCTCCTGAGTCGTCTCTCTGCTCAGCCCCGGACCGCCGGGCCCCCGAGCACGGGAGGGGCAACCTGCTTTCTAGAAACGTCTGGCCCCGCGGGCTGAGGCCAGCCCTTCCCTGCAAAGCCAACAGGAGAATCGGGGCCATTATGGGAGAATTTTCTGTGGGCGGGCAGAGAAGGGAATAAAGTGGGGAAGCTGCTTTGGCCGGCTCTGTCCCGACGGTATCCTGCTTCCCTGTGGCTGGGGGTGGGGGGAGGTAGGGGGCCATGTCTGCTTGCATCCTTGCCTTGTGTCCCTTAGGTCAGAGGCGTGGTGAGGGTCACAAAGGGAAGCAATAGAGCACCGGCCTGGGAGTCAGAAGGTCATGGATTCTAATCCCACTCCGCCACTTGTCTGCTGTGTGACCTTGGGCAAGTCACTTCATTCTCTGAGCCTCAGTTCCCGCATCTGTAAAATGGGGATTGAGACTGTGAGCCCCACATGGGCAGGACTGTGTTCAACCCAGTTTGCTTGTATTCACCCCAGCGCTTATTATGGTGCTTGGTTAGACCAGTGCTTTGGTCTTGCCACCTATCCTTTGGCCTTGTCCTCCCTCTGGCCTGGCACTCCCTCCCATTCCATACATGTCAGGCCACCACTTTCCCATCTTCAAAATCTTATGAAAATCACATCTCCTCCAAGAAGCCTTCCCTGACTTAGTCCTAATTTCCTCTACTCCCCTCCCATCTGTGTCGCCTATGCATTTTGTCCCACCCAATTAACTTGTACCTAACTCAGGGTTTAGAACAGGGTCTGACACAGTAAGCACTTAACAAATACCATAAAAAAAGCCCTTGTACCCTTTAAGGCCTTGATAATCACCTCACCCTCAGCTCCACAGCATTTTTGCACATTTCCATAATTTATTTTAATGTCTTTCTTCCACTCTAGAACTTAAGCTCCTTGTAGGCATGGAATATGTCTATCAAATGTCATATTATACTCTCCCAAGTGCTTCCTCTAGTGCTCTGTGCACAATAAGCCCTCAATAAATGTCACTGATTGATTATTTATTGATTCATAATAATGGAAATGGAGGCACAGAGAAGTTAAGTGACTCACCTAAGGTTACAAGCAGTCAAGGGTAAGGGCTGGAATTAGAATCCAGGTGTCCTGACTCCCAAGGTTCATACTGTTTCCCAGACTGGAACTCCCCCCAACCCCAAATCCAGAAGACCCCAGCTCTCCCCGCATTCAGTCTTCCTGAAATCCCAACACTTCCAATGTGTCTTTCTCAATTTATTCCCAGCATCCCAAGTCCTTCAAAAATATCTGCTACTTCTAGCATTTTTTGGTACTTCTGTATGGATGCTTTCTCATTTTTTTTTATCTCGACTACTTTCTTCATAAGTATTTTTATGTCTGTTTCTCCTTTGGGCGTGGAAGCTCATTGTGGGAAGTAATCATGTCACTTGTTTTGTATTTTCTCACTTGCTTAATACAGTGCCTTGCACGAAGTACTGATACTACTACTGAGGACAGTCAAGGAAGCAAAATCTACGTGGGGTTATCTTTACCTTCATCATCATCAATATCATCAACATCTTCAACATTTACACCATTGCTCTCATCATCAGTAACCTCCTTAATAATAATAATAATGATATTTATTAAGCACTTACTATGTGCAAAGCACTGTTCTAAGCGCTGGGGAGGTTACAAGGTGATCAGGTTGTCTCACTGGGGGCTCACAGTCTTAATCCTCATTTTACAGATGAGTGAACTGAGGCACAGAGAAGTGAAATGACTTGCCCAAAGTAACACAGCTGACAATTGGCGGAGCAGGGATTTGAACCCATGACCTCTGACTCCAAAGCCCGGGCTCTTTCCACTGAGCCACGCTGCTTCTCCTTGTCCATTATCATCACCATCACTATCACCACCATCACCAACACTACCAACACCTCCACTATCACCGTCACTATCGCTACTTCAACATTTTCATCACCACCGTCAACACCACTCCCATCTCTATCAGCGTCTCTATCACTACTGCCGTCATCATTATCACTTCCACTACCACCATCATCACCATGACCGCCTCAATCATCACCACCACCACCTTCTCTATCACTACCCCCACGACTCCCATCACCACCATTACTACCCCCCCATCTCCTTCGCCATCACCATAACCACTGCCACCACCATCACACCCACTATCTCCATCATCTTCCTCTCCACCAGCTACCCAGACCAAACCAAACTGTTCTTTCCCCACTCAGCTGGCCAATTTTCCAGCAAGATCCCCACACTAGGTTTAGTTTGGCAGGCAGGGCTGACTGAGCTCAGATGTCTAGTAGCTGTCTAGGATTAGGAGCATTTCTAGAAGGTGAGAACAGTCCAGGATTATGGTCAACAACCCTCAATCCGAGAATGAGGGGGTTCATCTCCCTGAATTCCCACTAGGACACCTGGCTAGGCCATCACCATCCTTCCTGTCTCACAAGCCCATAATCTATTATGAAATCCTGTCCTTTCAATCTCCACAGCATCACTAAAGTCCATCCTTTCCCCTCCAACCAAACTACTTCCACGTTAATCCAAGAACTTGTCCTATCCTGCCTTGATTATTGTATCAGCCTCCTTGTTGACCTCCCTGCCTCCTATCTCTCCCCACTCCAGTCCATAATTCACTCTGCTGCCCTGATCATTTTTCTACAGAAAAATTCAGGCCATGTTTCCCAAATTCCTCGAGAACCTTCTGTATCAGACAGAAACTCCTTAACAAAGGCTTTAATGCCGTCAATCACCTTGCCACTTCCTATCTCACCTCATTATTCTCCTACTTCAACCCATCTTGTACACTTTGCTCCTCCAAATGTCAACCTTTTCACTGTACCTCGATCTCATCCATCTTGCCAATGACCTCTTACCCATGTCCTGTCTCTGGCCTGGAACGCCCTCCCTTTTCATAGCTGATAAACAATTACTCTCCCCAACTTCAAAGCCTTACTGAAAGCTCATCTCCTCCAAGAGACCTGCCCTGACCAAGCCCTCTTTTCCTTTCCTTCACTCCCTTTTGCAGCTCCCTGACTTGCTTTCTTTATTCATCCCCCCTCCCAGCCCCACAGCACTTACGTACATATCTGTTATTTATTTATTTATATTTCTGTCTGTCTCCCGCTTTAGACAGTAAACTTGTATGGGTAGAGAACATGTCTGCTATATTGTTCTATTGTATTCTCCCAAGCAGTTAGTACAGTGCTTTGTGCACAGTAAGCATTCAATAAATATGATTGATTGACTGAGGGAAGCATCTACAGGTGCTGTGGAACTCCTTGAATCAATCACTTCAGGGGACTCGCGTCCTGAAAGTTTCTCCCGGTTCCTCCCTTTCGTACGAGACCGACAGAGTCTGAAAAATGCCCTCCACCAGTTCAGCCCTACAGCTCACCAAGCCCTGGACTTTGCCGTGTTGGTTGCCGTTTAAGACACCCACCCTCCTGGTTTGGGACAAACCAACATCCCTGACTCTCCCCTCTCCATCCCTGACTCCCTCCAGTGACCCAGCACAGATGCTCAACTGTGGATCTCTCCAAACTACTCTGAACCTAGTGGTTTTTTGAACTGCACAGCTTCCTGCCGGCAAGGATTCTATTGTCTGTTTCTGTGCCGCTACATGATCCCGCAGAAGTCATTTAACCTCGCTGGGCCTCAGTTTCCTTATCTGTAAAATGGGGATAATGATCTCTTCTTCACAAGGATGTGATGAAGCTGCAGTAAGGTAGAGGGAAAATCTATGGAAAAATAAGCTCTCTGCAAACTCAAATTTCATTCATTCATTCATTCATTCATTTGTATTTATTGAGCGCTTACTGTGTGCAGAGCACTGTACTAAGCGCTTGGGAAGTACAAGTCGGCAACATATAGAGACGGTCCCGACCCAACAACGGGCTCACAGTCTAGAAGGGGGAGACAGATAACAAAACAAAACATGTAGACAGGTGTCAAAGTCGTCAGAACAAATAGAATTAAAGCTATATGCACATCATTAACAAAATAAGTAGAATAGTAAATATGTACAAGTAAAATAAATAGAGTAATAAATCTGTACAAATATACATACAATTTCTTACCACCATTCAGGATATCCTCCTCTGTCCCTTCTCCAACACTGTTCAGGAGAACAGAGTCAAGAAGCAGCATGGCCTAATGGATAGAGCATCATTCTGAGAGCCAGAAGGACCTGGGTTCTAATCCTTTCTCTGCCATATGTCTGCTGTGTGACCTTGGACAAGTCTTCTTTATGTCTCAGTTCCTCATCTGTAAAATGGGGAATTAAGACTGTGAGCCCCATGTGGGACAACCTGATTTGCTTGTATTCCCCCCAGCTCTTAAAACAGTGCTTGGCACATGGTAAGTGCTTAACAAATGCCATTATTATTATTATTATTATTATTATTATTATTATTATTATTATTACCCCAGCACTTAGTACAGTGCCTGGAATATAGTAAGCACTTAACAAATACCATAAAAAAAGGGAGCAGTTGTCCCTCACCCCATTGAACCCACTCCAAGCTCCTCGGCCCATTTCCCATTCCCACCCCAGCCCCACGCCTGGAGTGCTGGGTCTCTGACTTGTTCTCTAGGAACCAGGAAAATGTGCTGGGTTCCGTAGCTCAACCTGTTCCGAGGGGAATTCTTCCTTGAGTCTAGTCTAGATCTCTCCCACTGCAATGCAGTGGGAAGGGATTTGGGGGCTCAAGGAAGCAGGAGGCAATGATCGTCTGCAAGAGGACCAGCAGGAATATCAGCGTTTCCTACCTGGAGGCAGGGCTTGGAGCTGGGCTCGGAGCTAGGCCCAGGCGGGCGAGGGGGACAGGGCTGGTAATCTGGGTGTGAATCTTGGCTGTCAAAAGTCTGATTCTTCTTCTCGCCATCTCTCTCCCCAGTGCCCTCCTAGTCACCCTCCCTCCTTCCCCCAACCCAGCGCCACTGAGCTGGCTCTCCTGACCTACCCACCCCCGACCCTGCGGGGAGGGAGGAGAGGATTATCCTCCTTTTCAGGATGAAGACTCCCAGGCTCAGAGAGGTTGGCTGACTTGCCGGAGGCCACACAGCAAATAAAGGATTAATTCTCCCGAGGGGAGAGCCTGGCGCTCGGGCTGGGTCCTTGCCGGCCTTGCTGGGGGAAACCTGTTCTTTCCAGTTCTCAGACAAAGCCCCGTCAGTCCGCTCCGCCGGCACGGCCGCTGCCGGGGGTACGCGCGTTCACCCACACGGCTTTGAAGCACGCGTGTGTGTACACAGGGAAACCACGATGGCCACACCCTGGACCCAGGCCCCTTAGCCAAGGCAGAAATGGAGAGACGCATTTTCTTGGACAAGACCCTTAGGTCGGAGCGCTCCAACTCATCTCAGGGGATGAGCCTTCAGTGTCTTTGACTTCTTTACCTCCCCCTCTGTTCTCCCCTCGGCCAAAATCCTCTGCAGCCCCTCACTCCCCTGCCTCGGGTGAGATAAAAGGGAAATTTTAACCCTTGATAGTTGGGAGAGGGAAATGCTAGGCCCAGGGTCACAATGTGGGGGATGGCGAGTGAGGGAGCTGTACTGGTTGGGGGATGGGGGAGGGACCAGCAGACCACAATGGGCTAATGGGTCACAGAGACCCAGTTCTGGGGCTGTCCAGACACTCGGAAACTTCCAGGCTGGTTGGAGCCCTGGATAAGGCTGGAGCCCAGCCCAGACAACTGTAGTAGAACAATGCCTTCACCCTCGCGGCTGGAACCCGAAGACACCGTCTCTGTTGCCCAAGACTCAGTCGGAACCCCAGGACGCTGGCTCCATCACCCCCACAGTTGGCAACCCCGGGCACTCCTCCCACAGTGCCCCCTCGGCTGGAAACCAGAGGGACACTGGCCACATCCGCCCACCCTCAAGGAGCTGGTACCTCTGGACAGAGGAGACCAGTCTGATAATTGTCTGAGAGGAGAAGCGGCGGGGACATGACAGGAGCATGGTGGGAGAGGGAATAAGACGGAGAACAGTGCTTGGCACTTTCCTCTCCTCCTCCCCATCCCCCCCGCCCTACGTCCTTCCCCTTCCTACAGCACCTGTATATATGTTTGTACAGATTTATTACTCTATTTTACTTGTACATATTTACTATTCTATTTATTTTGTTAATGACGTGCAACTAGCTTTAATTCTATTTGTTCTGACGACTTGACACCCGTCCACATGTTTTGTTTTGTTGTCTGTCTCCCCCTTCTAGACTGTGAGCCCGTTGTTGGGTAGGGACCGTCTCTATACGTTGCCAACTTGTACTTCCAAAGCGCTTAGTACAGTGCTCTGCACATAGTAAGCGCTCAATAAATATGACTGACTGACTGAACGAATGAAGTAAGCGCTTAACAAATGCCATCATCGTTATTATTATTATTAACATTCATACCATAAAAAAAGGGAGCAGTTGTCCCTCACCCCATTGAACCCACTCCAAGCTCCAACATTCTTGGAGTGGGGAGGGGAAAGCCAAGGTGCCTCTCTTGGAAGACAGAACCTGAAGCAGGTTTGGGCACCGGGTGGCGTCAGGGTGGTGTGAGAAAGTGCCAAGGTCCCTCCCTCACCCGTTGCCCTGTCAGTCTGGGCACCCAGCCTCCCGACCCCTCCACCCACACCCACCTGGTAGAGGATGGGGTTCTCTGGGGGACTTTGTAGTGCAGTGCCCTTCTGACAGCCTCTCCCAGCCAGGATAAAGCGCCAGGCCTGCTGACTACGAGGCCTGGTCACTAGTAGTGGAATGAGGCCAAGCAGAGAACATCATGGGAAAAGCCAAACCTGGGCAAGGACGGGCTCTCAGGCCCTCCCCAGCTGTTCACCAAGCCGCCATTTCAGGACCCTTTAGGAGGGCTGACGACCCTCCGAGGCCGGCCTTACCCTACCCCCGACTTAGACACTGTTTCGGCCCGCCCCGTCAGTCCTCCCCGTTGTCTAACCACCAACCCTCCTGCTGTAGGGTGGGTGGGTTATTTGGCTCCTCTGCAGACCTGAAAGCTTCTGAATCGGGAGTTTGCCTTCCGTTTTCAGCCAACCGGGCTAAATCTCTTTAAACCCTAATGAACGGGGAAGGGGGGGTGGGGGTGCTGGGTCTCCGGGCGGCTAGAAGGCGGCTGAAAATGCAGCTGCTGGTTAAGTTTTCTCTCCTTTATAAGGAAAATAATTGGCTTTCTAATTATCCCTATAAAAGTGAGAGAACTTTACTGGCTTATTAGCACCTTTGTGATCACTGGGAAATAATTAGGCCCCCTAATAGCTCGCTAATGGTCCCTGCGGAATGAGCTCCCCCAGGGTCTCTGCCATTAGCAGTCATTACTCACACCTTTCAGGCGCGCTCTCGCCAATTCAGGCCGCTCCAAACCATTAGCTTCCATCCGGATTTGGGATTTCAGGATTGGGCCGGTCCTGTCCCGCTCCGTCCCGCGCCTCGGTCTCCTGGGACCCCAGGTTCCTGGTGTGTATGTGTAGTCTTGTGGTCCCTCCTGGGCTATTGGAGCCTCAGTCCCAGGGTACCACCCCCTCCCCCCCGGTCCTGGGCATGGATCTGGGGCTGGGCGCCGGGACGGACCGTCCCTCTGTTCTCCATGGTCCTCCCTTAGGCAGGGGGCTGCTCTGGTCCGCTCGAGGCCTCGCCTCATCTGTGCCCCTTCTCTAGATGCCAGGGGGCGTGACGGGGTGTGCTTCCTCGGGGGCAGAGGGATGGGATGGACACCCCCTTTGACTCCTCTTTGGCTTCAGGACTCTGGACTTCGGACAAGCCCGGCTCCTGTCTCACCTGGGGAGGGATTTTCCGGGCATGGGGAGCGTTTCTCTCCGGCGAGGGGGAAAAGCAGCGTGGCTTAGTGGATGCAGCACGGGCCTGGGAATCAGAGGGATCTGGGTTCTAATCTAGACCCCACCACGTGTCTCTTGTGTAACGCTGGGCAAGTCATTTAACCTCCCTGGGCCTCAGTTAACTCGTCTGTAAAATGGGGATTAATACTGTACGCCCCATGTCCAACCTGATCTGCTCGTATCTACCCCAGCGCTTAGAACAGTGCCTGGCACTTAGTAAGCACTTACTCTAGACTGTAAACTCGCTGTGGGCAGGGAATGTGTCCGTTTATTGTTGTAATGCACACTCCCTAGCGCTTAATACAGTGCTCTGCACACAGTAAGCACACAATAAATACGATTGAATAAATGAATGGACGTCTGTCTTCCCCACTATAATCTGTGAGTTTGTTGTGGGCAGGAAATGTCACTGTTTATTGTTGTATTATACTTTCCCAAGCGCTTAGTACAGTGCTAGTCAATAAATACTAATAAATAAATTTATTTAAATTATTAGTCAATAAATACGATTGATTGATTGCTCTGCACACAGTAAGCACTCAGTAAATACTATTGAATGAATGAATGAATGGGTGGATGTCTGTCTCCCCCACTCTAGACTGTGAGCTCATTGTGGGCAGGGAATGTCATCTGGTTATTGTTGTATTGTACTTTCCCAAGCGCTTGGAATGGTGCTCTGCCCACAGAAAGCGCTCAGTAAATAAGATTGAATGGATGTCTATCTCTCCCACTCTAGACTGTGAGCTCGTTGTGAACAGGGAATGTCACTGTTTATTGTTGTATTGTACTTTCACAAGCGCTTAATACAGGGCTCTACACACAGTAAGCGCTTAGTAAATACGAATGAATGATTGAATATTTAAAAAAAGAAGATCTCGCGTCCCGCCGGTTTGGGGAGCCCGGAGGGCAGTGCCTCTGTATCACCAGCAGATGGCGCCGCGGCTTTATCTTCCGAGCCCCAGCAGCGGGGAGCCCGCGGGGTCTGAATCTGCCCCGCGACATGATGATGATGATGATGGCATTTATTAAGCGCTTACTATGTGCAAAGCACTGTTCTAAGCGCTGGGGAGGATACAAGGTGATCAGGTTATCCCACGTGGGGCTCACAGTCTTCATCCCCATTTTACAGATGAGGTAACTGAGGCACAGAGAAGTGAAGTGACTTGCCCAAAATCACACAGCTGACAATTGGCAGAGCCGGGATTTGAACCCATGACTCTGACTCCAAAGCCCGTGTTCTTTCCACTGAGCCACATTGACATCGCGACAGCGCGACATCGCAGCATCGCGCCCCCACCACGTCCCCGCGTTGTGGGCACCGCGGAGGGCTGAGAAGCTGCGAGGATCATCCTCCAGGGAAATTGCAGTACGGGGCTGGAAATCAGATGGTCGTGGGTTCTAATCCCGACTCTGCCACTTGTCTGCTGTGTGACCTTCGGCAAGTCACTTCACTTCTCTGGGCCTCAGTGACCTCATCTGTAAAATGGGGATTGAGACTGTGAGCCCCACGTGGGACAGGGACTGTGTCCAACACGATTTGCTTGAATCCACCCCAGCGCTTAGTACTCTGCCTGACCCTCTAGTCTATGAGCTCGTTGTGGGCAGGAATGTCACTGCTTATTGTTATAGTGTACTCTCCCAAGCGCTTAGTACAGTGCTTTGCAAAGAGTAAGCGCTCAATAAATACGATTGAATGAATGAAGGAAGGAATGAACATAGTAAGCACTTCACAAATAACACAGTTATCATCCGTGGGACCTGGGGCAGGGACAGGAGACCCCTCTCCTATGCAGCGCAGCCCCCTGCCCAGATCCCCCACTCCCGATTTTTTTTATGGTATTTGTTGAGCGCTTACTATGTGCCAGTCACTGTATTAAGCGTGGGATAGATACAAGCTAATCAGGTTGGACACAGTCCGTGTCCCACTTGGGGCTCAGAATCTTAATCCCCATTTTACAGATGAGGTAATTGAGGTACGGAGAAGTTAAGTGATTTGTCCAGGGTCACACAGCAGACACGTGGTACGGCCTGAATTAGAACCCAGGTACTTCTGGCTCCCAGGACAGTGCTCTGTCCATCATTTACTATGTGCCAAACACTGTGATAAGCGTTGGGGTAATCAGGTTTATTAGATTGTTCATCACCTAAAAAGGAGAGAGGATAATAATTTAATCTCCATTTTGCAGATGAGGAAACTGAGGGTCAGAAAAGTTAAGTGACTCACTAAAAGTCATACAGTCGGGGAAGTGACTGTAAACTCGCTGTGGGCAAGAAACGTGTCTGCCAATTCTGTTATATTGTACTCTCCCAAGCTGTTAGTACAGTATAGGGAAGCAGCATGGTGTAGTGGATAGAGCACTCGCCTGGGAGTTAGAAGGTCATGTGTTCTAATCCCCGCTTTGCCACGTCTCTGCTGTGTGGCCTTGGGCAGTCACTTCATTTCCCTGTTCCCCAATTACCTCATCTCTAAAATAATGATGATGGGTCAGCTGTGTGACTCTGGGCAAGTCACTTCACTTCTCTGGGCCTCAGTTACCTCATCTATAAAATGGGATTAAAACTGTGAGCCCCCCCGTGGGACAACCTGATAATAATAATAATGTTGGTATTGATTAAGTGCTTACTATGTGCAAAGCACTGTTCTAAGCGCTGGAGAGGGATACAAGGTGATCAGATTGTCCCACGTGGGGCTCACAGTCTTAATCCCCATTTTCCAGATGAGGGAACTGAGGCCCAGAGAAGTGAAGTGACTTGCCCAAAGTCACACAGCTGACAAGTGGCGGAGCTGGGATTTGAACCCACGGCCTCTGACTCCAAAGCCCGGGCTCTTTCCACTGAGCCACGCTGCTTCTCGTAATCACCATGTAACCTTTTGCACATAGTAAGCGCTTAATAAATGCCATCATTATTATTATTATTAAGCACTTACTATGTGCCAAGCACTGTTCCAAGTGCTGGAGGTCTTGTCTCATGCTGTCGTAGATACAAGATGTTCAGGTTGTCCCACGTGGGGCTCACAGTCTTAATCCCAAGTAGATTTGCTTGTATCCAACTCAGCTTTTAGTACAGTGCCTGACACATAGTAAGTGCTTAGCAAATACCATAATGATTATTATTATTACTCTGCACTGACTGATTGAAGTGGCCGAGCTGGGATTCTCTGTAGCTATGCCCACAGCTAGAACCCAGGTCAGCTGACGTGCAGGCCTGTGCTCTTTCCACAAGGCCACGCTGCTTCCCACTTTTCTGGTCTCCCCTGGCCGCTCCTGACCTTGGCCGAGAGCCTGTTTCCCGGGAGGAGACCCCAGATTAGGGCTCTCCCCCCTGCCATTCCTGGGAGCAGAGCAGGGCTGTGAGGGGGCTCTCTAAGACATCTGGATTCCACAGTCTGGGGCGTGGGACCCTGATGGTGCCAAGTAAAAACCAACCCATCATTGGGCTGCTGTTAGAGAAGTAGCGTGGCTCAGTGGAAAGAGTCCGGGTTTTGGAGTCAGAGGTCATGGGTTCAAATCCCGTCTCCGCCAACTGTCAGCTGTGTGACTTTGGGCAAGTCACTTAACTTCTCTCTGCCTCAGTTACCTCATCTGTCAAATGGGGATTAAAACTGTGAGCCCCCCGTGGGACAACCTGATCACCTTGTAACCTCCCCAGCGCTTAGAACAGTGCTTTGCACGTAGTAAGCACTTAATAAATGTCATTAGTATTATTATTATAAAGGCCCACTGACCCATGGGGATGATTCTACCCACCGTATAAACTTGTTTTATGGTATTTTTTTAAGCGCTGACTATGTGTCAGGCACTGTACTAAGCACTGGGACGGATATAAGCTAACCAGGTTGTACACAATCCATGTCCCACAGGGGGCTCACAATGTTAATCCCCACTTTATAGATCAGATAACTGAAGCACAAAGAAGTTAAATGATTTTCCCAAGGTCACACAGCAGACAAATGGTGGAGTCGAGATTAGAACCCAAGTCCTTCTGATTCCCAGGCCAGGGCCCTATCAATTAGGTTACACCTAGAGAGGATAAGAAAAAGCCCCGAGTTAAGACCAGACCCAGAACTATTGGTGGTCCCACCCCACTAATTTATTTATTTATATTAATGTCTGTCTCCCCCCTCTGAACTGTAAACTCCTTGTGGGCAGGGAATGTCTCTACCAATTCCTTTGTATTGTAGTCTCCCAAGCGCTTAAAGTATTGGAACTGTAAGCATTCATTCAATCGTATTTATTGAACGCTTACTGTGTGCAGAGCACTGTACTAAGTGCTTGGGAAGTACAAGTTGGCAACATATAATATATAAATACCATTAATTGATTGGTGCCAATTTTTCACTTTGAGTATCCCAGTCCACCACTCGTCAGCTGTGTGACCTTGGGCAAGCCACTTAACTTCTCTGTGACTCAGTTATCTCATCTGTGAAGTGGGGACTAAGACTGTGAGCCCCACGTGGGACAACCTGATCACCTTGTATCCTCCCTAGCGCTTAGAGCAGTGCTTCGCACATAGTAAGCGCTTAACAAATATCATTATTATTATTATGGGGCCAACCTGGAGTGGCTGAGCTGGGACTTGGAGGGGGCAGAATATAGAGACCTATCCGCACTCGAATGCTTCGAGATCAGGCCCAAGCCCCAGGATGAACGAGGGAGGCCTGGAGCCCAGCCAGACAGCTGGAACAGGGAAACAGTGTTTTCTCTTTCACTGCTGGGAATCCGACGGGGTGGGCACTGGCGCCAACCCCCCTCGCACCCAGAGCTGGCACCCAGAGGCGGGACTTGGGCCCCCCTGGCCCGGACTCAGGCTCCTTGTGTGCTACATTCCTCACAACCCACCTAATGTTTCATCTCTGCTACCGTCCTGGCGGTGGGGAAGGAGGTAGGGTGGGGCACGCCTGTATTCGTTCATTCATTCATTTATTTATCCAATCGCATTTATTGAGCGCTGTGTGCAGAGCGCTTTGCTAAGCGTTTGGGAGAGTATGATACTACAATGATCAGACACGTTCCCTGTCCACAACGAATTTACAGTCTAGAGAGCTTCGCCCTCCGTCCCTGAGGGTCTGCAGCTCCCTCCTCCTCTGCCCACCCTAAACTTTCGATATGTCTGTGTGTGTGTGTGTGTGTGTGTGTGTGTGTGAGAGAGAGAGAGAGAGAGAGAGAGAGAGAGAGAGAGAGAGAGAGAGGGAGAAAGAGAAGCGCACTTCCTCGGCCCATGCCTATGTGACTCCGGTTTGGTTTTATTATTATTAATAATAATAACTGAGGTGTTTGTTAAGCGCTTACTATTTGCCAGGCACTGTACTAAGCGCTGGGATGGATACAAGCAAATTGGGTTGGATACAGTCCTGTCCCTCATGGGGCTTACAATCGCAATCCCCATTTTACAGATGGCCCAGAGAAGTGAAGGGACTTGCCCAAGTCCCAGAGCAGTCAAGTGGCAGAACGGGGATTAGAACTCATGACCTTCTGATTCCCAGGCCCGTGCTCAATCCACTCTGCCATGCTGAAGGCCAAGCTCAAACTTTGCCCGCCCACCTCGAGCTTGCTGCAGGGTCAGAAGTAGGACCTGGGGGTCGGGGGGAGCCTTTGACACCCCAAATGTGCAGAGATTTTTTTCCAACTTTCGTTTAAATGGAAGTGAAGACAATTCCTGAGCTTGCACACTGGCAGTATTTAGCCCCGCTGCAGGGGGGAGTCCCGGCGCCCCACAGCGAGGAACTGATCATCAGCTGGTCAGCAATTGATCATCAGCTGATCAGCAATTGATCAGCACCGTCTCCCAGTGGGAAGGAGCCCCAACCTTCGATCGGGGAAATCCGGATCAAGCCTGTCTAAGGAGGGACTGATCGCGGGGTGGGGAAGGATCGTGTGTACTACTCACTTCATTATATTCTTCCAAGTGCTTCAACAACGCTGCGCGCAGAGTAAGCGCTCAGTAAGTACCATTTATTGATGGACTGATTGATTGACCCACTGGGAAGTTCTCAGCGTGGCTTAGTGGAAAGAACGCGGGCTTGGAGTCAGAGGACTTGGGTTCTAATCCCGGCTCTGACACTTATCTGCTGTGTGACCGTGGGTAAGCCTCTTAACTTCTCTGTGTCTCAGTTACCTCATCTGTAAAATGAGGATTAAGACTGTGAGCCCCACGTAGGACAACCTGATTACCTTGTATCTACCCCAGCGCTTAGAACAGTGCTTGGCACATAGTAAGCGCTTAACAAATACCATTATTATTATTATTATTATCATTATTATTATTATTATTATTCTCCCGGGCTGCGGACGTGGGGCTTGTCCAATCTGTTCCCCACCCCCACAGCGTGGACCGTCTCTGGGAAGCATGGGCCCCTGGGTCCCTTCGGAGAAACCCTCAACGAACCCCGGCCCCAGTGACATGAAGGGTCCTGGAGAGGTGTTGTGAGGGTACGACTTCCCTTTCATCCCATTCCCTCTCTCCAAGAGCCCGGCGGTTGGGGGCGGACCGAGGGGAAGACCATGGCAGAGCGCTGCTCAGCTCCCTGCCCGGGAAATAGCTGGGAGATCGGGGTGGGGGGATGATCCCAGCCCTGGAAGGGGAGGGAGTGTCCGGGGCCAATGTAGTTGACCTCTCGCCCAGCCCGTCTGTCTGCCCCTGCCTTTCTGCTTGGTTATCTGCTCATACTCACATTACCTGCATCACATCCCCCCCCACCCCCCCAACACACACACACACTCACACACACACACACACACACACGCTGTTCTGGTAATTGGAGAAACGATTTCATGGTCACTTTGCTCTATACTAGCAAATAATCCGGATAATTCAGGAATTTTTTTTTCTTCTGAAAAAGTACAACTGTTTCGACTTCCCAAAACATCCGAATTGTCGAGACCAAAGAGCATGTACTACGAGAAAGATCCTGAGGATTCAGTAGGGAAGCCCCACCCTCGGATCTGGGATCCTCCCGAGGTGCCGACCCCGGGGGTGGAGGGTGGAATTGGGGGAACGTGGAGGAGCATGTCTTCTAACGCTATTGCTCTCTCCCAAGCGCTTAGTACAGTGCTTTGCACGCAGTAGGCGATTAGTAATTGCTATCGACTGATTGATTGATCGATCTGGGCCTGGGGTATAAAGACCCCAGTAAACCTGTTCTGTGTGTCTCGTGTTTCCAGGTCCAGACGCTGGAAGTTTCCGTCCCTCGTCTCAGGACTGTGAAAACGCTGTGTTCTCCGCGGCTTCCTCGGATTTAAGCTTCACTCTGTCGGGCGCCAAAACACACGCTACGGCTTCTGGATTTTATTGAAGTCTTTTTACATATCCTATAATCCCGGCCTCAGCTATTCAGATACTGTTGTCCTGCTCTTGTAGGCTTTGCCGGGATCTCTCCTTCCCAGCAGGAAGCCGGTTCGACCCGGGCCGGGATCCGCTCGGACCCACGGGGAGGTGTAATTCGATGTCTTTCAGAGCTCCAAGCGGTGACTCCGTTTCCAAGGGGAGGAGGGAATTATCCAAGGGATTTCAACTCTGCTTCCAGCTGAGCGAGAAATCTGTTTGCCCCAGTTGGGGCCCCGACTCGGACCTTCCTTTCCCCGACCAAGGAAAGGATCCGAGCCGGATGACCCTCTTCCCGGGATGGGGCTCCCAACCCCTCCTTCCCAGGAAGGGTTCCGAGCTGAGTCGTGGGGAGAGGTCACTCCTCCTCCTAGACCGTGGTCCCTTCTCCTCGGGAAAGGATCCGATCTGGGGGTCGGGGACCTTCCTTCCCTGGAAGGGGTCTGAAAAGGGGTCCCCATCCCCCGGGTAGGGGTTCGACTCGGAGGCGCCTCCTCCTCCCCGGGAAGGGGCCTGGGCCGGGGAACCCTCCTCCCCGGGGAGGGGTCTGAAACCGAGCGCTTTGATTGCAGTCGCCTGCGTCCACCAGCGGTGGGTGATCCCCTACCCTCTTACCCGGGTACGAGAGCCCGCCGCCTGGCTTCTTTTTCAGCCTTGGGGAAAGCAGGCGGCGGAATAGCGGCGTGGTCAGGCGGGGCCGCCCCTCGGGACCATCGGGGTTTGCGCCTACAGAAGGGTCGGATCGGGGGATCTCGGGGCAACCTTTCTCCCCACCCCACCCCGGCCCCATTTCCATCCTCGAACTACTTTTCGTGCCAGCCCCAGCTAACCCACGTTGTTCCCATTCCGCCACTTGTCTGCCGTGTAACCTTGAGCAAACCACTTCACTTCTCTGTGCCTCAGCTACCTCATTTGTAAAATGGGGATTAAGACTGTGAGCCCCACGTGGGACAACCTGATTACCTTGTATCTACCTCAGCGCTTAGAACGGTGCTTGGCACATAGTAAGCGCTTAACAAGTACCATACTTAATATTCTTCCATCCTCCGCTCAACCCGGCGGGTGGCGACGAAACTCGGGAAAAGGGAACTTCGGAAGACTGGTCTGGAAGGGAGAGACTCCTTCGTCCGGAGTCCTTCCTATCCCCCTTTTTGGAAGGAATCCTCTCTCCCTGCGCTGCCTCAGTTTACCCCTTCTCCAGCCCCACCCTCCCCTCCTGCGGGCGAGGATGGGGATTTCAGATCCATCGTACTCTAATCCCGGGATGTCTCACTGACTCCTAACCGGTCTAGGACCTCGGCTCCCGAACCCAGCTCTGCCCGGGAAGAGGTGGGCGCTGCAGAGAGCCAGATGGTCCTTTCCCGTCGCCCAATCCCCCCGCAATTTCTGATCCTCCCCCAGGCGGAACTTTCACTTCCCAAGGGCCGCTCGCGGGGAATTCTTCCTCGTTGCTCCCATCATTGGAGAGAGAAGAGTCCCACTCGCACCGCCCGCCCAGGTACCTCGGGGCAAGCCGCGTATTATTAGGGAGCCCACCCTCAGCGGCGTCAAACAGGAGGGAGGAGGGGGCCGAGCGCCGGAGCCCCCCTCCCCTGCTCCCTGGCTTCTGGTTCAGGCCCCTCCTGCCACAGACGCTAAGATTTCGCTTCCCTTCCTCTTCCACCGCCCGCCGCCGCGCTCTCCAAACGGTGGTTAATCGAACATCCTTGGGATTTCGCCTTGTCGGGCCTGGGGTGGGGAAAGGGGCCTGGCTTCGTGAAATGCGGAGGACGAGGAAATCTCCGAGCAAGAAACTTTAACATGCCCAAGCCCGTCACCCGCCTCTCTCCTGGCTGGAAACTAGATTCCCTTTGCTTACAAGGCTTGCAGATAGCTGCTGGCCCGGGACCTCCAGCGGACTCTGCCGGTCTGGGTCGAATAAAGCTGGGGTTAGGGCCCAGGGCAGATCGGAGCGGAAGCGGGGCAAGGGCTTAGTCCTGGCTGCAGGGCTGGGGATTAATTCTTGCTATAGGAAGTTGGGTGCGGAAGCCGAGGGGATTTTCTAAATTTGAGGTAACAGACCAGCTGGCCCGGAGGGGTAGCCGGGAGAGTGCGCAGTCTCCACGGTTTCATTCCCGCTCCCAACGGCCCGGAGGAAGGGGGAATCCCCTCTCTCCCCGATCCTGTCCCCTGTTCCCCCTCCTCGCCCCCCCGGCCCGGCCGAATCCAGAGCCTTGCCGGGCCGAACTGGGCCAAGCACCGCAGAAACAGAAAAATCAAATGAGGGCCTGAGTCTAAGATTGGTCACAATTAGATCAGCAGGTGGTTTGTGTGCGTGCGTGTGTGTGTGTGTGTGTGTGTGTGTGTGTGTGTGTAAGTGTAACAGAGAGAGAGAGAAAGAGAGAGGGACGGCCATGTGACTGCTGAGTGACTGCGTCTGTGGGGTAGGGTACGTTTGGCTGCTTTCTTGCGACTGCGTATGAGTAACCGGATGGGTGTGATGTATGTATATGTGTATGTTTTGTATGTCTGTATGTATATGATTGTGGGTGACTGAATGTGTGAGACTGCTGATGTGTGTGGCTATGTGTAATCCTTTGGGCTATTGTGTGTGTGTGTGTGTGTGTGTGTGTGTGTGTGTGTGTGATCCTGTAAATATAACTGTGTATTGCTGTAGTGAGACAGAGCGACCTTGGGTGGCTATCGGGGTAGCTAGTTGCAAAAAGTGTGTGTGTGTGTGTGTGTGTGTGTGCGTGCGTGTGTGTGCGTGCGTTTTGTGATTGTTTCTGGAAATGTGTCTGTGGCTTGTGTGTCTGTGGCATGGCCATCCTGGTCCTGGAGAAAACGCGTGCCCTGGGGAGTTTCCTTGTCTGCTCCCTCCTTCCGGGGTAAGACAAGACCGCGAGACAGAGCAAGAGAGCGACAGAAGCAATGGAAGTCAGGCATGTACCTACACACCCCCATAAACATAAAAGCGCAAACACACTCAAGCAAACACACGCAAACTCTCTCCCAGCATACACCCGGCTGCCGTGTCCAACAGGCTGCCTGATTCTCGATTTTCAATCGAGCAGTTCTGCCCCCTAGAAAAAGCCTCTCATCCCCCTTCCCCCTTCCTCCTGGCTCGACCCCTGGCCTGACCCCCCCCCCCCCAGCTAGAAGTCCTAGGCATACCTTCCAACCCCCCGTCGTGAAACCCCCAAACTCAATCAGGCACACACAGGGACTCACACCCACGCACATTGTCACGAACGGGCAGCTTCGCGGTCACACACAGGTGCACAGAAACAGAACAAAATAATAATAATAGTGGTATTTGTTAAGTGCTTAGAAAGTGCAAGGTACTATTCTAAGCGTTAGGGTGGATACAAGTAAATCGGGTTGGACACAGTCCCTGTCCCACGTGGAGCTCACAGTCTCAATCCCCATTTTACAGATGAGGTAACTGAGGCAGAGAGAAGTGAAGTGCCTTGCCCAAGGTCACACAGCAGATAAATGATGGAGCCGGGATTAGAAGCCATTGGCCATGTGACAGCCAGGTTTGTGCGGTATTCACTACACCATGTTGCTTCTCATGCATACACAACACCCCGATCCCGCACGCCCTCCATATGCCAATCGCCAATTATTTTTCCTCTTTCGCACCCCCATCTCCACATAGACAGATGCATCCACACACCCTTACACAGAGGCTCACATGTACAGATTCACATGTACACACTGCAGACACATCCAGGCTCTGAGCACCGGCACAGGAACACACACAAATGCATATATACATACATATGTATATTTATCTACATACCACACTATATCAAAATGGTTGTATACTGCTGTATTTTTAAGCACTTACTATGTGCCAACACAGTTCTAAGCACTGGGGTAGATACGCTATAATCAGGTCCCACACGAGGCTCAGAGTCTAAGCAGGAGGAAGAACAGGTTTCGAATCCCCATTTTGCAGATGAGGGACCTGAGGCACAGAGCAGTGAAGTGACTTGCCCGAGAGCATACGACAGGTACATGGTGGTGTCGGGATTAGAACCCAGGTCATTCATTCAATCGTATTTACTGAGCTCTTACTGTGTGCAGAACACTGACCTCTGACTCCCAAGTCTGTGATCTTTCCACCAGCCCATGCTACCTCTATATACACTAAGACGCAGATCAATCAATCAGTGGAATTTATTGAGCACTTACTGTGTGCAGAGCACTGTACTAAGCGCTTGGGAGAGTACAGCATAACAATATAACAGACACGTTCCCAGATACATTCAGATACAAAGAGGCGCAGTCACCCTTAGGTACAGCTAGGCCCACAGAGGGAAGCAGGCAGACCCAGGTAAAAACAGATACACATCCACCCAGACACATATTCCAACTCACTCCAAGCTTTCCCCTTCTCAATCCTCCAGTCCCGGACCTTACAGTAAGCGCTCAATAAATATCACTGATTGATTGATAAATATCTACACTGTGGATCCGAGAGCCTCTGCCCTTCGCCACCAGGCAGACCTCTCGGATATGGGGTGGGGGTGGGGATGGGGGCAGTCGGCTCCCAACAAAGCCCAAACAAGGCCGGGCCAGGGCTGCTCTGAGCGCCGGGTTTGGGGCGGGGGGAGGAGCCGGGGGAGGGAGAGGAGGAGGCGGCGCCGGGTCGTTACCCCTCCGTCTTCCCTCGACCCCCTCCCCTAAAGGACGGCCCTGGAAAAAGAACTCAAGGAGGCGAAGAGACCCCATCCTGAGTAGGAAAGTCTTAAGGAAGTTGGAGAGAAGAGAGATCTGGGCTTTCCGGGACCTTTCCTTTCTCCACTTCCTCTCCCCTGTCCCGTCCCTCGCCCTCTCCCCATCCCCCCCCCCCCTCCCGGGAAGGTGTGTGTTTGTGTGTGTATGTGACTGTTGGTTTCGTTTCGGGGTGTGCTTCTGTGACCCTGCGACAGCGACAGTGTTTGCGTCTGTGCTCGTACGAATGTGGGTGTGGGTTTGTCTTGATTTCGTTCCGGTGTATGCCTGCGTTCCTGAGACAGGGTGTGTGTGCGTTTGTGTTTGTGTGTTAGTAAGCGTATCTCCGTGTGTGGTGTGTGTCTCGGTGACAGTGTGTATATATGGTGTTTGTTAAGCGCTTACTATGTGCCAAGCACTGTTCTAAGCTCTGGGGGTGGTATGCAATAATAATAATAATAATGGCATTTATTAAACGCTTACTATGTGCAAAGCACTGCTCTAAGCGCTGGGGAGGTTACAAGGTAATCAGGTTGTCCCACGTGGGGCTCACAGTCTTAATCCCCATTTTACAGATGAGATAACTGAGGCACAGAGAAGTTAAATGTCTTGCCCAAAGTCACACAGCTGACAAGTGGCGGAGCCAGGGTTAGAACCCATGACCTTCGACTCCCAAGCCGGTGCTCCTTCCGTAGGGAATATAAGTGCGGTATTTGCTAAGCACTTACTATGTGCCACACACTGTCCTGAGCGCTGGTGACAGTCTATGTGTATCTGTAAGTGTTGTGTGTCCGGTGGCAGTATATGTGTATCTGTGTGTGTGTTGTATGTCCGAGTGGCAACGCATGTTTATCTGTATGTGGTGTGTGTCTGGGAATCAGAATACCCATCTGTGTGTGGTGTGAGTTCCGGTGATGGCATATGTGTGTCTGTATGTGATGTGTATCTGGGTGGCGGTGTGCGTGTGTGTGGTGTGTATCCGGATAGCAGTGTGTGTATTTGTGTGTGAAGTGTGCCCGGATAGCAGTGGGTGAGTGTCTCCTCCCGGGGCTCTATGAGGGGGAGCGGCGGAGGAGGTGGGGGATGGTTTGGCTCCGCAATAATACGGGATCCCAGCTGGGAGCTCCCCCAAGCCGCTGCTCCACGGCCAGAACGAGCAGAGAGGGGGGGATCTGAACCCCGATCCAGGGAGGGGATTGAGGGAATACGGGGGCCGCAGGACGGGAGCGAGACCGCCTTATATTCGAGCCTCCTCCACAAACGAGAAGCTGCCTAAGAGAAGCAACATGGCTTATTGGCAAGAGCACGGGTTTGAGAGTCAGAGGACATAGATTCTAGTCCCGCTCCGCCACTTGTCTGCTGTGTGACCTTGGGCAAGTCACTTAACTTCTCTGCGCCTATTTACTCCATCTGTAAAATGGGGATTAAGACTGTGAGCCCCACGTGGGACAACCTGATTACCTTGTATCTACCTCAGTACTGAGAACAGTGCTTGGCACATAGTAAGCGCTTAACAAATACCATTTTAATTATTATTATTAAAAGCCTCAGGTTGGGGCGCGCTGTGCCCCGGGGCCCGAAATCTCCTATTTTTGCCTTTTTAAAAGTTATAACCATCCGCCGAGGGGAGCGTCAACAAAATTTCCCGGTCCGGCTCTCAGTCGGGCGGGGGTTATTCCTAATGGGGAGAAAAGGGTCTCGGCCCGGCCAGGGGCCCAGAAATTCCTAGAGACGAAACGCAGGACTTTGCAGTAGCAAATAACCCAGATAATTGAAGCCTTCGGACTCACTCATCCGACCATTCTGCCACCTCGCCCCCACCTTCCCACGATCCCCCTAAAAGAACCCCCCAAACTCCTCCTATGTGAAATCTCCCATTTCGAGTTCTGAATAAGCCGGCACTTTCTGGCGTCTTTAAAGCCAGAGAGCGAGCCAGAGGGACCGACACAGAGACAGAGCGAGGAACCCAGAAACAGGGAGACAGAGACAGAGGATTGAGAGATCAAGAGCGGCAGAGAGAGGAAAGGCGCTGGGGGTTGGGAGGGGATTCGAGGGGTCCTGGGGGGGGGGGGCGCGGGGGAGCGGAGGCCAGAGGCGCAGAATACAGGATCAGAACCATAATTTATTCCCTCCCGAGGTAGCGGAACCGACCCGGGCTTCGAAAAGGAAAAAAAAATAATCAAAGCGCGAACTTGGTAAAAAAAAAAAAATCAGACACAACAGAGCCCTGAACCCTACTTCCCCGTTAAGACTCAGCCGCCCGGCCGGTCCCCAGCCTCGGTATCAGTACCTTGTCCAGCTCCAGCCACCGGTCTGCCGGCCCCAGCTCCGGACACTCCCGCCCCCGCCCCGCCTCCCCGCCGGTCCTCGAAGTTTCAGGAAAGTTTCTGAGCTAAAGATTGGGTTTCGAGAAAGACGGGGGGACCGGCGGGAGGGGGTGCGGGTCGGGGGCCGGGGGAGAGGGGCCCGGGGGCCCTCGCGTCCTTACGAGCCCAAGTCCACCAGGTTGGAGGACATAGGGTTGAGGATAGAGTCCTGCAGGCTGTGGTGGTGCAGAGGCTCGGCGCTGGGCACCGGGATGGCACTGGGGCCTTGCGGATGACCCAGGCTGTGCAGAGGCTGCAGCCCCGGGGGCGAAGCCAGCAGAAGCGCGGGGCTGGGCGACGGGTGGTTTGGAGTACCCGACGGCGTCTTCTCGTCCTCTGAGCTGCCCAGCACCGTCTTACTCCCGTTCAGGGACGGGACGAGCGGATTGTGGCTTGTTGAGTTCTCGGTGTTTTCCCTGGAAGACAGGGGCACGGGACACTCACTCACGGGCCGAGAGAAGGTAGGGGGGAGATATAGGAACATCAGAAGAGACACAGAGCGAGACAGAAAGGCGGAGAAGACAGAGTTGGGAAGACAGAGAGATGGAGAGAGACAGACGGAGAAGAGATAGTAATAATAATAATATTTGTTAAGCGCTTACTATGTGCCAAGCACTGTTCTAAGCGCTGGGGTAGGTACAAGGCAATCAGGTTGTTCACGATCCCCGTCCCACATGGGGTTCACAGTCTTAATTCCCCCATTTAACAGATGAGGTAACTGAGGCCCAGAGAAGTGGTGACTTGCTCAAGGACACACAACAGACAAGTGGTGGAGCCGAGATTAGAACACATGACCTTCTGATTCCCAGGCCCGTGCTCTAGCCACTGCACTGTGATGGGGAGACAAAGAGATGGAGAGACAGACCCCGAGAGGCATAGGAGGAGAGACCCAAAGAAAGGCGAAGAGAGGCGAAGAAAGAAACAAAATCAGACAGAGAGAAGAAGTCTCAGGAAAGGAGATTCATGATTTCCCGATCTCGGCTGGAGTGGCAGAACGCTTTTTTTCCCCTGGTAGTCTGCGGGCAGACTGCCGTTTCCAGTTCTCCCAATTTCTCCCAGGTCTCCCTGTTTTTTTCTGTCCCGCTCTCGTCCTCTCTTTCTGCTTCATCCGCTCCTTTTCCCCTCTCTCTCCCTCCTCCCGCTTCTCTGTCCCACTCTCCGGCCTCGTCCAGGTTTCTCCGCTCCCTGCTTTGCTCCTTGTCCTTTCGCTCGGCCCGTTTCTCTTTCTCATTTGTTCCTCTCGACTTCTCTCCCGTCTCTTCCTTCCTGTCCCGGTCTCTTTCTTTCCCTGTGCATCTCTCTTCTTCCTGCCTTCCTCCTGTCTCTTTTTCTGGGCACCGCAGATCCTTCCCCCCGCACCTCCCCCAGCCCGGCGCAGCCCGCTGAAGCCAGGCGCCGGGGCTGTGTCTCCCCGGGCCCTACTTGGGTGACGCAGGAAGCGGGTAGAAAGTCTGTCGCCGATGAAGGCAGGGTTGAATGGGTGCGGGGAAGGGGGAGAAGGAGAACAGCTCCGGAAAACCCAAATGTGGTCTTGACAATGGCCAAGATCTCGCAACCCCATCTCCAAGCCCAGGCCCGACCCGACTCGCAGAGCCGATTTCTTTCCACGGTGCAGCCAGGGCGCGAATCCCGGGAAGTCCTCCCTAAGGGATTCCCTCCCGGGCCGGGACTCTAAGAGCAAGATCAGCCGGCCCAGGGAACCTCCCACGGAACCCTCTCTAAACCTAGAACCCCGGACCCCAAACTGGTGGGGTTCAGACCTAGTTCCCCCGACCCCAGTCTGTCCCCAACCCTGGAGGGGAGAGACATTTCCTCACCGGCCCGGGTAACTCCGATTTTCCCCGCGTCTGATCCTTCTTCTGCCCCGAAACCTCGAAATCCCGGTTCCACCGAGCACGGAGAGGAGTCGATTTCGTCTCCGGGTCCCGCACGGCAGTGCTGGGAAATTCCCTTTCCGCCTTCCACTCCCAAACCCCCGCCTACGCTCCCGGGTCGGAGCAGCTGGGCCCAGCCTCCGGGGCTCAAACCCGTTACTCTCTCTGAGGGTCACGGCAGGTGCCAACGGAATCCCCCGCTGGGCCGAACCGGGGGACAGAGCTGACCTCCGGCTGCAGAAAATTAAGGGCCTGCGGAGGATCCGAAGCCCAGGGAGAACTCTCCGTTGGAGAAGCGTAGGCCTGGGCCGGGGTCTCGATCAGAGGAGCGAAACTATTCGGGTTGGAGGTTGGCGAGGGGAGGGGGTTCCCGGCCAAAGCGGGTTTATTTTTCGTGTCGATTTCCTCCCTCCCTACCTCGGTTCCCCAACCTGGGCTTTCCAGAACGGGACAGCCGAGACCAGGGCCTCTTCCTCGGAATGGCCCGGGAGTGACAGCAGGGCCGCGGGGGTGGCGTGGAGATTGTGACCCTCCGCGGCCTGGGAGGTCAGCCCCCTCTGACCCCCAAGGTGGGCCCGGGGCGGAGGCCTGAGCCCAGCCCTCCTCTAGCTAGGGGCTCCCCAAGAAGGGACTCCCAGGCTGTCGAGAACTTTTCTCCTCCAAGACCCTCTCTCAAGGCTCGGCCCCTTGCTCTGTGGGTCAGCGTAGGCTTCGTAACCCGCACCAATCACTTTCCTGGACATCACTGTCACCTCCAGAAAGTCCCTCTCCCCACTGCTCCCGGCTTCCCGCTCCCTTCGCCCAACCGGAGTCCCGGTTCCTGTTCTCTCTGCTTGCCCCCCAGTTCCCGGTTCCCCCCCACCAAAGTCTCTGTCCACCCAGAGTCCCGGATCCCCTCTGTTGCTGACGCCCGAATCCGGAGTCCCGCTCCCTCTGTCTATCCCGAGTCTCGGATCCCTGCCTGATTCCCGCTTCCCGGACTAGATCTCCAGCCTGAGCCGGGTCCTAGATCTCCTCCCCACCCCACCGAACCGCTTTCTGGCCCCTGGCAGAGGGGCCAGAGGACACGAAACAGTGCTTGGCACATAGTAAGCGCTTAACAAATACCATTATTATGATCATCATAAATGGCGGCAGCAGAGCTATCAGTTAGGCTCGGCCGTCAGGGACAACGGGGAGGGCAGGAGGTGGAGGAAGAGGGGAGATTATCCCGGGAATTGGGATCGCGTGTGCCTCGCTGGATCCCTAGGAGTAATCTCCTCGATTCCTTTGGAGCCGTGAAGACACGGCCCTCACCTCCACAGGCCTCAGCGAGGGCGGCGACCCGGCGGCAAGTTCGGGTGGGTGGCGGGGGGGAATAAGGAGCGGGGGATTCTCCCAGCCTGACTCTCTGCTCCCTCTCCAGAGTCCCAGCCCCATGGTCAATGTTCTGGCTGAGACAGTCGCCCTCTTTTTCTGGGAAAGAGCTGGGAAGGCAGGAGGGAATCCGGGGGGCGAGTGGAAGGCCTGGGGGTCAATCCCAGCGGTTGTCTCGACTCCCCGGGGGATGAGACCCTGAATAAAGCAGGAAAAGTCGAGGCTCTGGATTTTTATATGTCCATTCCCCGACTTTCCCGTTTTCCGGTGTAGACCCGAGAGAGGCCTCGCCGGGCCTTGGACGAGTATCCGGCTCATGGGATGGACCCATCCGACCCGGCTGACACAAACCCCCCTTCCCCTCCCTCAGCCCCGGCCCCTCGAAACAGACCCCAATTCCGCGTTGCCCACGGAGTGCCAGCCAAGTCGCCCCCGGCCCTGCCCGCGCTGGGGGGCGGGACGAGGCGGAGAAGAGGCTGGGTCCGCGTACCTTTCCTTGGCCTCGGCCGCCCGGTCGCGCTGCCGGCGGTTCTTGAACCAGTTGCTGACCTGCGTGGTGGTCAGGCCGGTGGCCTCGGCCAGCTCCCGCTTCTCACGCGGGGACGGGTAGGGGTTGTGGGCGTACCACTCCCGCAGGACGCTGCGAGACTTCTCCTTGAAGCAGTAGCTGGTCTCCTCGCCGTCCCAGATGGAGCGGGGCAGGGGGAATTTGCGGCGCACGCGGTACTTGCCCACGGCGCCCAGCGGCCGGCCCCGCAGCTTCTCGGCCTCGATGTAGTGCGCCTTGAGCCACAGCTGCTGCAGCTTGGGGTGGTTGGGCGGCGAGAACTGGTGGCCCTCGAGGATCTTGTAGAGTTCGCGGAAGTTGCCCCGGTGGAAGGCCACCACGGCCTTGGCTTTGAGGACGCTCTCGTTCTTGTGCAGGTGCTCGCAAGCGGGCAGGGACCAGAGGAAGCGACCCAGGCGTTCCAGGTTCCCCCCCTGCTGCAGCACCTCGCACACGCAGGCCACCTGCTCCTGCGTGAAGCCGAACGTGGGTAGCAGGGACATGGCGGACCCTGGGCGCGGGCCCCCCCCCCAGCCCCCCTCCCCCGCCCCCCTCCCCCGGGGCCGCTCAAAGCGCGACGCCCCGCATGGGGGTCCCCGGGGGTGCGGGATAGGGAGGGGAGGAGGGGGGGAGGGGAAGGGGGTCCGGGTCACAGGCGCCGAGAGCTGAGGGCGGGGACGGCGGCGGCGACGACGACGACACGCACCTCCAGGAGGAAGGAGATCCGAAAGTCACTTTTGTAAGTCCTCAAGGGTCCCCCCCGGTCTCCAGCGCCGCGCTGGACGCGCCCTCCTCAGCTCGGCTCGGCGCGGCCCGAGTCCCCGGGCCCCGCTGCATCCCGGCTCCGGGCTCCAGGCTCCCTGCGCCCGGCCGCCCACTCGCCCGCCCACTCGCTCGCTCGCCCGCCCGCCCGCCCGGCTTGTTTACTAATAGGATGGCCGGGCCCGCCGCTGATTGGCCCGGTTATCTGACCCGGGGCCTGGCCGAGCCGCCCCGCGCCCAGGCACGGGAGAGGGAGGAGGGAGAAGAGAGAGAGACACAGAGACAGACAGAGACGGAGACAGACACAGAGAGAGAGAGACAGAAGAGGGTGGGAAAGGGGGCGAGGGGAGAGCTCAGTGGCCGCCGCCGTCAGTCACCGGGATGCCTGGTCCGTGGTGGGACGGACAGCTGGACGGACAGACAGGAGGATGGAGAGAGAGAGAGAGAGAGAGAGAGAGGCACCCGTAAGAACAACACAGAGATCCAGAGAAACTTGCACTTAGGCGGTGATTGACGGGCCGGACCCCCAGGGGGGGAGGGGAGGGAGTGGGGAGGGATCGCAGAGGAGAACGGGAGGCGGAGAGGGTGACGAGGAGGGGAGGAGGTGGGGAAAAGGGGCGGGGAGAAGGGGGGGTTCCCTGTCCCCGAGAAGGGGTGCCGGTCCTTCTGCCGTGGTTTAGGGGAGGGGGCGATGGGGAAGGGGTGGCCCATCCAAGCTGCTCCAGGACCCCGGGGTACTAGGGGAGTCGCAGCCTCCAAACCTGCCCGTTTCTTTCCCTTCTCTCTGTCCTACCCTCTTCCGTCCCCTTCCCCTCCTCCTCCACGCCGCGGAGGGCAGTCCAGCGTCATTCAGATGCGTTTTCCCTTCCTATTTCGAGGCGGGGTAGGGGGCGGGCCCGGGCTCCGAGGCCCGGCTGGAGGGGGCAGAGGTAGGTGGGAGGGAGGAATTGAGGAGGGGGCGGAGCGTGGGGCTGCACGGGGAACGGGGTTCTTCTCTTTCCTCTCCCTCTCCGGAGGGCCAGGGCCTCGGCGGAGGCAACAGTGGTCTTGACCAGAGGCCTGGGGCGTTGGCAGGACGGGGGAGGGGCCCTCCGTCCTACTCCTTGGTACCTCTCCCTTCTCCTTACAAGGGTGCCAGCCGGGCTCTTTCTCTGCCGGGGTCTCGCTTTCACCGTCTCTTCCCGCGTCTCTATCATAGTGTCTCTGCCTCTGCCGAGGTCTCGCTGAGTCTTTCGGGGATCTCTCTGCCTTCGTCTCTTCCAGGGTCTCTGTCGGGATTTCTCTGACTCTGTCAGGGCTTTCCTGTTCCTTCTACATCTGAGACTTTGGGTGTCTCTGTATATATCGCTCTGTATCTCCCTCTGTGTTGCTGTCTGAAACTCTGCTTGACTTCCTTCTGCGTTTCTGTCCCTAGGTATCTCTCCGATTCTCCTTCTGTTTGTCTGTCGTACGTCTCTGCTCTTCTCTGTGTTTCCATCCGTGTCTGTGTCCCTCTCTGGCTCTCATTTTATTTTCGGCCGGGGTTGAGGTTATCCAGGACGGCTGGCCCGGGATTATTTTCCCGGGGCGGTTATCACCCCTTTCCCATCCTCCTCCCTCTCCTCAAACACAGCATCCCGGGTCCCTGCAATTCTCTTGGGATTCGGAGTCTCCATCCCGCTCCTCTGAGGGCGAGCAGTAAAGCTGGAGGGGGGGCTCTGCTGAATGCTCTCACCCCCTCCCCACCCCGCGCGGATCCTCCGGGAAGCAGAACTAGGCGGTGAGGCCGGGGGGCGGGCTGTAGGGGAAAGGGCCGCAGCTCTGGCAGCTCCGAGAAAGCCGGAATGTCGGGCTAGGGCGGGGGGCGAGGTGGGGAAACTCAAAGACCCCCATGAACCCCGGTGTCCTTTAAGACCCTCCCCCTCGCCCCCTCCCCGATTCCCATCTGCCGTTCTACCCACAGGCTATTTAATTGTTAATTGTGGTATCTGTTAAACGCTTACTATGTGCCAGACACTGTACTAAGCGCTGGGGTGGAGACAAGTAAATCGGGTTGGACACAGTCCCTGTCCTACATGGGGCTCACAGTCTCAATCCCCTTTTACAGATGAGGTAACTGAAGCATAAAGAAGTTAAGTGACTTGCCCAAGGTCACACAGCATACATGTGGCAGAGCTGGGATTAGAACCCATGACCTCTGGCTCCCAAACCCAGAGCTTCCGCAGCGAGAGGGGAAGGGGAAAGGAACCGCCAGAGCAGGGGAGTGGGGGGCGTCTCGTCCCTGCCCCGTTCTGAGGCGGAGGGGCCTTCTGAGGAAGCGTCAAATGGGTCGAATGGGTCCAGTTGATCGCCTTCCCGAGCCGTCGAGGCCCGCAAATTCCCACCGCCCGGCCGAGGTCCCTGGTGTCGGCGTGGGGGGCGGTGCCCGCCGGGGGAGGGGGCGGCAGGGGGGCAGGCTCTTAAAGGGCCATGGATCTCGGAGGCCCAAAGTCTCCCCCTCCACCCGACCCGAGCTCCAGGGTCCCTCTTGGGCGCTGCGCGGACGGCGCTGGACAGGAGATCCATCAGCTGACAGAAAGGTGAAAGGAGCTCGGGAAAAACGATCCGGGGATCGCAAGGGGCCTGGTCGATTAGGGGCGAATCCGCCCCCCTCCTCCCCGTTTCATTCCGGAGCCGGTTCAACGGAGCTGGAAATAGAGGGATCGCAGATGGAGTCCGTCGCTCCTGGGCCGGGTGGGAGGCGACCCATTTCGTTCCGGATTAGAAAAAAACAAAAACAAAACCGGATCTTTCTGCTAATTTGGCGTTGGTCTGTACCACGGGACATTTGTGGGAGCGGATGTGTGAACATTTCTCAAGGTGAAAGAGCCGTCCGGGCTGTGTCACTGGGGGAGAGTCAGGAATAGTATTCATTCATTCAATCGTATTTATTGAGTGCTTACTGTGTGCAGAGCACTGTACTAAGCGCTTGGGAAGTACAAGTCAGCAACATATAGGACGGTACCTACCTATAGTTGTAGTAGCTGTTGTAATAGTAATAATAATTATGGTATTTGTTAAGCGTTTACTATGTGCCAAGCACTGTTCTAAACTCTGAGCACTGTTCTAAGAGCTGAATAGTAGTAGTAATAGCAGTAGAAGTAGTAGCATAGTAGAAGTAGTAACAGCATTAGTATTATTAATAGTAACAGTAGTAGTAGGAGCAGTAGTAGTAGTTTTTATTAAGCTCTAACTGTACGTCTATCACTATATTGAAAGCAGAGAAAGTATACAGACGTGGGACTTAGACAAGGTCCCTAGGGGCTTATAAAATGAGAATATAACGGGGGGTGGGATGGAGAGGGGAAAGTTAGGGATGTGGGCGTGCGGGTCATTGGAGAGAGTCAGGGTCAGAGAGGGGGAGACTCGTGGGGTGGGATGGGTCACTGGGGAAGAGTCAGGGATGAGCTGGAGGGCTCATCCAGCTGGATGGACGGGGCAGCTGGATATATGTTGCAAACTTGTACTTCCCAAGAGCTTAGTACAGTGCTCTGCACACAATAAGCGCTCAATAAATACGATTGAATGAATGAATGAATGAATGAGTCCAGGAGGGCGACCAGCACACGATTCATACTAGCGCCCCCGTGTCGGCGACAGAGTCCTGGTTTAGACGGGCCTAAGGCGTCGTCCTGGGGAGACGTGGCTCCTTATCCCAGGTTTCTGTTTCCATACAAAAGAGCGGGAAAAAAATATTTTTTTGTAGAAAACATCTGAGCGATCACGGAATCCCCTGTCGAGTAAATGAGGGTAGCGTTGACAAGTCCAGAGGCGCCCACCCTCTCGGGTCCTCACCGCCCTTGCATTCCGGCACTCTTGGGTGGAAAGATCCAGACTGGGGGAAAGGAGGGAACCCTCCCTTTCCCTGACCCGTGGGCCGCATTCGCCGGCTCTTCCGCTCCGCTCCTCCTTGGTCCCCTCAAGGCGTCCCCCTTCCCCACAATAATAATTATGATGGTATTTGTTAAGCGCTTACTATGTGCCGAGCACTGTTCTAAGCGCTGAGCACAGTTCAGTCCGACCGAGAAGTCCGCAAAACTCTTTCCCCGCTCTCGTCTACACTGGAGAGGCGGCGGAATCGGCCCGCGGGACATTCCCTTTCCTTCCCGGGTCCTCGATCTCCGACCCCAATTTTCACAGACCCTCACTCCCAGTTCCGCGTGCAGATTCTCTGCCCCTCTCCCCCCTTCTCCGCCCTCGCCGCCCTGCTCTTCCTCTGGAAATCTGGGAGTCCCAGGCTTCGTGGCGCCCCAAGACGGACTCTAGCTCTCCCGATCCCCGGACCGTCTGAATGTCCGGAGATCTTAGACCGGAATCAGAAAACACAATCCCCACTGAGAAACTCGCCCCGATCCCTTTGCCGGGTCCCTGCCCCACGGCTCGACCCGGCAGAGCTGGGTGGGGATGGGGAGGGGACACCCCTCCCTCTATCGGGGTCAGGGGGCGGGCGGGGGATCGGAATCGGGGAGCGGAGTTTGGGAAGGTCAGCGGACCCCGAAACCGTGTGGGGGCAGGAGATGAGGATGGGAGATTCCGGGGTAGCGGGACCCCTCCCTCACCTCAAATCCCACAGCCTCGAACCATGGCCGGACCTCCGCCTCCCCCCAAGTATCGTCCCCCGCCGGGCAATCTCCAGGGCACCCCTATATCCCCTTCCCCCCTCCAGCTCCTTTGGGAAGACCCAAGGGAATGCCCGCATTGGAGGCCGGCTACTGCCCCGATAGAAAGTGAACCCGGACAATTATTCGGATAAATCTGCTCCAACCCGCCTTCCCCTGACATTTTGTCCCGAATTGTCTGTATATTTAAGGGAAACATGAAGGGATTAATTGGTTCATTAACCTCCAAAGTGTACCTCTGTAGCTACCCTACCCGAGTACTTTGCTCGTGGAGACCGGATTTAAAGGTTTGGAGAGAATAAATCACATCCAGAAAGCGCAGGCCAGCAGCGTGGAAACACCCAAACGCACATAAACTCACACGGGCACAATTCCTTCCATGTTCACACCAGGTCACACCTACTGACTCCATATTAGTCCATATAGCGAAGCAGCATAGCTCAGTGGAAAGAGCGCGGGCTTGGGAGTCAGAGGTCGTGGGTTCTAATCCAAGATACACCACTTGTCAGCTGTGTGACTTTGGTCAAGTCACTTCACTTCTCTATGCCTCAGTTACTTCACCTGTAAAATGGGGATTAAGACTGTGAGCCCCACGTGACACAACCTGTTGACCTTGTATCTACCCCAGTGCTTGGCATATAGTAAGAACTTTACAAATACCATCATCATTATTATATTTAGGCTGTACCTGTCTAGGTTGGGCGCTGGAGGGCAAGATTGTTTTAGCCAAAGCCCCTGGGCTAATCCAGGATGGAAGAAGAGGTTGGGGAAGCCTCCAAGGGTGCAGGTGGGGGCGGATTAAGCGTTTAGTACAGTGCTCTGCACACAGTAAGCGCTCAATAAATACGATTGAATGAATGAATGACCGACAGACTGAATCTGCCCCTGCCTTCGGGGGCACCGGCTGCTGGGTCCGCCAAGGTCCCCATTCCCCCTCTCCCAGCCCTAATCTCGCACCGTCCCTGACCTCCCCGCCCCCAAAATGGTGTATATTTGTGCCGCTCCGCGAGAAACGTGTGTTTCCTGTCCTTGCAGCAGACACGAATGGACTTGGTTCTTCCTGCTGCAACCCTGAGCCCCTTCCCACCCACCCCCAGGAAGAGAAGGGGCGCCCTCGGGGAGAACCGGGCCCGCAGCGCAACCCCAAACCGTGCTCGTCCCAAACGCGATCACGGCTGATTGGGTTTGAGTTGCTGCTTTCCCCGCATCCTCGGTCCCGCGCCCCCCGCTCCCTAGGTCCTGGGGCTAGTGCTAGCTGGCGGGGGTCACTTGCAGCCGTGACCCCGAATCCATCCTCGGACCCCACCCCCGTCCCTCTCGGCCCAGAGGGACGGGAAATCCAGGCTCCGTTGCGCAGGGACTCGTAAGTTTTCGGTTTCCAAAACTCCAGGAACCTGGTGATGCCCGAGCTCTGCAGGAAGCGACATTCCTGGACCCGGGGGCTTTTCCCGGGAAAACGATGTCTGATCACGCTCACTCACACTCACACACTTGCTTACTCACTTACACTACTTCGACTCTCATTTTAAGGCCACCTCCTCCAAGAAGCTTTCCCGAATCACTCAGCTCTCTCAATCCTCCAGCAAATCGACATCAATTACTCGATCAGTGGTATTTTTTGAGAGCTGACTGTGTGTAGCTCACTACGCTAAGCGCTTGAAAGAGAGCAATTCCATAGAGTTGATAGACACGGTCCCGTCCCAGCAGAACCTTACGATCTAGAGGGGGTGACAGACATTAAAATAAATTATGGATATGTGTTGCGAGGCCGAGGTGGGGTGGGGTGAATAACAGGTGCTCAAAAAGTACATGATCTAAGTGCATAGGCGACGCAGAAGAGGAGAGGAAATAGGGCCTTAGTTGGGGAAGGCCTCTTGGGGGAGTTATGATTTTAGTAGGGCTTTGAAGGTGGGGAGAGTGGTGGCCTGCTGATATCCCCTCCTCTCCCTTCAATTTATTCCTGGATTTTTAAAACGGTATATGTTAAGCGCTTACTACATGTCAAACTATTAAGAGAAAAGCTGTTAGAGAAGCAGCTTGGCTTAATGGGAAGAGGACGGGCTTGGGAGTTAGAGGTCGTGGGTTCTAATCCCGGCTCCGCCACTAATCAGCTGCGTGCCTTTAGGCAAGACACTTAACTTCTCTGGGACTCAGTGGCCTCATCTGTAAAACGGGGATTAAGACAACCTGATTACCTCGTACCTACCCCAGCGCTTAGAACAGTGCTTGGCACATAGTAAGCGCTTAACAAAGACCATCATTATTGCCATTATTGTTGTCATTTTGTTGGGATGATGACAACGGGGCCAATGATGACGGTGGAGCTGATGGTGACACAACAATCGGGATGATGTAGACGAAAACTGTTAATGGAGGTTATAACGATGAAGGTGAGAGTCGTGGGGATGTTGATGAGGGGGATTTGATCATGGTATGGTGATGCTGGAGATGATGATCGCAGTGATGATGGATATGGAAATGATGATGGAAATGGTGTCAAAGATCAATCAATCAATCATACTGAGCGCTTACTACATGCAGAGCACTGTACTAAGTGCTTGGGAGATTACAATACAACAGAATTAATAGAAACGTTCCCTGCCCATAACGAGCCTACAGTCTAGAGGACAAGTGAGGCAGGTTGGGCGTGAGACCCCAGTGAAAATTGCTATCTTCATCCCTTTCTCCCCAACCACCATTATAGTTGGCAGTGTCTCCGTAGGAACGGGAAAGAAAGGCAAGAGCCAGAAAAAGTTTCCTCCGAGGGTGCGGAGCCTCGAGGGCAGGGGAAATAGGGGTGGGAAAAAAGTGTAGAAGACAGAGAGGGAAAGGCGCAAGGGGGAGCGAGAGCGGGAATAGGGAGGGTGAGGTAGGGGGAACAGCAGAGCTGGGGGGAGGAGCAATGAGACTGGGGGAAGAGGAGAGCTGTGGGGAGGAGCAGAGAAGCTGGGGGAAGGAACTGGGAGGCGGAGGACGGAAGAAAGAAAGACCGAAGCCAATTCCACATTTCAAATGGAAAAACAGGCCTGAGTGTCACTTTATAGCCTGGCAGCCTGGGCACTGCAACGAAGCTGAACTCTGGGCCTCAGCATCCTCATCTGTAAAATGGGGAGACATGGTCCCTCCCTCACGGGGATAGTTCGAGGATATGGTGCCATCATTGATGTGAAACGTCATGGAAAAATTTAAAGCGCTCCTCAAAGTCAAGGCGTGAAGTTGCCTCCCTCTCCCTTCTGGAAATCCAAGACAGGGAAGCACCGGGCCTAAGGGGGAACTTTCTCCCCGAGACGTCACGCTGGAGGGGAGGATTCGCTTCCCCTACCTCAAAGCAGTTTGGCGGTGCTATTGCGGGGCCGTGTGGGATGGGGGAGGGGTGCGAGGCATTGCGGAGCGGAGTCGGGACTACTCTGAAGGTTGGAGGATTCTCCGGCCTGTCATTCCCCCCGGTTCAATAATAATAAAATAGTATTTGTTAAGCGCTTACTGTGTGCAAAACACTGTTCTAAGCGCTGGGGGGTATAAGGTGATGAGATTGTCCCACATGGGGCTCACAGTTTTAATCCCCATTTTACAGATGACATAACTGAGGCACAGAGAAGTTAAGTGGATTGCCCAAGGTCACACAGCTGACAAGTGGCGGGGCTGGGATTCGAACCCATGACCTCTGACTCCCAAGCCCGGGCTCTTTCCACTGAGCCATGCTGCTTCTCGATGTCCCAAGACGGGCCGGCTCGCTCCCGCGCATCTGGGAAGGAAGATCTGCTTAGAGAAGCAGAATAATAACAATAATAATATAATAATAATAATAGCATTTGTTAAGCACTTATTCTTTTTGATGGCATTTATTAAGCGCTTACTATGTGCAAAGCACTGTTCTAAGCGCCGGGGAGGATACAAGGTGATCAGGTTGTCCCAAGTGGGGCTCACAGTCTTAATCCCCATTTTACAGATGAGGTAACTGAGGCACAGAGAAGTTATGACTTGCTCAAAGTCACACAGCTGACAATTAGCAGAGCCGGGATTTGAATCCATGAACTCTGACTCCCAAGCCGGTGTTCTTTACACTGAGCCACACTGCTTCTCTACTGAGCCACGCTGCTTAGCCTGCTAGGCTGCACGGCCTAGTGGCAAGAGCACGGGCTTGGGAGTCAGAGGACTTGGGTTCTAATCCTGACTCTGCCACTTACCTGCTGTGTGACCTTGGCCAAGTCACTTCACCTGTCTGTGCCTCAGTTACCTCATCTGTAAAATGGGGATTAAGACTTGTGAGCCCCATGTGGGACAACCTGATTACCGTGTAGCTACCCCAGCACTTAGAATAATGCTTGGCACATAGTAAGCGTTTAACAAATGCTATTATTATTATTATTATTATTATTATTGTCTGACAGGTGAAGCTATAAGACTCTAGCTCCAATCTGTTCCAATCTCGGGCCTGAAAAAGAGAAGTCGCGTGGGTCAGTAGATAGAGCATGGTGTGGGGGGCAGGAGGACCTGGGTTCTAATCCTGAGGCTCTGCCACATGTCTGCTGTGTGACCTTGGGCAAGTCACTTCATTTCTCTGTGACTCAGTTACCTCATCTGTGAAATGGAGATTAAGAGTGTGAGCTCCATGCGGGGCAGGGACTGTGTCCAACCTGATTAACTTGTATCCACCCCAGTGCTTAGAACAGTGCTTGGAATTTAATAAATACCATTATTATTATTATCTTGGAGGAGAGACGAGCCTGGGTCTTTTTCCATTGCGACTGAGCTCGCCTAATCAGCCCTAACAAGAGAAGCAGTGGGGCTCAGTGGAAAGAGCCCGGGCTTTGGAGTCAGAGGTCATGGGTTCAAATCCCGGCTCTGCCAATTGTCAGCTGTGTGACTTTGGGCAAGTTGCTTCACTTCTCTGTGCCTCAGTTACCTCATCTGTAAAAAGGGGATTAGGACTGTGAGCCCCCTGTGGGACAACCTGATCACCTTGTAATGTCCCCAGCGCTTAGAACAGTGTTTTGCACATAGTGAGCACTTAATAAATGCTATTATTATTATTATTATTATTATTATTATTATTATTATTATTATTATTATTATTAACAACCAATGTTGGCAGCTTGGCTGGCCAGAGACAGGACAGAGAAGGAGAAGCAGTGTGGCCTTGGGGAGAAAACAAGGGACTGGGAGTCAGAAGGACCTGGGTTCTAACCTCAGCTCTGCCAATTTCTTGCTGTGTGACCTTGGGCAAGTCACTTCACTTCTCTGTGCCTCAGTTTCCTCATTTGTAAAATGGGGATAACTGTTCGCCCTCCCCACTTAGACTGTAAGCACCATGCAGGTCAGGGGTTTTGTCCAACTTAATTAACTTGTAACTACCCCAACACTTAGAACAATGTTTGACACATAGCATTTAGCAAATACCAAAACCCACCCACAAAAACCGGGACACTCACGGGAATGGAACTGCCTCTGGACGACCACTGACCTGTAGGGCCAGGACTCTGTGGGCTGGACAGTCCCAGGTCAGGAGGAGACAGGGTTGGAATTCACAGCTGCAGGAAAGGGGTGAGCACAGCACTGTTCCTCAAATCCCACCCTACTGGGCCTGAAGAGTCAAATCTAACCCAAGGAAACAGTTTTCTATTATTTTAATGTTATTTGTTTAGTGCTTATTATGTACCAGGCATAGAAACGGGGTAGATACAAAATAAACAGGTTAGATAGAGCCCGTCTTCCACGTGGGGCTCACAGTTCTAATCCCCATTTTACAGATGAGGTAACTGAGGCAAAGAGAAGTTAAAGTGATTTGCCCAAGGTCATGCAGCAGAAAGTGCTAGAGAAGGGACCCAGAAGGACCCAAGTCCTTCGGACTCTCAGGCCCATGACCTATCCTCTAGGCCATGCTGCTTCTCTGCAGTCCCCCAGTTATTCGAACACCCATCCTAAAATCCTGCCAATCCCAAAGCTACCTTAACCTGTGTCGATTTACATCCATCCCAGCTCTTACATATACTCAATATCAATATAATAATGGTGGTATGTCTTCAGAGTTCACTATTTTCCAAGCACTGTACTAATCACTGGGGTAGATAAAATGCAATCAGATCAGACACAATCCTTGTCCCACAGGAAGTTCACAGCCTAAAGGGGCAGAAGAAGAGGGATCAAATCCCCATTTTACAGATGATGAAACTGAGGCATGGAGAAGTTAAGAGACTTGTACAAAAATCACACAACCAGAAAATGGTTGAGCTGGGATTACAGCTCAGGTTTTCTGACTCTCAATCCTGTGCTCTTTCCACCGGGCCACCCAGCTTCAATGTATAGATTGGGGATATGTTCTCATGCTACCTACTTAATCTATCTACTTCACTCTGATGTACTCTGGCTTTTACCAGTTAAAATCCCACCTCTCTCATGTTCCCACTATCTGTAAATAGTCTGTGTCTGCCTGATCCTCCATTTAGATTAAAAAATCCTTGAAGACAAGGAATGTGTTTTTGCTCCTGTTATACTCTCCCAAGGACTTAGTATGGGGTTCCGCCCCAAGTAGGAATTCAATAAATGCTATTGATTCACAAATTGATTGATTAAACGTGTCTTCCTAGCGGGGGGTGAGGGTGGGTGTGGGTGAGAGGTGAGCCCAGGAAGTCCACCCCCACAGAAAGCTGTGAAGCTGGAAATAGCAGATTCCAGAGGGGATTGGACAGACTCATTGACCGATGTTCATATTGGGTCACTAGGGGAGAGTAAAGGATGGAGATGGGAGAGTCAGGGGGTAGGCTAGTCCATTCTGGTTCACTGGGGGAGAGTCAGGGATGGAGAGGGGAAAGTCAAGGGTGTTGGAAGGTCCATCCTTGGTGGGTAGATGTCCAAGAGGGTAAATACAATTGAGTGAGATTTCTCATCATCCTCCCAGCCTCCTAGTGCCCGTTTCTGAGACAGAGACCTGGGCTTGGTGAGCCATGGGGCTGTCCCCAACGTGGGGGAGCAGTGGAGGGACAGAGAGGAAGAGGGGAGAAGAATGGAAAGAAGGGGAAGGCAATGCCCTCTGTGGCCCTCACTATTCCTTGTGACTTGACGCTCCTGTTGCCAACCCATTGTCCCAAGCCAGCCTGGAAACCCTCCCATGCTGTTGCTTCACCAACACACCCTCTCCCCACCTAAAAAGCCACCTTCTCCAGGAGGGTTCCCTGATTGATTCTTTCTGCCCTGCTACTCCGCTGTGAAAATCCCCACCCTAACTCTGTCAGATGATCCCCAAATCCACCTGGGTCTCAGAGATAGGGAAGTAGGAGGGAGAGGCTGTCTGAACTCCTTTTCAATTCCCAGAATCCCCTCCCCACCCCCCCCACCCCCCACTGGCAACTGGGACAGTGGGCACAGTTCTCTCAGCCTCTCCTTCCCCTTCTGCAGAATGAGACTATGGACACAGCACCACTCTTAAACCCTTCGCTTTGCCCTGGCGAGGACGAGGTCAATCTCACTGGCCCACTGGGAGCCCCCAGGATTGGACTGCACACACACATTCTCTCTCTCTCTCTCTCTCTCTCACACACACACACACACACACACACACACACACACACACACACACACACACACACCACATCCCTGCCCTGCCCCTGTCCCTGTCTCAGATTTCTGGGCCAGATCAGTGCTAAGCAAACACATTCGCTGGAAACAAATTCCAACTCTCACCCTTTCCCCCAGCCCTCACAGGGCTTCCGAGGGTCTCTCTGGCCCTCCTTTTTTTTTGGTTCTATCCTCCCCCGACAGGGACAGCCCGGTGGCTCTGCCCCTCTGGCCCCGGGGCTGCCTTGCCTTGCCAACATGGGATCATTTCCCCGAGGTGTTGGGGGGAAGTGTCACGGGCTTGGAATGAGGCTGAATTAAAGTCCGTGTTGCCGTGGAGTTACACAAACAGTTACACAGCAGCCCCTTCCAGGGTCAACCATTCTCTTGGCAGGGAGTCCAGATCAGGAAGTGGGAAATTCTATGGGGCTCAGACTGGGCACACAAACACACATAAACACACATGCACGCTTAAGAGTGCCTGGCACATAGTAAACATCTAACAAATACCATAACACACACACACACACACACACACACACACACACACACACACACAGATGCACAGTCATATACATACATATGAATACAGCTGATATATGTGAATACCCACATTCACATTTGTATAAGCACATTCTCACAATCGTTTACATATAATCGCAGGCTCACACCCATGCACATATTTATAGTCTCATACATACATATAAACACACAATCACATGCATAAATATGAGTACACCCTCATGCACACTTTTACACCCACCCACACATTCTCTCTCTCTCTCTCTCTCTCTCTCTCTTTCTCTCTCTCTCTCTCTCTCACACACACACACTCAGGAAGGTGGTCTTGAATCAACAAATAACAATCCAGAACTGTAGATTTTGTGGCTCTGACAATATCTCATGTTGCGTGGAAAAGGAGCAAGTGGCACCTGAATGAAAATGAAAGGCTCTTAGGGCTCCACAGAGGTGGTGGACTCCTGGATTCATCAGGGTGATTTTAAGAAGAATCTTTGAGAATGGAAACTGGAGGTTGCATCACCAGTAGTTAGTGACGGTTTTGAGTGCTTATTATATGCCAAGCATTGTGCTAAGCACTGGGATTGATCCAAAATAAACAAATCAGACAAGATCCCAGCCCCATGCAAGGCTTGCAATCTAGGTAAAGTTTCTTTTCTCCAGATGTTTCCTCCTTGACGTTTACACACCAGCAGTGGGATAAACGGGGCAGGATTCGTAGGCGAAGGAACTGAGTTTTACACTTTTGGGGATATCATAAGCTAGAAAATATGATAAACACCAGGTTTGGGATTATTTTAAAGGTAATTGTTAAGTGCTTACTGTGTGTCAGGCACTTTACTAAGCACTGAGGTAGATACAAGCTAATCAGTTTGGACACAATCCTTTGTCTCCCATGAAGCTCACAATCCCAATCCCCGTTTAACAGTTGACATAACTGAAGCGACCTGCTCAAGGCCACACAATGGACAAGTGGCAAAGATGGGAGTAGAACTCAGTTCTTCTGACTTCCAGGCCCAAGATCTTTCCACTAGTTGCCTAGAGGTAACAGTAGTAGCAGTCGAGGAGAACACCTGGGCTGTCAGAAGGATGTGATCAAGTCATGACCTTTGTGGCCATGCAGAGTGGTGGCGGGGAAGGTTAGGGATGACCAACTCGAGTCAGGGATGGAGAGCAGAGAGTCAGGGGTGTTGGCTGGTGCATACGGGGACACTGGGAGGCGGTACTCCCCCAAATGCTTAATACAATGCTCTGCACATGGTAAGCGCTCAATATATGCGAGTGAATGAGTCAGTTAGGTCACTGTGGGGCAGTCAGATATCGAGAGGGAAGAGTCAGAGGAGTGGAATGGTCCAGCCCTGACCATGAGGATGAACGTCTGCGAGGGCAACCAGCCCCCATTTAAGTGCTCAGGTGCCCCTGACGTAGGGGAAAAGCTGGTGGAGAACCTTCAGGACACTGGCTGGGAGTTTCTGCTCGAAGTGGAGGGAGATGGGGAACACCTGGAAAGTTTAGAGGCAGAGACAGATTGCTGAACAGTGTTTTAGAAAGATGATTTGGGCAGCAGTGGTCAGCGTCAGTTAGGTGTGTGAAATTCACTGTACTAAATGCTTGGGAAAGAACAGCAGTCAGTCAATCGTATTTATTGAGCACTTATTGTGCAGAACATTGTACTAATCGCATGGGAGAGTACGGCACAACAATATAATAGCACATTCCCTGACCACAAAGAGCTTACAGTCTAGGGGGAGGCACACAAGACAAGTTCTCTACCCACTGGATAGTACAGACGCTATAACTTAAACCAGCAGGAGAAGAGATTAGAGATAGGAAGACCAGTGAGGCTCAAAGCATTATACTTGTGCAGTTGGGAGCCCCTGGACTATCTCCTCCAGGAGATCTTTCCTAATTCACCTCTTGCATCCCCACCCTGAACCCCCTCAACTATCACCCCAGCACCTTCACACCACCTAAACATTTGATATTCACCTCTTCCCCGTGGCATGCATTCATATGTCTTTATACTCCATTTCTTTTCCTCCTATCTCTACAGCAGTTGTCAGAGGTCAGAGGTCATGGGTTCTAATTCCGACTCTGTCACTTGTCAGCTGTGTGACCTTGGGCAAGACACTTAACTTCTCTGTGCCTCAGTTACCTCATCTGTAAAATCGGGATGAAGACCGTGAACCCCACGTGGGACAACCTGATCACCTTGTATCCTCTCCAGCACTTAGAACAGTGCTTTGCAAATAGTAAGCGCTTAACAAATGTCATTACTATTATTATTAGGTAAGTGCAAGTCCTTGAGGATCAGGACTGTGCCTACCAATTCTGAGAGCCTATTCAAGCATCTGCAACAGTGTTCTGCACACAGTTGGCGCTCAGTCAATGCTAATGAATGATTGTATCTCAATGATTGGGGTTGTATGATTGATCGGTTCTCTGTATCCTTGGCTTGGCGGTCTCAGGAGAATGATATGTTTGTTGAAAGACCTACAACTTGCAGGTGGATCAACATTTTTCTCTTCTGAATGAAAATGGATCAGAACTGTGAAATATTAACCCCAGGCCATGTGCATTGGGTGAGACACCCGCTTTCTATGGATTGAGAGAGGGAATGTGGGCTGGGTGATTGCGCTGGAGTACAATTACATCATTATTTTTAATTTAGCACATCACTTTAATTAAGGACTTGCAGAAATCAGGGCTCCTCAGGAAACTTACAATTACCATCAGTGTACCTATATTAATATAGCGACAAGAGCAATCATAAAGAGTAAGAAGTGCATACAAGTGTGAAACAGATGTGCAAACAGGGGGCTAGCCAAGGGATCCCAGGAGCCCCCCCCCTGCCCCCGATTGATTGACCCACTGGGAAGTTTTCAGCGTGGCTTAGTGGAAAGAGTGCGGGCTTGGAAGTCAGAGGACGTGGGTTCTAATCCCGGCTCCACCACTTATCTGCTGTGTGACCTTGGGCAAGCCACTTAACTTCTCTGTGCCTGTTACCTCATCTGTAAAATGGGGATTAAGACTGTGAGCCCCACGTGGGACAACCTCATTACCTTGTATCTACCCCAGCATTTAGAACAGGGCTTGGCACATAGTAAGTGCTTAACAAATACCATTATTATTATTATTATTATTATTATATATGTACAGCAGTAATCTACAATTACAATCTCATGGCAAATTACTTTATAGATAAGGATTGATGCATTAGGTTACATTTCCTTTTGAATACAATTTCTGAGATACGGCAAACATACATCTGGAATTCCCTTGATCCCTCCCCAAATCTGACAGGTTAGGGACCTGATTACCCACTCCGGTCATTCTGGTCTGCAGCATCGCGATCTGCCTGCGGGGTCCCGGGCCTGGTGGTCACATGGTCTTATGCCAGCGATGGAGGTCATGGGGTCACATGCCATGGGTCAGCCAGGGGCTGGAAGGCAGAGCTTGGGTCTTGGTTTTGTGCTTAGGCTTGGCCCCTCTTCATTTGCCAGGTGCAGCCTCCATGGAGGGTGCCCAGAGATTGCCAGGGCTGAACAGCGGGACCAAAGTCAGAGGTCTGCTGGAAATCTCACTGCCCATAACTTGCCCAGGGCCTTGGGGCAGGAGAAGGTAGAGTCAGACTTTCCCCAGCCTCTCTTCAAGGGGCCACCTGACAGAGCCCCATCTAACTTTGGGGCCCAGATGACACCCCCTCCGCCCCTCCCCCCCCCCAGAAGCCAGAGGTGCTGGCCAGGCTCCCTCACCCTGGTTTCTGGGGAAACCCATCAGGACCTAGTGGACAGAGTAGGGAACCTGGTTCCAGGAGACCCGAGTTCAAATTTCAGTTCTGTCCCGGGCTTGCTGTAAGCTCTGTTGTAAGCTTCCCTCTAGACTGTAAAATCATTTTAGGCAGGGAACATTTATACCAGCTCTGCTTTACTGTACTTTCCCAAGCAGTTAGTACAGTGCTCAGCACAGAAAGTGCTCAGTAAATGCGATTGATGATTGGACAACCTCAGGCAAATTTCTTAACCTTTCTGAGCTCCTGTTTCCCCAGCTCTAAATGGGGAGAAGATCCTCACTCTCCCTTCCTTCCTTTCAGACCATGAGCTTTGTGTGTAGCATGGACTGTGTCTGATCTTCTTGTCTTGTATGCATCCCAGCACATAGTGCAATGCTTAGCATGAAAGAAGTGCTGAATAAGCCTAGTAAATAAATAAACTTCACTCAGGGGTAGAATGAAAGAACAAGACTCTAATGCAGGATGGTGGGGTGGGGAGGGTTAGGTGTTGAAACTGCCTTGAGCATGGGGTCTCCCCGGAGAAGGTACGAGAGTAGGGGGATTGAGCCCAGATGAACTTTATCCAAATGACAGCCCAAAATGCACGTGATTAACCTCCACTCCGATGACACTGAGCGGCCAGAAGCCCTGGCCATGCTGTAGCCTCTCTGGTTTCCCCAGATCAAGGGTTTTACGGCTAAAACAAAGCTCTTTGTAATCGCTAACCCAAATCCACCGGCAGTCGGGAGCAGTCCAGTGTAAACATGAAACCAAATTTAGAATCAATCTTCCACCCGCCCCTTGACAAACTCAGTCTTCCTGGCAATCGGGCTAGTGTGCAGGGAAGAAACAGTGACCCAGAGCTGGGCATCATCCCCTGTTCCCCATCCCCAGGTCCATTTCTCTCTCTCCAGCCCTCATTCCTGCCCCATTGGCATCTAGGGAAGCTGGGTAGGCAGGGAACCTGGAGTAGTTCAAAGGGGCAAAAAAAACCCTCTATGGCCCAGGATGGGCAGAGAGAGCAGAAAAGGGATGAAGGGAAGATAGGAAGATAGGGAAGGTGGGGAGGATGGGGGTGGTGGGGGGAGCTGAGAGACAGAGAAAGGATGAGGGGGGAAGAACAGGGAAGCACTTTAGATGGGGTCACCTCTGTGGCCACCCGGGCATTTTAAATAGTCACAACCTCCAGAGGCACTGATGTGTTTTCATTCATTCATTCAATCATATTTATTGAGTGCTTACTGTGTGCAGAGCACTGTACTAAGGGCTTGGGAGAGTTCAATACAACAATAAACAGACACATTCCCTGCCCACAACGAGCTTACAGTCTAGAGGTGGGAAAACAGACATCAATACAAATAAATAAATTACAGATATGTACATAAGTGCTGTGGGGCTGGGAGGGGGAAAGAACACAGGGAGTAAGTCAGGGTGTTCCTTACACAAGCACTAACTCATGAACACAGCCCTTTCCCTTTCTTGCTCCTTTCTGTAAATTATTTCAGAGATGGTCTCCCCTGAGAGATTGTAAGCTGAGAGAGAGAGAGAGAGAGAGAGAGAGAGAGAGAGAGAGAGAGAGAGAGAGAGAGACTCTCCCAGGTGCTTAGAACACTGTTCTATACACCACAGGTGCTCAATAAATCCTATTGGCTGATGGTTTGATTGGTCACTGCCCAGGCAGAACTGAAGACTGTAAGAACAGCGTGACAGTAAAGACAGTGAGGACAGTAGGACAGTATACAGGGCAACTATGAGGCAGGGAGGATGTTGGGTCAGTGAGGATAATGAAACAGTGAGGACAGTGAGAGAGTGAGGCAGTGAGGATACTGAAGCAGTCATCCATCATGTTTTATTGAGTGCTTACTATGTGCAGAGCACTGTACTAAGCTATGTGGGTATGAGATCAGCAGTGATATAGAAGAGATAGAGGTACAGTGAATAGGTTGGCATTAGGAGTGTGAAGTGTGCCGTCTGGGTAGTAATAGGAGAGTAGTGAGGTGAGGAAGGAGGGATCAAGGTGATTGATGCTTTAAAACCGATAGTAAGGAGTTTCTGTTTGATGCAGAGGTGGATAGGCAACCACTGGAGGTACTTGAGGGGTGGGTAAACATGGCCTGAACGTTTGTGTAGAAAAAACGATCTGGACAACAGGGTAAAATATGGACTGGAGTGGGGTGGAAGGAGGCAGGGAAGTCAACAAGGAGGCTGATACAGTAATCAAGGCAGGATAGAGTAAGCACGTAGATTGACATGCTAGCAATTTGGATGGACAGGAAAGAACAGATTTTAACAATGGTGTGAAGTTGAATCGACAGGATTTAGCAATAGATTGATTATGTGGGTTGACTGCGAGAGAGGAATCAAAGATAATACCAAAGTTACAGGCTTGTGAGACAGGAAGGATGGTGGTGCTGTCGACAGTGATGGGAAAGTCACAGGGAGGACAGGGTTTGGATGGGAAGATAAGGAGTTCTGCTTTATACATGTTAAGTTTGAGGTGACAGCAGGTCATCCATATAGAGATGTCTTGAAGGCAGGAGGAAATGCGAGACTGCAGAGAGGGAGAAAGATCAGGGCTGGAGATGTAGATTTGGGAAACATCCATAAAGAAGTGGTTATTGAAGCCATAGAAGCAAATGAGTACTGTAAGGGAGTGGGTGTAGATGGAAAATAGGAGACCCAGAACTGAGCCCTGAGGGATGCCCACAGTTAAGGGGTGGGAGGCAAAGGAGGAGCCCGCAAAAGAGACTGAGATTGTGTGGCCAAAGAAATAGGAGAATAACCAGAGAAGAACAATGCTAATGAAGCCGAGGTTGGATAATATTTCCATTTTCAGTGAGCATTGAGGACAGTGAGAGGATAAAATGGGTGAATCACTGAGGATACTGAGGCTATGAGACAGTGAAGATACTGAGACAGTGAGGACAGTGGGAGAGATGGATGAAGCAGTGAGGACACTGAAACAGTGAGGTGATGAGGTGGTGTGGACATTGAGGTAGTGAGGTCAGTAAGGCATTAGTGAGGACGGTGGGAGGGTGACACAGTGAGGAAAGTGAGACAGTGAAAGGGATGAGGCACGGCGAACAGTGAGGGCAGGAAAGTGGTGAGGCAGTGAAGCACAGGCAGTGAAAACAGTGAAACAGATGAGGCAGTGGGGACAGTGAAGTGGTGAGGCAGTGAGGACAATGAGGCAGTGAAGGCAGTGAGGCAAGTGAGGCAGTGAGGGCAGTGAGGACATTGAGACGGTGAGGAGGAGAGGCAGTAAGATGGTAAGGCAGTGAGATAGTGCCCAGAGAGACCCCTACCACTTACAACAGACCCTCTACAGAACCAGCAGTAACAGTAGTAATAATAGAAGTAGTAGCAGCAGCAAACAGTAATAGCATTCACCAAAGCCTCACTAGGTGTAAAGTGAACAAATCAAGCAAGCGACACATTCACTGCCCACTAGGAACTTCCAATCCTACAGGGGCGACAGACACGAGAGTCCTCTTGCTCCCCTTCCCCCAGGACCACCCTCCATCCAGCCAAATGCCCACGAGAGCCCTTCTTCCATCCACCCCAGGAGAGATCCCATCCTAGCAGAAGCAGCATGGCCATGAGAAGCAGCGTGGCCTAGTGGCAAGAGCAGGAGCTTGGAAGTCAGAGGACGTGAGTTCTAATCCTGGCTCTGCCACTTGTCTGCTGTGTGACCTTGGACAAGTGGTTTCATTTTTTTGTTTCTCAGTTACCTCATCTGTAAAATGGGGATTGAGACTATGAGCCCCACATGGGGATAACCTGATTATCTTGTACCCACCCCAGCGTTTAGAACAGTGCTTGGCACATAGTAAGCGCTTAACAAATACCAGAATTATTATAATAATAATTATTGTTATTATTATTATTACCGTTCGAGGCTCCGCTTTCTCCCCACTCCCTGGCCCCAGCACCCTCCCGTCCTCCCAGGAAATGTCTCGGTCCCATTGGGTAAAAAAGCAGTCCGGACTGGGTTACTGCGGCTCTTTTTGAAGTCACAGAAAGGACCATAAATAAGGCAAGTTCTTTGGAGGGGTCTCCCTCCTTGGGATCCTACAACCATTTCAGAGCCGCCTTGATTTGTAGCTGCCTCTAAGTCAATTTCCTCGAGCTCATAAATCTCGACTCAAGCACGTAACATCAGTGTCTACACGGCGTATTTCTCCCCACCCGGTGGCAGCCAGTAGGGCCGGCGTCCGTGCGGAAGATCCGGCCGGCCGGGAGCGGGAGGGCGCCCCCGGAAAGCCCAGGGAACCGGAGAATCCAAGGCCCGCCCGGGGCTTCGGAGCGCAGGAACCGTCGCTGGAGAAATAAAAGGCAGTTACTGTTTCCACTGAAAGCGACAAGTAGAGCCAAATGTCCGTGATCTTTGTCCCGCCTTCTCACCCCCGCAACCCCCGCGCTCCTCTCCCTCCTTTCCCTTCACCTCCTTCTACTCTTTTCACCTCCACCTCTTCTTCTTCTTCCTTTTCCTCCTCTTTACCTCATCGGTCTCCTTCTCCTCCTCTTCCCCCTTCTCCTCTCCTCACTCCCCCTTCCTGCACTTCCTCCTTTCTATCCTACTTCTCCTCCTCTCCTCCTTGTCCTTTCCCCTACTCCTCCTGCTCCTCCTCTCTCTTCTCTTTCTCATCTTCCTCCTCATCCTCCTCTCCCTCCTCCTCCTTCTCCTTTTCCTGCTCTTTCCCATTTTCCTCTCCTCTTCCCCTTCTCTTCCTTCTCCCCCACCTCCTGCACTTCCTCCTCTCATCTTACTTCTCCTCATCTTTTCCCTTTCTCCTCCTGCTCCTCCTCTCTCTTCTTCTCTTTCTCATCTTCCTCCTCATCCTCCTTTCCCTCCTCCTCCTCCTCCTACTCCTGCTCTTTCCCCTTTTCCTCTCCTCTTCCCCTTCTCTTCCTTCTCCCCCACCTCCTGCACTTCCTCCTCTCATCCTACTTCTCCTCATCTTTTCCCTTTCTCCTCCTGCTCCTTCTTTCCCTCCTTCTCTTTCTCATCTTCCTCCTCCTTATCCTCCTCTCCCTCCTTCTCTCCCTCCTCCTCCTTCCTCTCCTCCTCCTCCCCCTCCTTCTCCACCTCCTCCTTTTCCTCCTTCATCACCTCCGTTTCTCCTCCTCCCTCTTCTCCTCCTTTCTCCTTTCTTTTCCTTTTCTCCTCCTCCTCCTTTCTTCTCCTCCTCCTTCTCCACCTCGTCCTCTTCCTTTCTTTTCTTCTCCCTTCTCCTTCTCCTTTTCCTCCTTCCTCTCCTCCTTTTCTCCTCCTCCGTTCTTCTTTTTCCTCCTCCTCCTCCTCCTCGTCTTCCTCCTCTCTCCTCCTCAATCAATCAGTTGATTTATTGAGCACTTACTGTGTGCAGAGCACTGTACTAAGTGCTTGGGAGAGTACAATATAACAATATAAACAGTGTTGGTAGTCACATTCCCTGCCCACAGTGAGCTTACAGCTGGAGATGGAGACAAAAATTGATATAAATAAACAAATCGTTAAGTGCTGTGGGGCTAGAGTGGGGCGAATAAAGGGGGAAAATCAGGATGATGCAGAAGGAAGTGGGAGAAGAGGAAATGAGGATTTATCCTTCTCCTCCTTTCTCCTTCTCCTTCTCCTTTCTCCTCCTTTTTCTTCACCTCCTCCCCTCTCCTTCTCTTTCTCATCTTCCTCCTCCTCATCCTCCTCGTCGTCCACCTCTTTCTCCTCCTTCTCCTCCTCTTTCTCCTTCTTCTCCTCCTCTTTCTCCTTCTCTCTTCCCCCTTCTCTTCCCCACCTCTCCTCTTTTTTCTCCCCTTCTTCCTTTTCCTTCTCTTCGTCGTCCTCGTCCTCCACTTCCTCCACTTCCTCCTCCTCCTTCCCAGACACCTGCACTCAGATAGAGTTTCACAGGACCTTGGACAATTATGCGTAGCTTGGTTTTCTTAATCCATATGGCTCCAGAGACCGCCGTTACATGAGATCCCACGGAACGGGCCGGGAGTAGGGTGGGGGGTGGGGGCGCTTAATCTTTTTTAATTCAAATCAACTGAGTTCCAAGGGTCCCGGGATGATACCGTATCCGCCGCAATCAGACTGACCTAGACTCGTTGGGCTCTAAATGATTAATGACACTCCCTCCTAGCTGGTTTCCATGGCCACCGGAAACCCGACACCGCCCGCGATCTGAGCGAGCTGCAGCGGGGGGAGCCGGGGGTAGACTCCTCTGGCTTGGGAGGGGCAGGGGAGCCGGCAACCCTTTCCCAGAGCTTCAGGGGAAGTTCGAACCTCCCCTCCGCCCCCCCACCCCACCCCCAGTTGGGCCTCCCCTAGGTCGAGCCATTCCTCTGTGCCAAGCACTGTGCTAAACGTTAGGGTGGGCACCAGACCACCATTTCGGGCCCAGTCCCTGTCCCGCATGTGGCTTCACAGTCTCGGATGGAGGAGAAGCGGGGATATCGTTCCCATTTTATAGAGGAGGGAACTGAGGCTCAGAGAGGTTTGGTGATTTTTCCAAGGTCACACAGCAGGCCAGGAGCAGAGCAAGACTCTCAGTTGCATTCTCCATACACTAGGCCATCGGCAGCTATGGGCAGCCCCTTCTACTCTTCCAACTTCGGTGTAGATGCCCAAGAACAAGCCAGGAATCAGGGAAAAGGGGTGGGATGGGGGCGGGGGTGGGTCTGGAAACACCCTCCCCTCCCCCACCCCCCGCCCCGTCATTCCCACACTCCCGGGTCCATCCCTGCTGAAGACAGCATGTCAGTGAAGGGATATTTGACAACCTCATTCAATTCATTCAATTTTATTTATTGAGCGCTTACTGGGTGCAGAGCAGTGTACTAAGCCCTTGGGAAAGTACGATACAACAATTAACAGTGACATTCCCTGACCACAGTGAGTTTACAGTTTAGAGGACAACCCGACTAAAGCCTCATTTATTCTCCCGCCCCCACCCTGCTTCTTTGTCACCTTTGCACCTGGATTTATACCCCTTATTCACCCTTCCCTCACCCCCACAGCACTTATGTCCATATCTGCAACTTACTTATTCATTTTAATGTCTGTTTCTCCTTCTGGTCTGTGATTCACTGTGGGCAGGGAAACTGTCTACCAACTTTGTTGCATTGTACTCCCCCAAGCGCTCTGCACCCAATAAGTGCCCAATAAATATGACTGATTTACCGACCCCTGATTCTTTCTTTGGGAAATGGGTCTAAGGTGTGTGGTATCCAGAGTCCAGCAACACCATTCACTGGGAGGGGATAGAGATGAGGGTCCAGCTACCAGGCACTTTCTGAGAAGGGTATCAGCTCCTGGTGGACGCTGGGAGAGGATGGGAAGCTGAGGCTGGGACCTTCACCCCCCAATCTCCCTCACCCCCTCAACCCCCCAGATGACACCACCCCCTCAAACAAGCCCTTACACCAGACCACCCCCAGAGATGGCCCCAGAAAGGCGCCCGGCCTCTGCCATCCTGAACAGAGTACTCTCTAGACAGTAAACTCTTTATGGACAGGGAACATGTCTGCTAATTAATAATGATGGTATTTGTTAAGCGCTTACTATGTGCCAGGCACTGTACTCAGCGCTGGGGTGGACACAATCCCTGTCTCATGTGGGCTCACCATATCAAACCCCATTTTACAGATGAGGTAACTGAGGCATAGGGAAGAGAAGTGAATTGCTCAAAGGCCATATAACAGGTAAGTGATGGAGCCACTATTAGAACCCATGACCATCTGACTACCAGGCTGGGGTTCTACCCACTTTTCCATGCTGCTAATTCTATTTTTATCTTTTATTCTCCCATGCACTTAATACAGTGATCTGCACACAGTAAGCGCTCAATAAATACATTGATCGGTGGACTGTTTACAGCCAATAGGACTCTCAGGTCCTCATGCTTCTCTCCCGTGGGTCCTTGAGCTATGAAACCAGCTGCATCGACCTGAAATTCTAACTGCTCTGCTGCAGCCTAATCTCCACTGATTGTGATTTTTAATATCCTGCGGAGGCGTGGGGGCACGAGGGCACGGACATGGGAGCGGGGTCATGGGGTGGGTTCACTGGGGAGAGGTATTCACTGTTCTCACTAACACCTGGCCCAGTGTGGGCTTGGAATTTCCAGCCCAACTCTCACCAGCCATGCGCCAGCAACTACAGTAGCTCCTCGGGGCTGTGAGCCATCTGTGGAGCATAATATTAATAATGATGGTGGGATTTGTTAACCAGTTATTGTGTGCCAACCACCATACTAAACACTGAGCTGGAGACAAGATAATCAGGTCAGACACACGCAGAAAACCAGCATACCCCTCCACCCCTTCTGCCCCCTCCAAAAAAATTAGGAATAAGGAATTGATTTCCCCCAAAGACCCATCTCTTTGGAATCAACCCCTCTGTCCATGAGTCTGACATTGGGAGCTGACATTGTTCAGAGCACTGTGCTAAGTACCCGGTAAGCTTCAATAGTGATAAAGGTCACAATCCCTTCCCTTGTGGGGCTTTCCGGTCTAAAGAGGGTTTCGGACAAATTCTAATTATTTAAAGTGAATGGTAGCAGATGGAACACATGGAGATTTAGCAGGTAGTAACTAGACTATGGATAGACAATGGACTGAGTGATTATTATTATTAATAATGATAATAGTAATAGTATTTGTTAAGTGCTTACTATGTGCCAGGTACTGTACTAAGGACGGGGGTGGGTACAAGCAAATTGGGATGGACACAGTTCTACATGAGGCTCACAATCTTAATCCCCATTTTACAATTGCAGTAACTGAGGTAGAGCGAAATTAAGTGACTTGTCCAAGGACACACAGCAGACATGTTGCAGAGTCAGAATTAGAACCTAGATCTAGGTGCTAGGTGCTAGGATTTGCTGAGGTGACAGGAGCTGAGGTGTTGTGAGTTAGAGAAGCAGAAAGAGCCCAGGCTTTGGAGTCAGAAGTCATGGGTTCAAATCCCACCTCTGCCACTTGTCAGCTGTGTGATTCTGGGCAAGTCACTTAACTTCTCTGAGCCTCAGTTCCCTCATCTGTAAAATGGGGATTAAGACTGTGAGCCCCACATGGGACAACCTGATCACCTTGCAATCACCCCAGCGCGTAAAGCAGTGCTTTGCACATAGTAAGTGCTTAATACATGTCATCATCATTATTATTATTATTATTAGCCAGGGAAGGCTTCCTGAAGGAGGTGAGATTTCAGTAGGTTTGGAAGATGGGGGGAACTGTGGTCTGGTGAAGTTTCAGGACTGTCCACAGATGGGCCTTCTGTCTACCAGCAAAGAGAAGATTTGAGAGGGGTGGACCCCCGGAGGGTCAGGGAGCTCGGGGGAAAGGAGTCAGCTCCAGTTGGTGAGAGAGGAGTTGGAAGAAGTGGGAGAAGTGGACCAAGGAGAGGGTGCAAAGTTATTATCAGCATTTCTGGGGACTCAAGGAGCCAGGAGGATGAGCCGCTGTCCAATTTCATCTTCCTCAGAGGAAGGGAGAGAAGCGCGGAGCCCAAAACATCCCCTCCAAATGCACGAACACCCTAAAGATGGGAGTGTGGTGGCGCTGGAGGGGATGGAGGTGGATGACGTGGGGCGAAGGGAATATCATAGATATAAAAGGTTCTCAGAACAGTGTTCTGCAGACTGTAGGGTCCAGTACAGTGCCCTGCAAACAGCAGTGACTAGTACAGTGCTCTACAAATAGAAGGCACCCAGTACAGTCCTCTGCACATAGCAGAGATCCAGCATAGTGCTCTGCAAACAGTAGATGTCTAGAAGAGTGCTCTGCAAACAGAACAGTCTGGTTCAGTGCTCTACAAACAGGAGGCATCCAGAACAGCACTCTATAAACAGAAGGCACATGCAACCCTGTGCAGCACCGTACTGAACACCTTCTGTTTGTAGAGCCCTGATCTCTTTGCAGAGAACTGTACATAGCAAGTGACTAGTACAAGTGCTCTGCATACAGAAGAGCCCAGTGCTGTATTGATCAATCAATTAATCAATCAATCATATTTATTGAGTGCTTAGGGTGTGCAGAGCACTGTACTAAGCACTTGGGAGAGTGCAACTCAACATAGTTGGTGGACACGTTCCCTGCCCACAACGAGCTTACAGTCTAGATGGGGAGACAGACATTAATATATATATATATAAATTACAGATATGTAGATAAGTGCTGTGGGGCTGAGGGAGGGGTGAATAAAGGGGGAAAATCCAAGAGCAAGGATGATGCAGAAGGGCGTGGGAAAAGAGGAAATGAGGACTTGGTCAGAGAAGGCCTCTTGGAGGAGATGGGCCTACAATAAGGCTTTGAAGGTGGGGGGAGTCATTGTTATAAAAAGGAGGGGCGTTCTAGGCCAGTGGCAGGATATGGGCAAGAGGTCAGCTGCAAGATAGATGAGACGGAGGTACAGTGAGTAGGTTGGCAGTAGAGGAGTGAAGTATATGGGCTGGGTTGTAGTATGAGAGCAGCGAAGTGAGGTAGGAGGGGGCAAGTGATTGAATGTTTTTAAGCTGATGGTAAAGAGTTTCTGTCTGATGTGGAGTTGGCATTGTATGAACAGAAGGCACCCGATATAACACTCGACAAACAGAAGGCACCTAGTACAGTTCTCTGCAAGTGACCAGTACAGTTGCAGTACAGTCCATGATATCTCCTTCTCCCATGTCACCCTCCCCGTGTCAGTCCTCTGCAAATGACCAGTACAGTTCTCTGCAAAGAGATCAGGGCTCTCCAAACAGAAGGTGCCCAGTACAGTGAACAGTGCTTTGCACATAGTAAGCGCTTTATACATGCCATGATTATTATTATTATTACAGTGCTCTGCACAGGGTGGGTACCCAATGCAGTGGTCCTCACATTGCAGGTATCCAGTACAGCCCTCTACATAGAGTAGGCACCCAATCCCTCCTGGAGATGTTGACACTGATACTGGACTGGACCCTCAGCTGTGAGGTTTGGGGGTGGGGGCGGGGACCCCTCCATCCCCATATTTTCCAGCTTGGAACAGCCAACTGAGGGGGTCGGTGGGAGCGGCTCCACAGGAGTGTTTGGGGACCCCCAGCGTGAGAGGCCTGCTCTGTCTAGGAACGGAGAGCGCCTGAGGGCGACCATCTGATAGCTGTCTAGAAACGTGTAAAGGGATATCGTGCAGTGAACAGGGTTCGATTCATCTCCAAGGTACCGGGGTCACGAGCGGCAGCCGAGATGAGGTTAAGCTCCGGCAGGGAAACGTTTAGGATAAATTGGACAGGGAATGTGAGGCGGAGCTGCCCACGGGGCCTGGACCTGTCAAGGCATTCATACTTGCCAGCCCTCTGCTCCCACTGCCCTGGGCAGACCAACCTCACCCCCAACCAGGGATGGAGGTACCGTGTGTGTGTGTGTGTGTGTGTGTGTGTGTGTGTGTGTGTGTGTGTGCGGGGAGGGTGGGGGAAAGTAGGGAGACCCAGGAGAAAGGAAGAAAAATGCTTTCTCTCTTTCAGGCCCCCATGGTCCCAGGACCTGGTTCAGCAGTACAGGATGCCTTCTGTGTCCAAAGAGCTGTACTGGTGCCTGCTGAGGGTAAGACGCTGTTCTGAGAGTCTAATGTCACTTAATCGTATTTACTGGGCACTTACTGCATGCAGAATACTGTACCAGTGCTTGGGATAGTACAATACAATAATATAACAGACATATTCCCTGCCCACGGCAAGTTTATGGTCTAGTCCGTGCTGAGAGCCTGCTCTGTCCAGCGCAAGCTGTGTCTGGGGCCGGGGAGCTCGAATATGATGGCTTCCCTCTGGGAGGAACTGAGCATGGCATGGGGCAGCAATGAGGAATGAGGACAGCCATTGGATCCTCTACCTGGGGCATCTCAACGCCTTTGAGAAGGAAAGTTACAAGCTCCTGCCAAATCCAGTTTCCCTATGGGGCTCTTTGGTCTTTGGCCAAAGACAGACACAGGCAGAGAGACAGAGAAAGACAGGGAAAAAGACACTTAGAGGCAGAGATGGAGAGGGACACACACTCAGAGACCGAGACAGAGAGAGGGAGATGCAGACAGAAAGAGATACAGACACAGAGAGGGAGATACAGGGAAAAAGAGAGCAATATAGAGACAGAGAGGGGGATGCAGAGAGGAAGAGAGAGATTCAGACACAGAGAGGGAGATGCAGGGAGAAAAAGCAATATACAGAGTCATAGAGGGAGAGAGACAACAGAAAGAGAGAGGGAGACAGAGAGACAGAGAGGGTTATAAAGAAACAGAAAGAGAGGTAGATGCATGAGAGAAAAAGAGGGAGAGACAGGGAGGCAGAGAAACAGAAATAAAGCAAGATACACAGAGAGAAAGAAAGAAGGACCTAGACAGAGAGACCGAGAGATGGGGAAAGGGAGATGCACAAAGAGACAGGGAAAGAGTGAATTGGCCTGTCTTTTTGGAGGGGGTGGGGCCGGTTGTGAGAGAAACATCTCTGCCGCAGGGAGCTGGTTCGGGGATACCAGCTGCGGGGTTTGGGGGTGGGGGCAGGGACCCCTCCAACCCAGTGTTTCCCATTACCCAAACATCTCTAATTTCAGGCTCCGATTTGGAAGTCGGACCGGTGGTGGCCCCCCACACGGTATTGCCTTCTGGAATTCATTAGCTGCTTGGTTAAGCGCAGACGCAGGCCCGATAAGAGTAATTCCATTAGGCGTTTCGGGATTCAGGCGGGCAGCTCAGAGCCTGGCGGGGGGGCCCCTTGCCCTGGCTTTAAGGCAGTGAGGAAGCTAGGACGAGCGCTTCCTGAGCCCCCAAGAGGCTTCCATGGGGCTGGGGGAGCCCCTACCTCCATTCCCCCCAGTCTCCTCTCTCCCAGCACGCCCCTTTTTTGGGGAGTCAGGTTCAGGAGGCATGGGTCCAGCAGGGATACCCTCCCGGCCAAAGTTAGGGAAGAAGAATAGTGGAAAGAGCACCGGCCTGGGAGTAAGAAGGACTAATCCTGGCTCCACCACTTTCTGCCGTGTGACTTTGAACAAGTCACTTAACTTTTCTGTGCCTCATTTACCTCATATGTAAAATGGGGATTGCCTCAGCCCTATGTGGGACATGAACTGTGTCCAACCTTGTATCCAACCTTGTATCCAACCCAGCACTTAGTACAGTGCCCGGCACATAATAAGTGCTTAACAAATACCATTTCCCCCCCCAAAAAGTCCAATTGTTTCCCCATTAGGAGCCCAATACCTTCCCAACACGCCAGGCAGCATACGGGAGAGGTCTAGCTCAGACACTCTCTGTCTTTTGGCTTTTCTGTTTGGTGTCCTCTTGACTGCCCCTTCCAGCAGGCTCTAGACCCTATGTCCTCCAACTGGATTTGACTATAGTTTCCAATCTGATTTGAAAATTCCATTCACTGCCCCCCCCAACAATAGGCCCCGCATTCCTGTGGCTCAGACATCCCTGGTGATCCCTGAAGCCCTCTTCTCCTTTGAGTTCCCTCTCTGCCTGACCCCAGATTCCCTAGATCTCAGGAAATAGACAGCAACTGAAAGGAGAAGGCTGACCTCTTAAGTTTTTCACTAGGCCTGTCTCCGTGATTTAATGGAGGCTCTGGGCTGGTGGGCGAGCCTTATTTTCAAGGCTCCTTTAGAAGCGAGGGAGTGGCACTGCTCATGGGCTTATTATCCCATTCCTTATGCAAGCCTCCTGGATAGAAAGCTACATTCCTCTCTTGTCCCGAAACATCCATTCCTATTTTCCAGACCTGAGGTGGGAGGGTGGAGGTTGGCAGGTCCCATGGGGACATCCCTGAAGGGTGACAGTAAAAATTAACAGCCCATTGCCCAGGAAAGAGAAGCAGCATAGACTAGTGGTTAGAACATTCATTCATTCATTCAATTGTATTTATTGAGCGCTTACTGTGTGCAGAGCACTGTACTAAGCGCTTGGGAAGTACAAGTTGGCCACATATAGAGATGGTCCCTACCGAACAGCGGGCTCACAGTCTACCTGGGTGTCAGAAGGATCTGGGTTTTTATCGTGGCTCTGCCACTTATCTGCTGTGTGATCTTGGACAAGTCACTTAAGTTCTCTGTGCTCTCAGTTACCTCATCTGTAAAATGAGAATTAATTCTGTGAACCCCATGTCCACAGAACCTAAATAGCTGTATCTACCCCAGAGCTTACTTATTACGGTGACTGGCACATAGTATATGTTTCACAAAAAAAAAATTAAAAAAAAAGAATCACAATGGAAAATGTTTCCTTTTGGTCCCCTGTGGCCACTCATTTAGGCGTCTGTGGAAAAAATGTGAACATTGGTTTCACTTGTCTTCACCATTAGGCTGTAAGCCCCTAGAGGGCTGGGAACATGTCAGTCAATCAATGGTATTTATTGAGTGCTTACTTTGTTCAAAGCACTGTACAAAGCACTAAAGAAGCAGCGTGGCTCAGTGGAAAGAGCACGGGCTTTGGAGTCAGAGGTCACGGGTTCGAATCCCGGCTCCGCCAATTGTCAGCTGTGTGACTTTGAGCAAGTCATAACTTCTCTGTGCCTTAGTTGCCTCATCTGTAAAATGGGGATTAAGACTGTGAGTCCCCCGTGGGACAATCTGATCACCTTGTAACCTCCCCAGCGCTTAGAACAGTGCATTGCACATAGTAAGCAATTAATAAATGCCATCATCATCATCGTCATTATTATTATTATTATTAAAGAGAGCACACTACAATGGAGTTGGTGGACATGATCCCTGCCCTCAAGATCTTACTACCTACTGGGGAGACAGACATTAAAATAAATTACAAATAGGAGAGAAGGCAGAATATAAGGCTATGGACATAAGTAGGACACGAGCAGTGTCCAGTTTGATTATCTTGTATTTGCCCCAGTGTCTAACATAGTGCTTGGCACTTGGTAACTAGTGAAGCAAAACCATTAAAATAAATCAATCAGTTCCAGAAAAGCTGCACACTGAATGGGAAACCCAACACTCCAGGAAGGTGGAGTTTTCTGTCTCTCTTGGGGCTGAGAGAGAAAGGGAAAGAGACACGTACAGGCGTTTCTCCCTTCCAGGTTGAGGCACGGTGAGATCACGAGGGCTGACCAGGAGTCGGGGAGTGAGTCTCACGGATGAAACACAAACATTCTCTCCAGCGTTCGCTCAAGTATGTGTCATTTCTGGAAACACAGGCCTGCTCCTAGGCCAGAGCGGGGACTCTATTCAGACTCCCAAGGACCAACACCAGGGGCTAGGGGAGAGAGATGACAGAAAGAGGTCGGTGGACAGGTTGGAACTTGGGAACCCCCTATTCTGGTCTTTCCAATCAGTTCCCTCTTTAGTTCCACTCAAACATGGCCTGTAGAACACACTCGGAAACACCGGACACTCTTTCTGTGGGGACCGACACTGAAAGAGTTGGGGTAGAAAGGAGGTGCAGCTTTTAATGGGGGGATCAGGAGGGATAAGGTAGGGAGGAGCAGATAGAGAAAGAGGGACAGATGGAGATAATAAGTCAGAAAGGCCCATTTTGGGGTTCCGACGCTCTCTGGTCTGGATGGAGATCGGGGTGAGAGAGGCTGGAGTCTAACTGAGAGAGCTCTAGGGGAACAGTGGCTTCACCCCCAAAACTAGGACCCATCACCCCCACAGTTGGAGTCTGGGAATGCCTGTCCCTTTTCCCTGATAGCTGGAGCCCAGGGACACCAGCCCTATAACCCCCACAAATGCAGACCAGAACATCGGCCCCTAGCCTGTAAACTCTAGACTGTAAGCTCATTGTGGGCAGGGAATGTGTCTACTTATTGTTATATTCTAGACTCCCAAGTGCTTACTATGCTCGGAACACAGTAAGTGCTCAATAAATACAATTGAATGAATGAGTGAATGAATCACCCCCACAGCCGGAACCAGAGGGCAGTGGCCCCATCACTCCCATGGGAGCTGGTGTCCAGGACCCCATTTTGATTTTTGGGTGTAGAGAGAGTGTGTGTGTGTGGATCTGTGTATATGTGAGTATATATAAAAATGAAGAGACATCCTGAATTGTTACATCCATATGCAATTCTAGCACCTCAGCTGTCTAACCTAAACTAGAACAAAATGTCCGAGTCATGAAGCAGCAACCACATGTGTTACTTGAAAAGCAACAGGAAACCAACTCGGTGCACAGTTGGACTCTTCCAGCAGCAACTTGAACTGCACAGGGGAAAAATACCACTGATGGATGGTTTTCTAGATCATGTTTTATCTTTAGTGTCATTATCCAAAGCATCATTGAGTACCTGCTGTGTGCAGAGCTCTGTACTGGGCGCCTGCTGGGTGGAAGCCCTTTACTGCGTTCTTGTAGTGTGTGCTGCGCTGTACTGCGTTCCTGTAGAGTGTGGGGCTCTGAACTGCGTTCTTGTAGTGTGCGGGACGCTGTACTGGGCACCTCCTTTGTGCAAAGCTCCAAACTATCTCGTTCCGGAAGTGTGCAGAGCACGGTACAGGGAGGCTGCGGTGTGGCAAACGCTGTTCCTGGGAGAAGTGAACATAGAACAAAGTGGAATCCCCCAGAGCCTGCCCTCCAACAGCCTGCAATCTAGCGGGGAGATCGGCAGACAGAGAGTGTCTATGGCCATTCGAGGGCAGAAGGGAAACCACAGCTAGAAGAGATAAAGCAGCAAGGCCTAGGGGCCCAGGCAGGCCTGCGTAACTGAACACACCGTGCAAATCTTCCGGCCTTCCCTCGCCGGTTGCTTGCCCGCCCTCTTCTAGTCTCGAAGTGCCGGAGCACAGATGGGTTCTCTGCCTACCTGGGTTTAATCGGGACACCCACCCAGCAGATCCCCGCGACCCCCCTCCAGCCCTCCTGCACTGTAAACTCGTTGTGGGCAGGAAATGTCACTGTTTATCGTTGTAATGTGCTTTCCCAAGCGTTTAGTACAGTGCTTTGCACACAGTAAGCCCTCAATAAATAATAATAAAACTAATGATGGCATCTGTTAAGCGCATTCTATGTGCCAGGCACTGTACTAAGCGCTAGGGTGGATACAAGTAAATCAAGTTGGACACAGTTCCTGTCCCATGTAGGGCTCAAGAAGTAGCGTGGTTTAGTGGAAAGAGCATGGGCTTGGGAGTCAGAGGATATGGGTTCTAATCCCGGCTCTGCCACTTGTCTGCTGTGTGACTCTGAGCAAGCCAGTTAGCTTCTTCGTGCCTCAGTTACCTCACCTGTAAAATGGGGATTAAGACTGATCCCCACGTGGGACAACCTCGTTACCTTCTGTCTACCCCAGCGCCTAGAACAGTGCTTGGCACATAGTACGCACTTAACAAATACCATTATTGTTATTATTATTACAGATGAGGTAACAGAGAAGTGAGTTGCCTAAGGTCACACAGCAGACGAGAAGCGCGGTTGGGATTAGAACCCAGGTCCTTCCGACTCTCAGGTCCGTGCCCTTTTAGACTGTGAGCCCACTGTTGGGTAGGGACTGTCTCTATATGTTGCCAACTTGTACTTCCCAAGCGCTTAGTACAGTGCGCTGCACACAGTAAGCGCTCAATAAATACGATTGATTGATTGATTGATTGCTCTAGTCACTAGGCCATGAATAAGTGTCCACACCCCGGCCCCCTGGTAGAATCAATCAATCAATCGTATTTATTGAGCGCTTACTGTGTGCAGAGCACTGTACTAAGCGCTTGGGAAGTACAAGTTGGCAACATCTAGAGACAGTCCCTACCCAACATGGGCTCACAGTCTAAAAGGGGGAGGCAAAGAACAAACCAAACATACTAACAAAATAAAATAAATAGAACCACGGCCCCCCTCCGCCCCCAGCTTGGCTCCCGATCTGGTCCCTGGTCCGGCCCCCGGCCGGGAGAGGAGCAAAGTCGCGTTAAAAGCCTCCGGACCTCCCCGGGGGCGGGCGCAGAATGCGGGAGGAGAGGCGCGGGGGTGCCTCCACTAAAAGCAGGTTGGGCGGGCGGAAATGAGCGCTGCCCCCTCCCCAACATAAACCCCGGCGCTCATCCTTCAGCGATGTTTATAAACAGAGCCGAGCCCATCTGCTGGGGGGTCCCGGGGGAGGGGGGGGGGCCTGGAGTGCCAGGGAGGGGTAGGGACCGGCCCAGGGGTGCGGCCTAGGCCCGGCGGCAGCCTGTCCCGCCCGGCTAGCGCTCCCGGGGGTCAGAAGGGGCGATCCATCACGCCTGTTTGGCTTTGGGCGATCCCCGGCCAGCGCCTCTGGTTTACAGAGCGCGGCCTCCCCCTCCATTAGCGCCTCGAGGGAGGAGATGGGGAGGGGGAGGGAGGGAGGGATGGGGGGGTCGCAGGGGAGAGGGAGAGGAGAGGGTGGAAGGCACCCACACACTCACACACACACACACACACACCCCACACCACACACACTGTCCTTTGCTGTGCTCTGCGTGCTGGATGCAGCCCCTGGCCCCGATTTAATAATAATAATAATAATAATAACAATAATAATGGCATTTGTTAAGCGCTTACTATGTGCAAAGCACTGATCTAAGCGCTGGGGGGATACAAGGTGATCACGTTGTCCCAGGTGGGGCCCACAGTGTTAATCCCCATTTTATAGATGAGGTAACTGAGGATCAGAGAAGTTAAGTGACACAGCAGACATGTGGGGGAGCCGGGATTAGAACCCATGGCCTCTGGCTCCCAAGCCCGGGCTCTTTCCACTGGTGAGCCACGCTGCGATTTCCTTTTCACCTCTTTGTCTCACGACCCTGACCGAATCCTCTGCTCAGAAAGACGCGTTGCTCGGATGCCTGGAACTTGGAATTTGCACACTTTATTCACCCCAGCCGCAGCCCCACAGCACTTAAGTCCATTTCCAAAATTTGATTATTTCTATTGTCTATCTTCCCCTCCGGACTCGAAGCTCGCTGTGGGCAGGGAACATGTCTACCAACTTTGCACTCTCCCATTTTGCACTTAGTATAGAGCTTAATATAGCACTTAGTATAGCGCTTAGACCAGTACCAGTGCTAGGAACAGTGCCAACGCTTAGAACAGCTCCAGTGCTTAGGACAGTGCTTGGCACATAGTAAGCGCTTAACAAATATTATATTATAGTGCTGCGCACACAGTAAGCGCTCAGTAAATACGAATGATTTACCGATTATTGTCTGTCTCCCCCTGCAGACTGTAAACTCTTTGTTGGCAGGAAATGTGTCGACCAATTCTGTGATATTGCACTCTCCCAAGCGCTTAGCATAATGTTCTGCACTCTGTAAGCCCTTAATAAATTTGACTGATAGATTGATTGATGTCGCGGTGTTCCTGCGTGCCTAGAGCGGTCCCTCTTCCTCTCTGTTTTCGGTTCCCCAATTTCAGTTTTCCGTACAGGAGCTTTTGGGAATCCCATGGTTGCCACTGTTCTCCTGGGTCCCCCCTCCTGTAGGAGTGGGATGATGGTGAGCAGCGCGGTGTCTCAGTGGAATTCTGGGGTGCTTTCCCAGGACTTCGCTGACGGTGACCCCTGACCTTCCTCTTGCTGGCCAGCCCTGCTGAGAGTGCCACCGCTCCCTGGACCAGAATAATGGCACCTTGTCTTTGTGATACTGGTTAAGAGCGCTTACTATGTGCCGAGCACTGTATTAAGCACTGGGGTAGATACGAGATCATCAGGTCCCACGTGGGGATCTCAGTCTAAGTAGGAGGGAGAACAGGCATTGAATCCCCATTTTACAGATGAGGGAACTGAGGCACAGAGTTGCCCAAGAACCCAGGGCAGGGAAGGGGCGGAGTGGAGCACCTTTCTAATCTATCCCAAAGTGCTGTCACGTCAGAGATCTCATTTTACCCTCGCAACCTTCCCGCGAGGAGGACGAAACAGGCCCAGAGAGGCTCAGCGATTTGTCCATGGTCACGCAGCAGGTCAGGGGCAGAGTCATTCATTCATTCATTCAATCGTATTTATTGAGCGCTTACTGTGTGCAGAGCACTGTACTAAGCTCTCGGGAACTACAAGTTGGCAACGTATAGAGACGGTCCCTACCCAACAACGGGCTCACAGTCTAGAAGGGGGAGACAGACAGCAAAATAAAACATGTGGACAGGTGTCAAGTCGTCAGAACAAAACCGGGACTAGAACCCGGGATTCCCCGCTCCCTGCAGTTTCCCTCCTTGGCCTCGGTCCCCCCGAGCCTCGACCCCCCGCTCAGCCCCCCAGAGGGGAGCCAGGTGGCCCTGTTGGGCGGCGGCTAGCCCGCACCACCTGCTTCTCCCTTTTTCTCCCCAGTTTGGCGTTCCGGCTCCCGGCCCGGGAGAGGAAATGCTGCCCAGATCCCGGAGCCATTAAGCGGGGCACTTCAAAGGAGTCGGCACACATGGTTCGCGGATTCGCGTCCTCTTTATCTCGACGTCTAATTAATGTCTGATAATTGAACCGCTCAGCCTGCTCTTCCGCGGGCCCGCGCGAAGGCCGTCCTGCAGATAAAGCCCCAATCTTCGCCCATCGCCTCTGATCCGGTTAATCGGAAACATCCTCCTCGCCGGGGGTCCTGGCAAGCGGGGTGGGAGGCGGGGGGCCGGTCCCCTGCAGGCTTGGGGAAGGTTCGCCCCCCACCCCTGAGGGCGAGGAGGCCTGAGTCTCTTCCCTCGGTGCGTGGTCACTGAGACCACCGCAGTGACCACCGCAGTGACCCGGACTGGGCGGTCTGGAAGGGGAGACCCCCTGCCCGGGCTGTCCCTCCTTCCCATAGCTGTCTCCGCCTCCCAACCCTCTCCACCTTACGAGAAGCAGCAGTACAGTGCTCTGCACACAGTAAGCGCTCAGTAAATACGATTGAATGAATGAATGAATGAAAGAGCCCGGGCTTGGGAGTCAGAGGTCATGGGTTCTAATCCCGGCTCCGCCACTTGTCTGCTGTGAGCCTTGGACAAGTCACTTCACTTCTCTGGGCCTCAGTGCCCTCATCTGTAAAATGGGGATTAAGTCTGTGAGCCCAGCGTGGGACAACCTGATCACCTGTGTCCTCCCCAGCGCTTAGAACAGTGCCTCGCACATAGTAAGCGCTTAACAAATGCCATTATCATTATTATTATACCATCATTATTATTAGAACCCGGTTCCTTCTCACTCCCAGGCCCCAGCTCTATCCACTAGACCAAGCTTCGGCCCGTACCTTCGAGGGCCACGGACTCCTGCCTTCTTTCTCTCAGACTTTCATGACACCAGGGCGGCCAGCTCAACCTCGAGGGAGGGGGCAGAGGGGGATGAGGGCTGGGGGCGTTGCTGAGGGGGCAGGGAACTGTGCTCTAGGACTAGAAATCCGGAGACCCTAACTCCATCATTGGATTCCCGCGGCGAGAGCGGAGCTGTCTAGGCTGGGCTTCCAATCTCGGACGTGAGCACAGACACGAGACTTCTCTCAGACCGGGCCTGGGTAGACTCCAAACGTGCTCTTTAATAATAACGATAATAAAATTTGTTAATAATAATAATAATAATCATGGCATTTGTTAAGCGCTTAGTATGTGCAAAGCACTGTTCTAAGAGCTAGGGAGGATACGAGGTGATCAGGTTGTCCCACGTGGGGCTCATAGTCTCAATCCCCATTTTAATAATAATAATAATGGCATTTATTAAGCTCTTACTATGTGCAAAGCACTGTTCTAAGCGCTGGGGAGGTTGCAAGGTGATCAGGTTGTCCCACAGCAGGCTCACAGTCTTAACCCCCATTTTACAGATGAGTTAACTGAGGCACAGAGCAGTTAAGTGACTTGTCCGAAGTCACACAGCTGACAATTGGCAGAGCCGGGATTTGAACCCACGACCTCTGACTCCAGAGCCCGTGCTCTTTCCACTGAGCCACGCTGCAGTGCTTACTATGTATCAATCACTGTTCCAAGCGCTGGGGCTCACAGTCTAAATCCCCATTTTCCCGATGAGGGAACTGAGAAGTGAAGTGACTGGCCCAACCAAAGTCACACAGCAGACAAGTGATGGAGTCGGGATTTGAACCCAGGTCCTTCTGATTCCCAGGTCCGTGCGCTATCCACTAGGCCACGCTGCTTTAGAGCCATGAGCTCTGCACAGCCTGGAGGTCCTCCCAACCCCGCCTTTTCCCCGCCACCAGCACCTCCCCTTCTCACCCCTGCAGCCACCCGGGAACGTTAGCACCCGTGGACGGAGGCTGGGGAGGTCGGGGGGCAGAGAAGGGGACGGCCCTCGGAGGAAAAGAAACCCCCGTGGCCTCAAGACAGTTAGGGAACTAAGTTGTCCTGGGGGAGAAGGGCGGGCCTGGCGGTGCCTTGATAGTTTTTCGACGCTCCCTCTCCCTCCCAACCGCCCCTCTTCAGCCTCCAGCTCAGCACAGCCACGCGGGACAGGGACTGTGTGCAACCTGATTACCTTGCCTCTACCCTAGCGCTTAGAACAAGGCTTGACACACAGTAAGCGCTTAACAAATACCAAAATCAATCAATCAATCAATCAATCTTATTTATTGAGCGCTTACTGTGTGCAGAGCACTGTACTAAGCGCTTGGGAAGTACAAGCTGGCAACATCTAGAGACAGTCCCTACCCAACAGTGGGCTCACAGTCTAGAAGGGGGAGACAGAGAACAAAACCAAACATACTAACAAAATACAATAAATGGATTAGATAGGTACAAGTAAAATAAATAAATAAATAAATACAGTAATAAATATGTACAAATATATTTATGTATATATTTGTATATATATATATATATATACAGGTGCTGTGGGGAAGGGAAGGAGGTAAGATGCAGGGGATGGAGAGGGGGACGAGGGGGAGAGGAAGGAAGGGGCTCAGTATGGGAAGTCCTCCTGGAGGAGGTGAGCTCTCAGTAGGGCCTTGAAGGGAGGAAGAGAGCTAGCTAGGCAGATGGGCAGAGTTATTATTATTAGAAGACGCTCAGGGGAGCTGACAGCACTGCCCCATGAAGCCGTGGACTTTGGGCAAACCACTAAACTTCTCTGTGCCTCCGTTATCTCATCTGTAGGCTGGGGATTGGGACTGTGAGCCCCATGTGGGACAACCTGATTACCCTGTATCTACCCCAGCGCTAAGAACAGTGCTTGGCACATAGTGAACGCTTAACAAATGCCATCATCCCCCTCCCATCCCCAGATAGACTGAGCCCATTGGGTAGGGATTGTCTCTATTGTCGAATTGTACTTTCCAAGCGCTTAGTACAGTGCTCTGCACACAGTAAGCGCTCAATAAATGCGATTGAATGAACGAAGCAGGAGTATGTCTGGAGAGATCTTCCTTAGCCAAGGACGGCTCGCAGGTGGGGGCTTTGCGATTGGGTAAACCCCTGTCTCCTGCCTTCACAATCTGAATAGGAACTTCTTCATTTTTAGTTTTATTTTTCGTAGTATTTGCTAAGCACTTACTATGTGCCAGGCGCTGTACTCCCCACGGTGACCGCCTCAGCTTCGGGCGGACCCAGACTTCGTTCCCCAAGGACACGGTCTTCACTCCTTAAGAACGACCCTTCCTCCCTCCGCGGGGGGATGAAGTCTAGGGGCGGGGGTGGGGGTCTCCCGCTGCAGTCAGAAGCCAAGGAGGGTGTCAAAGCCCTGCTGACGAACTCTCTCCTCATCCCTATCAATCAATCTGATCGATGGGATTGAGTACGATGATCCTGACTCTGCCTGTGAGGTTAGCCAACCCTCTCCCCACCCACCCCCTTTCCTCCGGCCCCCTCCATTTTCCTCTTCCCCTCCCTTCCTCTTCTCCCCGCCTCCCATTCTTAGTGGCAAGAGCACGGGCTTAATAATAATAATAATAATGGCATCTATAGCGCTTACTATGTGCAAAGCACCGTTCTAAGCTCTGGGGAGGTTACAAGGTGATCAGGTTGTCCCGCGGGGGGGCTCACAGTCTCAATCCCCATTTTACAGATGAGGTAACTGAGGCACAGAGAAGTGAAGTGACTTGCCCAAAGTCACACAGCTGACAATTGGCAGAGCGGGGATTTGAACCCATGACCTCTAACTCCAAAGCCCGTGCTCTTTCCTCTGAGCCATGCTGCTTCTGGAGTCAAAGGACGTGGGTTCTAATCCCGACTCGGCCACTTGTTTGCTGTGTGACCTTGGGCAAGCCACTTCACTTCTCTGTGCCTCAGTTTACCTTATATGGTAAACGGGTATTAAGACTCTAAGCCCCACGTGGGACAACCTGATCACCTTGTATTTACCTCAGCGCTTAGGACAGTGCTTGGCACAGAGTAAGCGCTTAACAAATATTATTATTATTATTATTATTATTATTATTATTATTATTATTATCCTGGCTGAGCCCACACTTTAATTGCGGAGATTTTCCCCCGCCAAACCCGTACTCAGGCCGGCCGCTCCCCTAAGGCCTGGCCCCCGCTAACGTGCCGGGGAACTTCGGGGATAGAAGCGTTGCTCAGTGGCAAGAGCCCTGTCTTGGGAGTCGGAGGTCATGGGTTCTAATCCCGGCTCCGTCACGTGTCTGCTGTGTGACCTTGGGCAATTCACTTCTCTGAGCCTCAGTTTCCTCATCTGTAAAATAAGGATTAAGACTGTGAGCCCCACTTGGGACAATCTGATCACCTTGTATTGCATCCCCCCCACCAAGTGCTTAGTACAGTGCTCTGCACACAGTAAGCTCTCAATAAATATGATTGAATGAATAGTAAGCGCTTAACAAATGCCATCATTATTTTTATCGAAGCTCTCGGGGCCTCTGCCCTGCAGCCTATGCGAGCAAGACCCCCAACTTTTAACCCAGCAGGTCCCCTGGGAACATTCATTCATTCATTCAATCGTATTTATTGAGCGCTTACTGTGTGCAGAGCACTGTACTAAGAGCTTGGGAAGTACAAGTTGGCAACATATAGAGACGGTCCCTAACCAACAGTGGGCTCACAATCTAGAAGGAACACCCTCTAAGGGCGCGGCCAGCCCCCCGCGAGCAAACCTGGGGCCTTCGAGGAGCAGGCGTGGGTGGTGCTCTTCAGGAGGGGGAGAGGGGAGAAGAAGGGCGGAGGATCCTCGAGGGGGAAGGGAGGGGAATCTTCAGTGGGAAAGGGTGGAGGTCTCTGAGCCCCCCTTTTCCTCTGCTCCTCCTCCCCTCCCCATCGCCCCGACACCCATCCTCTGTTCTACCCCCTCCCCGCCCCACAGCACTTGTGTATATATGTGCATATTTATTATTCTATTTATTTTATTAATGATGTGCATATATCTGTAATTCTATTTATTTATATTGCTGCTATTGATGCCTCTCTAGTTTTGTTTTGTTGTCTGTCTCCCCCCTCCTTCTGGACTGTGAGCCCGCTGTTGGGCAGCGATTGTCTCTATGATGGTATTTGTTAAACGCTTACTATGTGCCAAGCACTGTTCTAAGCACTGGGGTAGATACAAGGTAATCAGGTTGTCCCAGGTGGGGCTCACAGCCTTAATCTCCATTTTACAGATGAGGTAACTGAGGCAGAGAGAAGTTAAGTGACTTGCCCAAAGTCACACAGTTTACAAGTGGCAGAACCGGGATTAGAACTCACGACCTCTGACTCCCAAACCCAGGCTCTTTCCACTAAGCCACTTCATTCATTCATTCATTCATTCGATCGTATTTATTGAGCGCTTACTGTGTGCAGAGCACTGTACTAAGCGCTTGGGAAGTTGAAGTT